>NW_028258351.1:3328750-3643125 GCF_053883595.1 Heterocephalus glaber | reverse complement strand
GGCTGATGATGATTTTGTCCACGCCGAGGAAGTGAGCGGAACGCAGCACAGCACCAAGATTCCGGGGATCCTGGAGCCCCTCAAGGACCAGCCACAGCTGCTGGGGGTCATCGCTTGGGCTCGCCTCCCCGGGCTCAGTGTACGGCTGGGGCCGCAGAGGAGTCACCTCCATGCAGACGCCTTGATGCATCTGGTAGTGGCACAGGGCATCCAGCTTCTGCCGCCTGGGCCGAAGAACTGGGATGTCCCGCGCCTCTGCGGTCCGGAGCAGCTCGGCCCGCGCCTCCTGTAGGCCAGCCCCGCCGGCCTGGAGCAGGAGCCGGGCCACGCGGCGGCGGGCGGCCCGCAGAGCCAAGAGACAGGGGGACAGGCCAAACAGCAGCTCTAGCCGTGGGGTCGGGGCCAAGTCATCCAGCCGCAGGCGCCTTAGTTCCTCCCCACCAGGCCGCACCTCTCGCCGAGCCGCTTGGGAGAAATGACGGGCGACGAGGCGATCCGAGCAACCGCGGGTCGCGGCCCTGATGGTCCAGAGCAGCCCCATAGCACGGGCTGCGCTGGGAACTCGATGCTCACATTCAGGTGAAGAGGACCCGACAGCTGTCCTCACTCTGTTCCTTCAGACAAGGACAGACAGCCCCGGCTACCTACTCCAGGACTGCCCTGAAACCAACTACTGAGCTACAGCTATTTCCTTCCCGGGTTCCCACACTGGCCTTCCGCTTCCGGGTTCCGGAGGCCCGCCCCCTGCCCAGCAGTGCACTGCGCATGCCCAACCCGCAGGACATCCCTATAGTGCCCCCTGCCGGGCTGGCTGATCCGCGCCCTCCACCGCCCCCGGTGGGGAGACAGTGCTGAAGCTGAGCTGACCCTACCTCGCTGGCGGTACCCAGTTTGCGGAGAAGTCCCAGGTAGCTGGGGGCTGGAGGGCTCATTCACCCAAGCAGCAGCAAAGGACAATTTCAGGAATCTCATGGCCTTCCTGTTCAACCTTGGTGGCTCCCTTCCTACATCCAGCTGCCGGTGACTGTCCTCAGAAGCTTCTTGTCAAACCCTCACTACCGGTCAGCAGGACCCGGGAGATTCTTCCCACTCTTTGGCCGCTGACTCTCTCCCGAAGGGACAGCTGTGAGCCTGTCGAGTCTCTGCCAAGAAGCCAGCTGATCGGGCTGGCCACAGGTAAGAGCCAGACTGCTCCTCGGCACTCAGACCCCCAGTGACACAGGCAGGGGCCACCTTTGCATCCCCACCTTGCTCCTGCACGAAGTTGTGTGTAGTTCACACAACACTGCACGCTCTTACAGGGGCCCCAACCTTGCACATCTGTATGCCTTCTCTTTGTCTTCGGAAACACCTGTCCATTTTCAAGACCTAATCCAACCCTTTCCTGTGGTAATCCGAACTCCAGGAGAGATGCCCCAAACCGACCCGGCCTCCCACTCACCTTGAAGAAATTCTGAGACACAATCTCTCTGACCACGGAGAAGGGGGAACAATTGAAAGACACTCCTGAAACCAAGGTAGGTTGGTTGCCATTTTTCCTTTTTTAATCATCACAGTGAAGTCAGGCTCTGGTATTCTGCTGTCATTGAAGGGAGTGATGACCTCACTGGAGGCAGGAAGCCAAGATTGGGGTGGAGAGCTGGCGGCGGGGGGCGGGGAGGGCTGGAGACCTGGATAACCATTCGAATATAAGGTGAGGGACTCTCTCTGCCACCTCAACCCTGAAGGGAAGAGGCTGGGATGCAAGAAGATAGAGGGAAGCCTCCCTTTAGGCCACATTCCCATTCCCAGATCAAAGAGAAGAAAGAGACTTAGGAGAGCAGACAAAGGCCAAGGAGCCCAAGAAAGGGACCCAGAACAAACTAACAGGTAAAATAATCATGGACCCCACCTCCTTTGCCCTGCCCATTTTTTCACATTTGCATTGGAAATAATTTGACAAGCTGATTTTAAAACCTTTTACAAATTTTCTAGCCCTTGGTGGGGGTGGGGTTAGAAAGTGGAATCCAGGGGTCCAGAAATCAACACCTAAAATCCACAGGCAGGAGCCAAGCCATGAGGGGCAGAGAGGAGGAGCTCCCCACTGGACACTAGGTCACCTGTTCCGTGGGCCTCATCTGGATGTCTCCAATCTGTGGAAGGCACAAGGCTTGAGGTGGCTGGACACTCCCCACCCTCTTAAGGCCTCCCTACTCCCCTCTCTGGGGATGGTTAGACTCTTCCAGGGCGTGGACAGTCAAGGCTAGACTCACCTGGACATGTGGGGGACAGCTGAGGACGTAGATGACAGCCTCAGCCACATCCTCGGGTTTGAGACACTAAGAGCACCAAGGTAAAGAATTGAGAGACAAGGATAGAATGGACCCAAGTTCCTCCCCACCATGGAGGTCCTCTCCAGCATCCATATTCCCACCCCAGCCCTCCAGGAGGGGTGATAAACTGGCCAGAAGGGTGGAGTCTGAAGGCCAGGGTTCCCTTTGCCTTCACCTAGGAGCTGCCTTTACTGGGCCCCACCTTGATGCATTCATAGGTAGCAGCTGCTCTCTCAGGGTCCTTGTCATGGAGTTTGAAGGCGAACTGTGTCTCCACCAAGCCTGGAGAGATGCACTGGGCCAACAGAGAGGGCCTGTTCAGGGGTAGACCTTTGCCAGGCCTTGGGTAGGGTGGGGAGAAAGGATGGAGGCCACAGGGCCCGGCTTCCCAGGGATGGCTGTCCAATGTCCAGATACTGACCCCTCCCTCCAAAGATGTCATTGGCAATGATCATGATGTTCCCAACTATCTACACAGCCAGGTAAGTCCTTTACAAAGTGGGGTTCCTTAAAGCCTCACAATCAGGAGGAGATCATCAACTCCTTTCTCCACATGAGAAAGCTAATCCTAGAAGAAGTTCAATGATTGTCCAAGGTCATCCAGCCCTCAAGGGAAGAGCCCAGAATCCTGCTATCCAGGCCATGTATACCTGGCTTCCCATAGTCCCTTGCTTTCTCTTAGTCTTATTCCACCATGTTTCCCTGAAGTCAGCCTTCTCCCACCTTTAAGTCTAAGTGTGGTCACTGGCTTCTGGATGAATGAAATGAGGATCCTCAAGGACTGAGTAGGACCACGCATGTGACAGCAGAGCCCAGGAGTTCTGTACCCTGTCCACTCCCAGGGGCTCTCAGCAGCCCACCCTGGACAGGGCTTCCTGGGCAGCACATGAAGGTGGGAGGGCCTTTGCCCACCTTGTCCCCACCAGGGGTAGGCCACAGCCTCACCGTGGCTCGAATGTGGGACTGGGCCTCCCGAAGCTCGTGCCTCAGTCCCTCAGTCAGCGCAGTGACAGCATACTTGGTTGCGGTATAGAAATGCATCACACTGTCTTGTAGGATTCGGTGGCCACACATGCTGCGCGGAAGGAGGGTGGAGAGGAGAGAGTGAAGCTCTGCAGAAACTGGCAGTGCTCCCTGACTTTCTGGTCCATCTCGCTACCCAGAGGCAGACAGGAAGCCTTCAGCCACCTAGCCTGATATCCCAGCAGCTCTTGTAACCTTCCTCTGCCTTAAAGTCATCCTTCTGTTGACCATGGAATGAACTATCTGGGTCATTCTGGATATCAGAAGCACTGCCACTCTATCTGTGTGCTCAAGGACACAGCTCTACTGGGGAACCTGTGAGCCAGGAAGGAGCCTTTGCCCCCCTCGGATTGGGGCTCCCCCAAGGCAGAACCTGTATGGTCTCTTTGTGCCACCAGGAGGGTTTGTTTCAGGGCCTGGAGGATGGAGATGCTCAGTCCCAGGAGAGTCCTCAGGTTTTGACTTGCAGACAGAAGGGGCTGTGCTGCCCACCTCAGCAACCAGGGGCTGGCACTGGACAACAATTTTTCCCTCACCACAATCATGCCATTTGGATATTAAGTTGGAATGAAATCCCCATTTTACCAGCAAAGAAACTGGGGCCCATAGAGCTCACATGTGCTACAGCAGATTACCCAGTATGGAGGCCAACGGTTACCTGGGCTCCACCTCCGGCGCCCACCCTCACCTGTTGATGTTAATGATGTGCCCGTCATCCACACTGCGCTCCTTCATGGACTGGTAGGCTTCCCGGGTGCAGATGCTGAGCGCCAGCACATTCACCTGTGAGCCAGGGGAGGCAATGGGGTGTTTCCAGCTTGGGCCCAACAGACCAGCTGATGGAGCTGCTGAGCTCCATGGGGAGAGGGTGGTGTGACATTCCAGTGTCCAGGTCCTCCCAGAGACCTTCCATGTAGGTGCACCTTCCAGAAAAGCTGACAGCAGATAGTTCTTCTCTTGGCTGACCCCCCAAGTAGGAAAGGAAACCCCCCAAACCCAGCTGGACCCAGGAGACTAGCTTAGCCACCTCTGCTTTAGAGAACCATCTCCTTTTCTTCCCCAAATAGCTTACCCTTCTCTGTGACAGTGTCCCTATATCTACTCCCTCCCACACAGACTGAAAACCTCCCTCAAAGGCTTTAAGAATCTCCTGAAGCACAGACCCCAGCCTCCCCCCACCTTGCTCAGCCTGCCACTCTGCTCCTGTCCCCTCTCTGTAGGTGAGGAGGAGGAGGACGGCCTACCCTCCTGCCTTTTATACCTGCCTTCAGCCTGTGTCCCACCTGGAAGTAGGGTCACTTGCCACTCCTGCTCCCTCTGGCAGATGTGACCCCAAATCCCTACCCTTCATGCAACAGAGGCCTGAAGCAATATCGGCTGTGAAGCACCTGCCCAGGCCCACCCCTCAGCCTCCAGGCCAGGAGGACAAGCTTTGATAAAGCTTTCAGTTGGACCTTGTGCCTCTTGGGAAGAGAGACCTGCTGGCAGATACTAGCTGGCTCTCTTTATCAGGTGTCAACCAGGCATCGGATAGAGAACTCTCAGTGTGAACCTTCCTCGTACTCATGGTGGCAGCAAGATGATGGGTCCTGGAACATAGGAGGGTTCTCAGCCCTGTTTCTGGTCCTCTTAGCAGGTAGCTTTGTGGGGCAGATGGAAAGGAGAAATGAACCCCTGGGACCAAGTGAGGAAATCTCCTACATCTAGGGGCCAGGATGGGGAAGAAGATGCCGCCCAGAATGATCCTAATAGACAACGTTCATCCAAAAGGGGGGCTTAGAGATGTAAGTCCCTTATTTTACAGATGGGCAAGTTGAGATCCAAGTTTAGAGACCCACTGTAGTAGGTAAGGGCCGTCACCGGGATCCCCCAGAAGGCTCTCTGAGGACAGTGCCTTCCTTTCCATTGTTCACTGTTTCATTTCCAGGCCCAAGCACCTATTAGATACAAAATCTACCAATGCAGGGGCTGGGAATTTAGCTCAGTGGTGCCACCGCCTGCCTCGAAAGTGCAAAGTCCCGAGTTCGATCCCAGTACCAAAAAAAACACAAAAAAACCCCAAAACAAATACAAAATCTACCAATGCAGGTATGAAAGGATTATGAGAGAAAAGAAGCATCCTGTTTGGACACTGCTTTCAGCTTTTCAGAATACTTTCATCATACCCTAATGCTTCCCCCACAATGCAGCCCAGAAGTTGAATACCTATTCCTGAAGGCTGTGTTTGGCCTATGTATTGGCTTTAAAATATCAAAAAAGGGTTTGTGAAATAGTTCAATGGTAGGGCACTTGCATAGCATACACAAAACCCTGTGTTCAATCCCTAGCACCACAATAAATAAATACTTTCCCAACACATACTCATTCATTCAATAAGTATCTGTGGAGGGCTTATGAGTGGAGCTGTCCCAGAAAATAAAACAGACAAAAGTCCTTGCCCTGGTGGACCTGATGTTTTAGTGAATGGGACAGGTGGGAGTGTCACATAAAAATACAGGCTCTCTGCTTCTCTTAAAGAAATTGCAAGATCGTCCACACTATTAGAGAGCAACTCTCTCGGATTTGAGCAGTGAACACATTTCTCTCATGCACTGCAGACCACACTTGGCTTACTTCATTCCTTTATGTATTACCTTGACCTAGGGAACACTGGAGTTTGTGACCCCAGATACTGATGACACAGGGTGTTCACCCCAATTAAATGTGACAAGATGGAAGCTCAGAGACAGTAACCTGCTTGATGATACCCTGCTTGATAGCAGGACTGGGTAAGGATATTATCTCTTTTCTCTGTTCCTTTTCATCCTTTAAGACCATGTTCTCAAGCATACCACACATTGCTGATACACAGGGACATTCAGTAAACAGCAGTTCTCTTCCATACCAGTCTTTCTTCCAATATGGCAGAATCAGTCTAGACTTGAAGAACCACACCCGGAGCACAAAGGAAAGGAGAGCTGAGAAGATATGGGCATGTACCCACTTACTACCCTGCTGGTAGGGGAAGAAGAAGGGGAGAGTGAAGATGCCCCTAGCAGGAAGCCAAAGGTCTTACTGAATATCCTATCCCTCCAGCCTCCAGCTCACAGACCCAGCTCTGCTCTCCTCCCAGCCCCCGCCCACACTGCCCCAGGCCCCTGAGCCCTTACGTTGAACATGTCCTTCCAGCCGCTGGTGCTGCCTGACAGCAGGCTATCAGGCCGGGCCAAGCCAGCATTGTTGATACAGATGTCCACACCACTGTGCTGAGAGCGGACAGCAGAGAACATGGAGAGGATGTCCTCCTCATTCGACAGGTCACATCTGTAGGGGATCAAAGTCCCGGGGTAGCCTGCACTCTTACATTCAGCAGCCAGCTCCTATGAAACCCAACAGGGGTCTAACTGGGGTGAGCTGCTCACTCCCACACCTCCCACCCACATCTCCCCTCCCTCCCATCATAAAACTCTCCCCTTTGAGAGCTGCCTTTTGGCCACAAAGATGTTAGGACTGTCCATCCCCAAAGCTTGTCCTCTTTGGTCAAAGTCCAGGGGCTAAGGGCACTCTCAGGGGAGGAGGGGAGCAAAATTGTGCAGACCAACGGAGGAACCTCAAGTATAAATGCAAGCCTTCTGTTCTAAGGAGGGAGAAGGTGGGCAGGGATCCTGGCAATGGAGGGAGATCTCTTTTCTGCCTCTTTCCCATCAAGAACATCTCCTCTGTCTGCAAGTAATAAAAGAAACCTTTCACCCCACC
Organism: Heterocephalus glaber; assembly: GCF_053883595.1. Taxonomy (NCBI): domain Eukaryota; kingdom Metazoa; phylum Chordata; class Mammalia; order Rodentia; family Bathyergidae; genus Heterocephalus; species Heterocephalus glaber. The sequence goes on along the minus strand of NW_028258351.1, from coordinate 3,636,055 downwards.
TCCCGCTTCTTCTACCAATGCCAGCAGTCTCTGAGCTGACTGCTCCAAGACCTCCCTTCCCTTCCTCCCCCTAGTGTCAACCAACCCTTCCCAGAAGAGCTCATCACGGAACCATCATCCTCCCCTTCAAACTGCAGTCAGCTTGGCTGAACTCAAAGGTACATACTCACACCTTTCAGCAGCACACACCTGCCAATCCCCCCTCTCCCTCTCTCTAGGAGGGGTGAGGACATCAGGACAAATCTGATCTTTCTAGAACCCTGGCACACCACCCTCCATCCCAAGATTTCCCTGGACCCTATGGGGTGAGTCAGGTGAGAGATGACACTGGGTATTTCCTGTGCCTCTCTCCTGAGAAAGCTCACAAAAACCAGGGCCACTGAGATGACTGTGAGGGGAGCTGACATTTAGGAGCAGGAAGAAAACGGGCTGCATGGCCTTGGAGGCCAGTGACCGGGCAGGCACTTGAGCCTTGGGAAGGTGACTGTGTACATTGTGGGAGGGGGAGGGGGAGCCCTAGAGGAAGGCCAGTTTGGCCAGCTGCCCTGGCCTGGAGCCCCTTCCTCCTCCTAAGCCAAGCTAGGAATAAAGGGCCGGATCAGGTGACTGAAGAAATTCTTTTCTGCTTTAACATTCTGTGAGTTCAAAAGGTATACTACTCTGGGCCTCAGAAGCCCCTTTCCACCTGATTTTATTACCCATGACCACTTCAGGAAAACAGAGTTTCTCTCTGTAGAAATCCAGAACCCAAACTCTGGTGTAACATCAATGAATGAACCAATCAATGAAGCCAGAAAGCCTGGAATTCTTCCCTCCTCTAGCATGGAACTTCCCTTCCTCCTCTAGACTTAAAGTCCCCCTTCGGAAAGCCAGAAAGGAGGGGCTGAGAATTTATTTCTCCCTGTCACTGCCTTCTCATTGGCCCACCTGTGCCACTGGACCACCTCCCCTTAAATGATCTGAAATCATGGCAGTCCTCCCACAATACAGGCATTCTCCCTTCCTGACATGGAGTCTTCCTGGAGCTCAGTGATCTGCCTGGGGATCCCCTTTATTGGCCAGCTTGGGGAAGGGGAATAGAAGGAAAGAGTGGCTTCCGAATTAGGCAATCCAATTGTCTAACCCCTGACCTGATCCTCTGGGCTCCAAGGCTGGGGCTGGCCCCTGAGCTTCTCAGCATAGGAGAAAGGGAGGGGCAGAGTGGGGCAATGGTTGAGCCTGATGACCTTGGGATTATCTGGGAGGTTATAAAGTGTACCTTTGGTCAGCAGCAGGGGAGGGGACAGTTCTTCCTGTGTACCTTCTCCCTCTGCCCCCACCCAAGACCTCCTCACCCTTTCTCTACTTGGGGACTTTGAGAGATGGTAGAGGGACAGCCCTGCAACTGAGCACTAGTCTTAGCCCCTGAGAGTGGTCTTGGAACACCAACTCCAAAAACAACCTACAATGGGAATTTCTCTTGTCTCCTTCCTCCTACCCTCAAATAGCCAACTTCATTTCCTTTTTCTCTGATCTCTTGTTGCTCATAACTCTGGGAGTTTCCAACTCCATGGTAAGAGAAAAACTAGAAGCTCTGGACCCACATTGCCTTGTCCCCTCAGGATTTACATATTCATTGCCCTGTTTCACCTACTCAGTCCAATCTAGAAAAATGAATTAGAGAAAAATCTACCAGTAATCATTCCATTCATCCCTCCTGCCCTCATCAGGGTATAGGTTAACCTTCAGATTGATAGGGGTGGGGAGTGGTTCTTCAAAAAAGCTCCCACCCCAGGCTCACCCTCAGTCTGGGTCAAACATTCAAATCCTCAAGCTCCTGCACCTCTGGTTGGCCAGCACTTTGGCGTGGTGGGTGAGGTCTGGCGACCAGAGGAAGCCAACCTAGCCGCTGAAGCTAGAAAGCTCTCCTTCACCCTGGCTGCACAGCTGGCCCCTGATCTCTGACTTCCCCTTTCCTCAGCCCAGCTCGTTGGGGAAGGGGACCAGGAGGGCCGAAGTGGGGGAGTGCCAGGGCTCAGAGATTCGGTACACTGGGAGCAGGAGCTGTCAGGGGTAAATGACTCCTCAAAAGACAACGACCTAAAGCCAAGGCGGAAGCCTGCCCTAAGGGATCCAAGAGGCCTCTCCTGCTAGGGATTCATTCTTCTTGTCCCTAAACACGTGACAAATGGCCCTGGGGTGACAGGCAGTGACTGGAGGGTCTTGGCCCGGCTCCCGCGACTCCCCTGCCCCGCGGAAACGACGTCCCCAGAGCGTCCTCGCTTCCCAGAGAGGCCTTACCTCGATGTTGCCCACGGTGCGGGCACAACCCACCACCTTCAGTCCCTGTTGGACCAAGGCCCGGGCCACGGCTGCGCCGATGCCCCCCGAGGCTCCTGTCACCAGTGCCAGCCGGTCGCGCCACCTCTCCATGCCCGCCCTGGCCATAGTCCCGAGCCGCCCGCCCACCTCGCTCACAGAGCTTCGCCCCTGGCTGGCGAGGTTCGGCCGCTCCCTTGTCACTGCCCCGGCAGCGGCTGCCAACCTGCTCGCGTTTGAGCCGCGCCTCGGCCCACCCCCATGCTGGCCGGCCTCAGGCCGAGGCTCCGCCCTCCGGTCCTCCGCGCCCGGCCACATCCCGCCGGAGGACGCCCGCGGCCTGGCGCCCCACCCCCTGTGCCAGCCGATGCCCCGCCCCTTCCGGTCTGGCCCCGCCCGCGGCCAGCCCGCCCTCCGCGACTCCGGGAAGCTGCACCCCCTGCGGTCGCCCTGACAGCTCCCGGCTTCCCGAGCGAGGATGCGCGTTCCCAAGGTTTCCCGCTCAGTCTCTCTTACCTGTACCAGACTTCTAAACTCGGGGTGAGGAATTAAGGACACTAAAGGTGACTCCAATGCCCTTTCAAACCAGTTGGTGGCTGATGGGAAGGATTCAGTCCAGAAAAGGCCAAATGTCTCCACCGTCAACCGTGGGTGACCTTGGGAAGAACTCTTATTGACCCTACCTGTTCTCTTGGGTTTAGGATAAAAACACTAGTGTTAGGGGATTCTGTCCCTAAACGGTCTAATGTCTCCAACTGTCCTACAGGGATCCCACCCCTTCACACTGTAGCAAATGTAAAGAGCCAACAACTTACTGAGTACTTACTCCGTGGCAGGCACTTCTAATATATTAACTAATCTGTACAACCATCCTCTATTTTCCCCCTTTAGGTACTGGGGTTTAAACCCAGGGCAAACTAAGCAAATGCTCTACCCCCCGCTCAATTTTTCATTTTACTTTACTACCTTCATATTAAAAATGAGAATATTGATAAAAAGCATGGTGTGAAGACAGATTTAGGCCACAAATACGCTCTTCAACTGCCTTCACTCCATTTTCCCTTCTTGGGTTATAGGTTTCAGAGTAAAGGGCTCTGGGCTGGGGACTTAGCTCAGTGGTTCTGCCACTTGCCCCACAAGCGCAAGGACCAGAGTTCAATCCCCCATACCAAAAAGAAAAAAAAGCAGAATAAAGGTCTCTGGCTACTTGGATTATTCCATCAGTTCTGAAAATGGCTCACTTCTATTTTTTTTTCACCCCTTCAGTCCTAGGGATTAAACCCAGAGCCTCACAGAGCTACATTCCTAGCCCTTTTCCAAAATTTTGAGTTTTGCTGAGTTGCCCAGCCTGGCTTCAAATTTGTGATCCTTCTGCCTCAATCTCTGAAGTAGCTGGGATTACAGGAATGCACCACTGTGTAGGGCACTTCCGATTCTTAATACAGCCATCTTCCCGAAGAAAACTGGGTCTCTGAGGCCAGAGGTTTTAGCTCAACGGTAAAGCACTTGCCTTACTACTAGCATGCTGGGTTCAATGCCTAGCACAAAGGGCAGGGGGTGAGGGGATGGTAGAAAGGAGATTGGCCTCAGAGCCAAGGGATGTGGGAGGCCCATAGTCATTTTTGTAACTTCATGATGGAAGCAAACAAGAGTCATTACTCATTTTACCTCTGCCCCAATTCCTAGACAACACTGATTGAAAGACTAGAAGTATATCAAAGAAATGCTACCAACTATGAAAATTAAATGAGTCCTCTGTGCCCACTTGAAATCAGATTAGAAATTCGATCCAGTGGTAGCAAGCCTATACGATCTGCACCATCCCCACTGCACAGAGGTACTGGCTATCCTGCCACTTGTCTGCTGCCACCAAGTATTATCAACGGCAGACACAAAGCTCTAAGTACATGTGTTTATTGAACTATTTTGATCTGATCTTTTAAATGTCAGCAAAATGCTACACTTGGGAAATCTTTCTCCCTCAGTACTCAGACAGCTTGTGACAGCAGTGAATTGTAAGGCCATAGTGACTTTATTGTTGGAAAACCGCTAAGGCTGATATGCACCTACAGACCACAGTGGGGTGAGTGCAGCCTTCTCATCCCAGTCACACGTGCTGAGCAATTCCTTATCAGACAACCCTCGGTTGAAATTCTGCCTCATTTTGTTTTCACTCTTCTAGGTGAAGATGAACCTCTGAATGTAAGAAGTGTTTTTTCTTATATCTTAGGGACCTTTAACAGTAAAGTCTCATGAGGAAATAAGATGCTAGTCAGTATTTTAAATGTACTGCAGAAAATTTACTCTTTCAGAATAAGACTAGAAACTGCTTTTCTAGACTTGTACAATTTTAATCGAGAATTTTATCTTCAACAATGTTCTGTATCTCTATTCTCATTTTTTTCTTTTAATGCTTTTTTGAAACAGGGTCTCGCTATGTAGCTCAGGCTGGCCTTGAACTCCTGGCGATCCTCCTGCCTCAGTCTCCCAAGTGCTGCGATTATAGGCGTGCACCACTATGCTCAGCTCTCATTTACTCTTCATTCTCTACATCATTTACTCTTCATTCTCTACATCAACACTGGCTATGTACAAGGGAAAATCTAAAGTACTGCTACACATTAAGTAGAAACAATGTACACCAAATTCTACTATGCGTATTAATAAATATTCTTTATTTTAAATTTTGCACATTGCGCTTTAACATTACATCCAAACATTTTGCAAGTGGATGTCTACTTTGTAAAACCATATATTCAGCTCAGTGTCATTTCTGTACAGAAGTATAAGTACATTACTTTTTTCCACTAAGTTGCTTTAGTAAGTCTCACAGGAAGAGAAACATTTAATGAAAAGAGATGGCTTAAATCATATGGGAGGCCTGTGCAGCCACGCAACTAAAGACACAAGCCTGAAGAAAGAACAAACTAATGAAGTTACCTCCACCATCTCCCAAAACAAGAAAGAACCACATTGATTTAAGATAAAATTTTGCCATAAGTCACTAAATTTAAGAGTTTTTTGAAAGAGAAGGCGCAGTAGTCATCTTGAGTGTTTCATTGAAAGACAGAGCTATTTTATTTTTTTTAATTTGCTCCAGCTGTTGTCAACCAGCCACTTCAAATGGGCCTCTTGTGGTCATTTAGGCGGCAGTATTTATTAAATTTCTCCTTCAGGTGCTGTCGGTATTGTTCTCTATTGCTGTAGAAAGACTGGTTATTAGCCATAAAGGACTGTATTTCATCTTGTGAGATAAAGATCTCCTCATCTGAAGTACATTCAGACTCATCCTGCAAATTAAAGGAGCAATTAGTTAAGACCATGACTTTAAGAATGCAAAATGCTATGCTCCTAAGAAGAGGATGACAAAAAGTTAAAGCACCCTAGCTTTTTAGTTTCAATGCAGTCATACAAAGCCTTTAGCTGGAGTGTTTACAGAATCAGCATGTTGCTTTGTCCTAGAAAATAAGGGAAAATAAAATCCAACTCATCTTGGTTTGAAACCTTGAATCTACAATTTATTACACACATCTAGGAGTTTATTTTCTGCCTTTAAAAAGTGACCAGAGATGGTGACAACTAGTTACCAGATTTTAAGGATTTTTTCTGTTTTATTTTTGAGACAGGGTCTCTCTATGTAGTCCAGGCTGGCCTTGAACTCACAGAGATTCTCCTGCCTCACCCTAAGTGCTGGGACTACAAATGTGTGCCACTACTCCCAGCTTAGTTACTAATAAATTTTAAATAACCAGACATATCGCTGGCTGATCTGAGTTGAAATTTATCTCCACAAACTAAGTAAAAGATAACTTAAAAAAACAAACAAACAAGAAAACAGCATCACCATTAAATTTACAACCACACGCCAAAAAAAATTTTTTTTTTTGGTTCTATCAGGACCCTAATTACAATGGTACCTTGGTTCACGAACTTAATTCTTTCTGATCTTCTGGTCACAATTTATTCCATGATTCTGGCTGCAACCAAACTGCAAGCATAGTATTAAGTTCATGAACTGAGGTACCACGGTACTATGAGAAAATCGCCAATCTTCTCTCTCCCCTCCCCACACACAACTATAAACTGAGTCATCTGGAATCCAGTATAATCCACTTAAAGCCTCTGGAGCTGTGTCAATTATGAAAGCTTTGGAAAAGCTCAGTTATGCTTTTAGTCTACATGTCGCGTAAAGGAAGTAACCCAGAATGCAGGCTTTGGTTCAGATTCTGTATGTATTCTTTCCTGGTCTGGAAGGGTGATTATCACAAACTGCCACGTGGGCAAAATCTGCTTCAATAACTGTCTTCAAAGGAGGCAGATTCCTACAATAATGCTGTTATCTATCCTGTTCCACCAAGGAGTCCCTCCAACTCTGAGAACAAGAAAATGTGCTCCAGGGTGGCTGCATAAACCATGAGCAGAACAGAAATGAAGTCAGAAGTGTAAGGGAACACTGCCCTTCATCTTTTAACAGCTCCACTCTCCTGCTCACCTAAGATACTATCCCTGCATCCCCAGAAAGACATCATGGACTACTTACAAGGAGTTCAACTAAACTCTTGGCACCTTTTCCGGAATCAGGACCAAATGATGTTTCTGTGGGTTCTGCACACTCGGGTACATTTTTCCTATGATCAAACCAGGGCAGTGGCTGCCCACTCTTTTCAGCACTGCAACAGCTTTCAGGATGTGCATCTTTGGTCTTGTCACGGTGAAACACTGTGTGCATGGTATTTCCTGAGGTCTCTCGATTACCTGGATCTGTAATACAGTTTCCAAGTTTCTGGATCTGAAATTACAGCAAAAGATTTTCCAGGTAAAAAGGCAGGGAATAACAGCAATCCTTAAAAACAAAAACAAAAAACAGCCAGCATGGTGGCGTACCCCTATAATCCCAGCACTCTGGGAAGCTGATGGAGGAGGATTCCAAGTTCAAGCCCAGGCTGGATTAAGTTAGCAAGACAGTGTTTCAAAATAAAAGGCCTTGGTCACAATCTCCAGTACAAAAAAAAGAAAAAGAAAAAAGAGCTGATGGAGTATTCAATCTTTAGAAGGAATACAGAGTAAAAGCCACAGCTGGCCTTTATTAAGTACTTACTATATCCCAGGTGCTTTGCTAACCTGCCATATAATCTCACACCATCTGCACAGAAGCTAACGTGGTAGGAACTATTATATCCATTTTACAAATGGGAAAACTAAACAAATATTCAAGATTACATAGTTAATATATTAAAAGCATTATGAAATGAATTGGATTTATGACTCTCATGGGCTTTTGGGCAAATAACCACCCCCACCCAGACACACAAAATGAGCAATCAATGGAAATCCATGAAATACTCATTCAAATCCACTAAATATTGGTGTAAACACCTATAGTCCCAGCACTCAGGAGGCTGAGGCAGGAGGACTGCTGCAAGTTTGAGGCCAGCATGGGTTACACAGTGAGTTCAAGGTCAGCCTGAACTACATAGCGAGACCCTGTCTCAGAAAACTAAACCAAACCAATTTTTAAGGAAAACAGGTTGTTCTCAACAACAAAGGTTTAACATTCCAAGACAACACTTACGTGTTCATCACATTTCAACAGCTTGCTCTTCTTTTTCTTCTTTTTATTTTTCCCTTTTGTGTTGTCTTCAGAATTTGCCCAACATTCAACACAACTATCACCATCATCTTCTTTGTCTTCACAGTGATGAACACAGGAGTCATCGGCTGGAAGTAATAATAATCATCCTTATTTATGCTTTTAAGTCAGCCATGCAGTAGAAATCAGAAAGTACAGAAGTGTAATCTGAACCTACCGTGTTCATCATGGTTACAAATCCCTTCAGTGCAGGCAACATCCGAGCCCTCCCGAGAACCTGTTTCACTCCCTTCCATGCTGGATGAGTATCCACAATCACTGCCATTACAGTGTGGAGATATGCCTGAGAACAGATCATGTGAGACTCACAGTTAACACCCTAATTATTTAGGACAAAGAACGAACCAAAGATATTTCAAAATTGATGGCTTAAAGTAGGCAAGCCAGGCATGGTGGTGTGTGTCTATAATGCCAGCACTTGGGAGGCTGAGGCATGAGGACTGCTACAAGTTCAAGGCCAGCCTGGGCTACACTGCAAGACGTTGTCACAAAAAAACCAAGAAAAAAAAAGTAGGCAACAATTAAATAATGAAAATATGTTAAGGATTTAAGAGGCCAGGGATTTAGTTCATTGATTCTACCACTTGCCTTGTAAGTGCAAGGTCCTGAGTTCAATTCTCGGTAACAAAAAAAAAAAAAGATTTAAGGCTCTTTGTTTCTGTCAAACAATAACAAATCAAACAACATAAAGAAAATGGAAATATTAAGTATATGACTAAATTACATGATTTGGGAGGGTTATAAAGCAATTTTTAAATTCTAGATTCTAAAATATCTAAAGCCTCTTACATTTAAAAGAACAGACTAAAGAGCTATTTTTAAACCAAATGTGGTAGTGCATGCCTGTAATCTCAGCATTGGGAGGCTGAGGCAGGAGGACTGCCCCAAGTTCCAGACTAGCCTCAACTACATAGTGACACCCCGTTACCCTGTCTAAAAAAAAACAAACAAACAAACCTCAGTTAATTAAAAAAAAATTATTTACTTACCTTTCTTTATTTTAGGGGAACCCAAAAGATTGCCACTGGTAGGACAGGTACATGATGTATTTTCATGGGTAACAATGACTTCTACACAACCACTCCCATCTTGGGTGCTGCCACAGGCTTTGCAGCTATTTTCTATGAAGTCTGTTTCCTTTAAAGATTAACATTAAGGGACAGTAAAAAGCTTCATCTCTATAACTGGCTACATTTGAATACCTTTAGCTAATTAGTTATGAGATCAACAACTGGAAAGATTATTCTCATGAAAAAATCATTAAGCCACCTCAAGACTGTTAACCAATAGAAAGTACATTAAGAGCTAACAGTATCAACCAAGTCTCAGATAGCAGCCCTTTCAAAGTGTGGTCCACTGACCCCAAGGAGGAGGTTCTCTAAGTCAAAACTTTTTTTTTCCAGTTCTGGGAATCAAACTCAGGACCTTGCGCTTGCCAGGTGGGCATGGCACCACTGAGCTAAATCTCCGGCCCCTCTAAAACTATTTTTATCAGAATACTTCAATGTTATTTGGCTTTGTCACTGTACTGACACACCGACAATACGAAAGCAATGGTGCCTTAGCACAAATCAAGGCAGTGGCAACAATAATCATACTAAAAGTCACTGTTTCCTCATTTGTCAAATATTTTTAGCACAAATAAAAGGACATTTTACTTGTAAATGTCTTTGATGAAGCAGTAAAAATACTAGTTTTCTTAGATATCAAGAGTGCAGAGTGATCTTTTTAATCATCTGTGACAGATTGGCGGTCTGCTTAAAGTGCGTCTGTTGTGTGCGGAAATGTAACGGCTATTTCAAGGAATGCACTTGGCCAACTGCTTGAGTCACAAGCTGAACTAGCTGCTTGTTTCCTGGAATGTCAAGTTCACTTGAAAGAATGACTGAGAAACAAACTATGGTTATTCAGACGTGGATACTCAGCAGGCACTTCCTCAGAAATGAAGTCAATCTGTTGCTTTGAACTGAGGAAAACATGGATGGTATTTGTTTTCAATGACAAAATTCAGATTCTAAAACAGTCAGAATTTTGAAAACTTGTACACAGCATTGCAAACCTGAAGCATCCTAATATTTGGACTTTTCTTTTTTCTTTTGCCCAGGCTGGCCTCCAACTCATGGTGCTCGTGATCCTCCCAATTCAGCCTCAGAGTAGCTAGGACTACGAGTATGCACCACCTCATCCAGATATAATGTTCAAGATTTTTCTAACAGAACCAGTGATTTTTCCCCCCAGCACTGGGACTTGAGTCCAGGACCTTTGTACTAGGCCACATTCTCAGCCCTTATTATTTTATTATGAGACAGGTTCTCACTAAGCTGCACAGACTGGGCTCAAACTTGCAGTCTTCCTGCCTCAGCTTCCAGAGTGCCAGGATTATAGGCATGTGCCACCATTCCTGGCTCAGAGTAGATTTTTAGCATATGTGATTATCTGATATATAATGAAATGTCATTTTCTAGGAGACCTGTATAACTCAGTAAACCAGTACCACTCAAATGAATTCCATAGCATGATGTTAACATGCCATGAATAAAAGATCTATTTGAAGTACAATATAGTCCAAAAATTTTAAATTTAACAGAGTATGAGAGCTAAAGGTGTAGCTCAGTGGTAGACTGTCCCCTAGCATTTGATTTCCAGCACCACAAAAACATAAAAAAAAAAAAACAACTATGAAAAGGTCATTGATGAAGTATCATCCTGCATCACCACAAATCTTTCAGAAACAATGTGTTCAGTTGTAGTGTCAAAGAATTTCTACAACCATCTAAAAAAGCTCTTACGGCCAGGTGTGGTGGCACACACCTGTAATTCCAGCACTCAAGAGGCTGAGGCAGCACTGCCATGAGTTCAGGGCCAGACTGGGCTACATAGTGAGTTTAAGAAAAGCGTGAACAGGGGCCAGGGATTTAGCTCAGTGGTGCCGCTGCCTGCCTCACAACTGTAAGGATCCGAGTTCGATTCCCAGTACAAAAAAAAAAAAGCCTGAACTACATGGCTCAAAGCATTAAAAAAAAAAAAAAAATTGCTAAGTATAACCCACATAAACAAAAGTGCACTGGGTACCTTAAATTTTAAGACTGTAAAGGGATTTTGTGACTAAAAAATTGAGAACAGGGGCCGGATATTTAGCTCAGTGGTACCGCTGTCTGCCTCACAAGCACAAGGTCCTGAGTTCAATCCTTGGTACCAAAAAACAGACAAAAAAATAGAGAACTGCTCTTCATGTATGAGGTAACATTTCACATTTTGACTTGAATCTGGCAGCACACTAAAAGCAGGTAAAGAGTTAACTACCCAGTGTTATCTTTATAAAACAAATGTATGACATTACAAATTGTGACTCACACAATAAAAGCCGTTACACCCATGTAGGAGCTGACATCCGGAAAAACAGCAAAAATGCCCAAATCTAGCTTAAAGCAATACTTCTATCTGAAGCAATATGCTGTATTATATATATTATATTATACATTAATGAACTGATACTAAAGAATATTACCTTCTCTTGGCTTACTTCCTTTTCTTCTGCTGTTTGTAAGGGAGTAGGAATATCACACACACACTTATTTTTTCGTCTATTCTTCCGTTTTTGGCGTTTCTTTTCTTGCTTGAGTTCTCTTACTCGTTCTTCTTCTGAAAACTCTTCGCAAAGTTGTTCCAATCGGCTGATACCCTGTACTTTTTCCACAGTCATCTATTATGAAAACAGTCTAGAGTGAATATTGGACATAACTTTATTTTTCCATGATAAATTGTTAATATTTTGCTAATAAATTGTTAATAATTTGCTAATATTTCATGGTACAATTTTACCAGATAGTCCCCATAAAGAATTTTTAAGTTTTAATATCATCATCATTACTTTGTGCTAGGGATCAAACCCAGGGTCTTGTGTCCTAAATGATGAGTCTTAAGAATCTACCTAGGAAGTCAATTTACAACTAATCCCCATGGGAAAAATACACTTATACACATTCCTATTTCAAACTACCAATCGTCTAAATTTAAATTTCAGAATTTTAACATAGGACAATAAAAATTCATTTATTTCACATAATAAAAAAATTATTTAATCTGATTATATGATCTAATCTCTGAAGGCATAAACATACAAAGAGAATTAAAAATCAAAAACTAGTATACATCATCTCAAAGGCTGTCCAGAACAGGGTGCTTAAAGTTCATGGACAGACTTGTGGAAAAAGCTTTCATCGCATTTTCAAAAGAGTCTGGTGACCCAATTAAAAGATTACAACCATGCCTAGTATATACAAAATACTCACTAGCCAAATATATATGCTTTATAGTGCCACACTTTTTTTTTTTTTTTGGTATCGGGGATCAAACTTGGGTCCTTGCGCTTGCAAAGCAGGCGGTGAAACCACTGAGCTAAATCCCCGGCCCTATATATGCTTTATAGGGTATAAACTGAAAAAATGTTACCAAACCACAAGCCTTAAATCTAATTGCTTTATAAAGAGGCTCCAGCTTGCTTCTAAAGGATTTTTGTAATCAAACCCACAGACTAGGTAGGCAAACATTCTATCACCACTGAGTTACAACCCCAGCCTCATTTACTTGGTCAGACAAAGGGGGACTTATTAAAGGCTTCTGGTTTTGTTGCTTACTTTTGGGCTGTTTTTAACTTTTTTTTTGGAGACTGCGTCTCACTATATGTATGTAGTTCAAGCTAGCCTTGAGGTCACTATGTAGCCCAGGCTTCAAACTCATGAACCTCCTGCTTCAGCCTCCTAATACCTGGGATTAGAGGAGTGCACCACCATACCCAGCTATTGTTTTTAACTTTTTATCAGTTATGTTTCACTGCAGCAGTTTTTAAAATCAGCAACTTTAGTATTATACTGTGAGTAAGTCTAAAATCCAAGTCTAGATAAGTAACATGATGAAAAAAACCCCCACAGACTTCTAAATCCCAGTTCCTCAGAGTCCCTTCCCTGCTAAAGCCACTAAACTCTATCAGTGGGTCACAGCTCTCTAAGGCTCTGGTGGCTTACATTAAGATTCATTAACTTAAAAGAAAAAGAAAAAAGATTCATTAACTTAACTAAGCAATCTTGAACACAAAAGCAGCTCATTGTTATTACCTCAAAGCTCTTGCGTAAAGCATCAACACCAAGATAGAAAAGCATTTGCCATGTCTGTTCTTCTGCCCGTAGTTTTTGCCAGATTCGATGCAGTCTTTCATAAAGATGAATTCCCAAGCATGTTAGAACTTCTTCTTGAGCTATATCTATTGTCTTAGCATGCCTTTCTCTTCGCCTAGAACGGAGAATAAATCATACATTGATTCCTAATCCCCTTAACTGAAACAGTAAACGTTGCAAGTTCAGGTTTTAAACACAATCTGCCTACCTAACAGCAACATAGTTACACATTACACTCAATGTGTGTGTGTGTATACATATACATATATGTATATATATATAACTACATGAGCATACAAGTATATAATAATCAGTGAGAAATACACATGCAAGTAGAACTCAGTCCTAATATTGCTAAAAATAAGGTAATTCAGGAACTGGCTCTAAAGAGATGGATTTTTAGGGCACCGAGAAGTCACATGTGCAGCCAGGCACGGTAGTAATTGTAGCACTCTGGAAGGCTGAGGCATGGAGGGATGCAAATTTGAGCCCAGCCTGCGCAACTTAGTGCATGAGCAAGACTTTCTCAAAAAAATAAAAAGGGCTGGGGACACATCTCAGTGTGAAGGCCTTGGACTTAATCCCCAGTATCATACCGGGGGGGAAAAAAAAAAGAGGGGGGCAGTCCTATGTGTCTCTCTCAGAGTAGACATGACAGTTCCTTTACCTTCCAATTACAGCAAAATGCCTATTTTTTGTTTGGTTTTCAGGAAGAATGGAGAAAGACACTACCAAAGTGATTCAAACATGGGCAATAGCCTTTTATGCCAGTCTTTAGTAGAGTGTTCATAGCACTATTACAGTGATGCTTTAGAGATCTCTGAATTCTAAAATGTCTACCTGAAAGAGGCACTCAAATGAGGGCTGATACAGATACATAAAATAAAGGGAAATAAGTTTCATTTATTCTATGAACACTTTTTCTGATTTTATTTTCACAACACAGCCAGAGATGGCATTTTAGGTATTCTTATATAATTTAATAACAATTATACCCAGTTCATGAATTACATTAAATAAAGCATTTCTTAATCCCCTGCTGCAAAGATCTCACTTTTACCCAAAACCATCATTGTGAATAAAATCTAAACATGCAAATGCATGGATGGATGAAGAAAACTTCCTTGTAATCATTTTCAAGTGAAAATGATATTCTGTAATAATGAAAGCCAAAAAAGCCTGCCTCCCTTCAAGCAAGAAGGAACAGAGGACTAAACCAAACACCAAAGAAGTTTTTCCTGTATTTTCACTGAATCAATTAAGAAAGCACAGTTTATACAAGAACACTTTAATTTATACATATATTTTATGTATTGAGGCAGAAAGTGATAGAAATAAACTTTCAGTAATAAAATGAAGCAAAGCGCTAGACAGCCCATTCTAGCAAACTACATACTCATACCCTCCTGCGAACTCTGGCTCAGCACGACCCAAAAGATGTGCAATGAAGTCTGTTTCACAGCAAACATGGATGTGTCGCTCATGTGGACAGCACCGCAAGCCTTCATAGAGTGCAGCACAGTAGCCCTTTTCTTTGTTGCAATCAAGTTCACCAATAAGGATATTGTATGCTCGGAGGACTTTATTTTTGCAGTCAGTGCAAAATCTGTTGGGAAAAACAAAACTGTAAATTACAAACTGGCTGTGTAATTATTCCATGCAGTATCTAACAGTATTCTAGACAATGACACTCCCCTCCCATGGAGAGAATTAAAAAAAAACAAACCCTGCATACACATATTAAAAGCATACAAAGGGCCGGGTGTGGTGGCACATGCCTGTAATTCCAGCTATTGAAGGAGGCTAAGGCAGGAGAATTACTTATGCTCAGGAGGTTGAGGCGACCGTAGGAAATATAGCAATATCTCAGCTAAAAAAAACAAAACAAAACAAAACAAGGGCCGGGGATTTAGCTCAGTGGTTCTGGCACCTGCCTTGCAAGCACAAGGTCCAGAGTTCAATGCCTGGTACCAAAAAATAACAACAACAAAACGTACACAAGTAAGGTAAATACAAACTTAGGGATTATACAAATATAACTAGATCATTATTTGGAAATGATTTTTAAACCAAAGGAGCACATGCCCTAAAAGAATGAGGCAGAGGGAATTGAAAAGAAGGTACATAGAAGAGACTTAAGAAAGAAAAAGTTGATACCATATGGCCCTACCATTTATTCATAAAATACATGCCCAGAAAATATTAAGTGTCAAGGATTAGTCTAGCTCTACTTTAAGAGCTATTTGTGCCAGATATAGCGGTATATGACTATAATTCCAGCACTCGAGAGGCTGAGGCAGGAATATCTCAAGTTCAAGTCCAGCCTAGACTACATAGTGAGTTTAAGGCCAGCCTGGACTACACAGCAAGAGCCTGTCTTTGAAAAAACAAAACAAGGGCTGGGGATTTAGCTCAGTGGTTCCACTGCCTGCTTCGCAAGTGCAAGGTCCCGAGTTCAATTTCCGGCACAAAAAGAATAAAAAAACAAAACAACAACAACAAAAAAGGCAACAAACTATGACTCTTAGCTAATTCCCTTCCTATTTATGAAAATAGTTGATATCTTCAGGTAGTAAACTCTGATTCAAATTTTAATTACAATATTTCAATACATCACTAGTTAAGCATTTGGAGGTGGAGACAGATGCGGAGAATGAAAAAGACAAATCATTTTTAAATTTACAAATAATTTCTAAACGCTCAACTTCTTTCTTCAAAAACATGCATATTTCCCAATACAAACACATAATGTACACAACATATATATAAAAATGTAGTTTAAACTTAAGTGTATATGATGTGACAGAAGATCTTGTTAATTTAGAGGAAGAAGAAATTTCTCACATTCATCAATTAGAAAGAAAAACAGCTGGTTTCTTTATCTTTGACTTCCTGAAACAAGTTAAGACTTGGTTGGATGAAAAGTTAGGCTCACATTATTACTAACTGGGTCTCTGAGAAGATCAATTGTGATGGAATAAGGAAATCTGTGAATCTGAGGCTACCCAGGGCTAGTGAGTTCAAGGTCAGCCTGAACTAGACAGAAAGACCTATCTCAAAAGAACCAAAAAGAACTCACCCCTCTGGCAAAAAAAAAAGAGGTAACTCCTGTCATATGCTACAACATGGATAGGCCCTGAAGATACTACATCAAGCAAAATAGGTCAATCACGAAAACTCAAATACTAACAGATTCCACTTATTTCACAGAAACAGAAAGTAAGATGATGTGTTGCCAAGGGTTACAGGGGGAAGAAGAAACAGGCAGTGTTTTCATTGGGTATAATTTCAGTCAAGTAAGAAGAAAAAGTTCTACAGATCTTTTTTTCTTGGTACTGGGGATCGAACTTGGGACCTTGCGCTTGCAAGGCACGCGGCAGAACCACTGAGCTAAATCCCCAACCCTCTAGGATCTTTTGTAAAATCATGATACAAAATTGTAATGTACACTTAAAAACTGTTAAGATGGTAAATTTATGCTTTCTATTCTTTTTATCACAATAAAAAGAAAGAAAAGTAAAGGAGAGGAAAAATGGATACAACGAACAGTTACCATATTTTTCAGGTTAGAGATGGTAAATGTGCATTTTTAGTCAGTCAAACAACACAGTAATAAAACTGGAAATATTTTCATTTTACTGCTTTTAAGTTTTCAGAGTAGTTCACCATGTTTTATTATACAACTATAAACATAAGTAAACACAAATTTAAAATATTATATGGGAAGCCACGCCTGCCTCGCAAGTGCAGGGTCCTCCTGAGTTTGATCCCCAGTATTGCAAAAAAAAAAAAAAAAATTATATGGGTAACTGGGCATGGTGGCATATCCCTGTAATTCCAGTATTTGGAAAGCTGAAGCAGGACAATCTTGAGTTCAAGGCTAGCCTAGGCTAAAAGGCTTTTTGGACCCTGTCCAAAAATACAAAATAACAACAAAATTTATATGGTACTGGCTGGGCAGCTCAGTGGTAGAGAATATGCTTAGCATTCAGGAAGACTTACTTTCAATCCTGAGCACAAACAAAAAACTCACAAAAAAAAGAAAAGAAAAAAGAATGTGATTTCTCTTGTTTGCAAAAGTACCACTGCATATGAAGTTTTAAAAACTTTAAGGCAGAGATTTCACAGTTTCCTAACACCTCATTACTAATGATGTACTACCATAATATTTAACTGCCTAAAGGTGTTGTTAGATCTTCATTATAAAGTGCTAATTAAAAAAAAAAAAAGTAGATATTGTCTTAATTTAGACGTTCAGAAATCATTTTCAAGGGCCGGGGATTTAGCTCAGTGGTTCCACTGCCTGCCTCGCAAGTGCAAGGACCCAAGTTCGATCCCTGGTACCAAAAAAAAAAAAAAAAGAAATCATTTTCAACTAACTATACCTCAAAAACTCAAACTATACCTCAAACAAAACTAGAAACAGAGGAGTGATAATGATCTGCAATTTGGCAAGCAAGCATTTTCTGATGTTCTTACTATGTTGTCAGATACTGTTCCAAGTAAACTCAGTATGATCATTAATCTTCACAAATTTAATCCCAACAAATCCTGTAAGACCAGCACTATCATAATTTTTGTCTTAACAGACAAATTAAGGCACAGAAAAGTCAAGTAACTTGTACAAAGTTATGGATAGAACTCATATTCAAATCAATCTCCCTTAAATTACTCTCTTAATCATAATTTCTCTCCTCACTCTTAAGATATTTATAAAATAATGGGGGAAAAAAATAAGAACCAAGATACATCACGTAAAGGTACAAGTTCCCAATGATGAATGTAAATGTATTGTATACCTAAAATGTACCAATAAAAGAATTTAAGAGAAAAAAAAGATATTTATAAAACGGACTCTACTTTCTTATGAATAGAAAACATCCCCAAACACAGTAAACTCCACAACATTATCTCCGATAAGTAATAACTTATCACACCTCAAAATGCTACCTTTTGGGTTAACCAATGCATATTTAAAGAGGAAGGATGTATGTTTCGTGTCTTTTACAGCCCCCTCACCTCCAAATAACTAATACATTTTCTACACTTTGGGATATAACCAAACAAGGCAAATAAGCAAGTCCAAACTACGGGGAGAAAAAAAGACTAAGTCTGTAGGTTAAGTCATCAGCTCACTGCTATACAATCTTGGTACCTCCAGGTCTTAGTATTTACCTGTATTTTTCAGAAGTAGCCCCAAAGTAATTGTGCAATCTGTCCCGAAGTCAAAGCTTTAACACACAACCACAAATCCAACATGTGACAAATTCATAACAGCAGAACTCCCACCAAGAACACCACCTCTAGATGGCTCCCTTACCAGTTTCCTTTCCTACTGCATTCTCCCTATGAATTTCCAAATGTTAATGACACTTAGAAAATTCCTTTGTAAAAGTAGTATTCTAAAAAGAAAATCTGAAGTCACTTTTACAGTATATGAAGTATACAAGTTCCAACAACTCTATTTAAAGGTTTTGGCAAATAAATGAGACTATTTCAAACTATTACAAAGTAAAAAGCTGCTAATTTAACTTTATAATCTTGCAAAGGCTATCATGATTGTATCATAAAAACAGAGTATTTGGGCTGGAGATTTAGCTCAGTGGTTCCAGTGCCTGCCTCGCTAAGTGTAAGGTCCCGAGTTTGATCCCCAGTACCAAAAAAACAAAAACAAAAAACCCCAGAGTATTAGTGTTTCCAAAATGACTAAGTATACTCTGATTAATTTAGTCAGTCTGTTTCTTGAAAGGCTAGTCTGGAAGCATGAGGTTAAAATTATAAAAAAGGAGATACTGGCTCAAACAAGGCTAACACTGAGAGGCATCTCATACAGGAACTGCCCACCCTGACAATAAGCTCCCCCTAGTGCCAGGTATCAATGGAAAGGCTGGACAACTATCACCAAAGGAGGGCAGTGCTAGGCCACAATTGACAGCAAAGGTACCTTCCATACCGTATCACAACGCCCTTAGGCTTACCTGTGTTTTCGAAGATATGTTTCTAGTGTTTCTAAAAGACAACTAGAGTCGATTAAAACTACTTCATCCCTGCATTCCTGGGACATTAGCTCCCATACATCCATCCAACAACCTCTGCAGAAAGAACAAATATTAGTGAAAATTAGGAATATCTAAGGGTTAAGACATTTCAAAAGGCTGAACAAAGGATTGCTCGATTTTACCTGTATGTTCCCTGGAAAGGTCCATAATGGAAAATGATCCTACACTTGCTGTCCTTCCTGTGGTCTTCACTACTTCTCTTATCTGTACTTAACTTCTCTGAACTGACACTGCTACTGCTCCCTTCACTGTGGTACAGTATGGTACAAAGCTTAGTGACACTGAGATCATCTTTAGGAATAATTTCTATAGTGTAAATTAAAATAATGAACTCTTTGATAAGGTATTAGTAGAATAAGTTTGCAAATTTGTATAATGATTACATATTTAACCGTACTAAAATGTTACTTAAACATGTGCATGCATCTTTATATAAAAACTGCTTGCCTGTTAATTTCACTTGATACAATTTAAAATATTTACAGTTAGCTATATTATATATTATAAATATCAACTGGTTTATAAAGCATTTTATGAGGAAATATACTTGGAATGAAGTCAAAAGTGCTGAAAAATTGTATTTTCATCTATAAACATGGGTCAACCTTTCACAAATTGAAGTTTCTAAATATCTATTTCACATAATCATTAAATAATTTTTTTCTTAAAATGACTCCCTTTTATAGCTAGGCAAGGGCAACAAAGTGTTTACCTTCACATCTGTAGTAGCTGGGAAAGTCCCTGGTTAATCTAATTGTAACATTTACATTTACTAAAGGTAGCACACTAAGATGAACAACTTACATACTCTAAATCAGTAATAAGTACTATACAAGTAATTTTTTTTAAAACTCCCCAACTCTAGCCTGGGACTTAGCTCAGTGGCACCACGCCTGCCTTGCAAGCGCAAGGTCGTGAGTTCAATCCCCAGTACCAAACAAACAAACAAAAACTCCCCAACTCTCACCCTACCCCCTGGATTCAATATGGTGCTGGTCATGCATTCTGCTTTATTGCAAATGTATATTCTAAGAGAAACGTGTGATTACATTCCACTCAAGGATAATCACTTTGATTTTTCATGATTCAGAACAACTGGCTCCTGCCTGCTCTGCAGTTCTCACTATAGTTCTAGAAATTCACTGCCCTAGACGCTTGAGATAGAAAAACCTCTGAGTCTTTACTACTCCAATAGCTAAACAGCTATTCCTCAAGCCCTAGCCAACACCAATCAGCTCATAACGTACAGCTCAACTCCCTACTTCCTCTCCTAAGAGCTTAGGCCAAGGTTCAACTCCCCTTATTTCTGACAACAAAAAGCTTAACTCCTGCGCTTGTGGCCATGTTAAATCCTTCTACCCTTAATTTTTACACTTCCTTTTTTTAAAATTATGCTTGAATGACCTATGGGTCAAAGTATTTATGCCTTCATAGATTCCTTCAAGATCAAGCTGTCCACTTCCTCCTTCTACTCCTATTCTTTCCATTCAGTTTAATCCATCACCACCTTATACTGTATCCTGCCCACACTACAATCTGGACTCTGCTTCCACTCAACCACTAGTTCCACGAATCACAATCACCAATTATCTCAGCGTTGCTAAATTCAGCGTCTACTAGGACCCTCAATAGCTCAGGAGTATTTAATACAGCTGACCAGACCTGCTGCCTAACTAGCCCCTCTTTCTCCATTTTATTTACTTACTTCTTTTCCAACATTAAATTAAATTAAAATTCCTTGGTTTTTTCCCCCTCCCTTGTACTAAGGATTAAGCCCAGTGAGCAGAGATACATCCCCAGCTGTTTTTATTCTCTTATTTTGAGACAGGGTCTCAATGTGGCCAAGGCTGGCCTCAAACCTGCAATCCTCCTGGCCTCAACCTCTAGTTAGCTGGGATTACAACATACACCACCATGCTGAGTTTAATTCCTCAGCATTCTTTTTTCTGACCCTATTCTTTCCCTTTGGGTGATTTTATTTATCATTCTCTAACATAAACTTTAATCATGAGCTACAAATCTACAACTTTGACCTAGTCTGTCCTTTCAGATCTCAAACTTGGTTTCAGGCAATAACCTGGATTTACACTGGTACTTCGGTTCAAGAGCTTGATTCTTTCCACAATTCTGACTGGAAACTGAGTTGGATGATCAAATGCAATGGTTAGGTTCAATACTGACCTTATGGGGAAATTTGATTTGATTCTCGTCCAACTCAGTTTGTGACCAGAATCATGGAGAATTGAGTTCATGAACCAAGGTACCACTGTACTTGCACAGACAGGGGAACACTCAGAAAAGGTGACCTGGATTGTTGTTACTTATTAGGCTGAAACCTGGGCCAGGGACTTAGCTCAGTGGTTTCGCCGCCTGCTACGCAAGCACAAGGACCCGAGTTCAATCCCCGGTACCAAAAAAACCCACAAAAACAAAAACAAAAAAAACCCAAAAATTAGGCTGAAACTTAATCAATTTTATTGTACTTTCCCTGAGAAAGCTTAAACAAACAAAAGAAAAAGGTAGGGCTAACAGTAGAAATAATAAAATGGGGAGTTGCAGTAGCACACAACAGGGGTGACCATCCACGCTGGAAAAAGTGTCCTGGCTAAGCAGGCTCTATTCACTGGCCTGCTATCCACATAGGCTATAGCAGTGATGGCAAGCCTTTTAGAGCTTTCAATGATAACAGACAGCCGGCTGTAGGACGAGTGCCATAGGTTTGCCACCACTGGTCTATGGGAATAAATGAAGCTACTTTAGTCAAGAGAAACTACTTAGCCAGGCATGGTGGCACATGCCTGTAAAACCAGTACTCTGGGAGGCTGAGACAGATACAGGAGGATTCTAAGTTCAAGTCCTGCCTGGGCAACTTACCAAGACTGTCTCAAAGTAAGAAATTTTTTTGTAAAAAAGGGGTTGGGGATGTAGCTCAGCACAAAGGCCCTGGGTTCAATTCCCAGTACCACAAAGAAAAAAGAGAAAAAAAGAGAGAGAGAGGGAGACTGCTTAAGATCAACTAACTCCATTCACATTGATTCCATACTCAGCAAACAACCTTCTAAAATATTTGACTTCTCATGTAGTGAGGCTATAGCTGGAAGGGAAAGTGAAGTTTGTGGAGGTTTATTTTTGCTTGTAAGCTGAAAGACAGGAAAACATAGCAGTATGTCCATTAAATAAAAGTAGACTACTGACAAAGCAAAGTCACTAGAAAAGAAAAACAGATGGGATCCAGGGCAAACTGGAAGGACTGGTGTTAAAAGAAGGCAGCAATAAGAACAGATGTGGAAGAGAGGCTGGACTACCTTTCACTTTTTAGATCCTCAATGAAGACTATGCATGAAGGGGTTGAAGTGTAACTCAGTAGTAGAGCACTTGCCTAGCACGTTTGAGGTCCTGGATTCAATCCTCAGCATTGGGGGGTGGGAAGGAGAACATGTATTATAGTTGGTGGCACACGTCTATAATCTCAGCACTCAAGAGACTGAGACAGGAAGATCCTGAGTTCAGGGCCAGCCTGGGCCACATAGCAAGTTCAAGGTCAGTCTGAACTACACAGTGAGACCCTGTCCCAAAAATAAAACAAAACCCTCAAAAGCAAAAAACAAGCCAGAAAGCAGGCTTTTCACTATACAATACTCTCTATGTCTTCAGCCAGCAAGTCGCTCTCTAAAGAAAAAATCTGAAGCTAGTGTGGTGTTGTAAACCTATAATCCCAGCACTCTGGGAGGCTGATGCAGGAGAATTCAAAGTTTATACCCAGTCTGGAACACTGAGACTCTGTCTCAAAACAAAAAATCTTTTATTAAAAAAAAGAGTTGGAGGGCCGGGGATTTAGCTCAGTGGTTCTGGCACCTGCCTCACAAGTGCCAACGTCCCGAGTTAGATCCCCAGTACCAAAAAAAAAAAAAAAAGAGTTGGATGCTGGGTATGGTGGTGCACTCCTGTAATCCCTGTACTTGGGAGGCTGAGGCAGGAAGATTGCCGGAAGTTCGAGGCCAGCCAAGGCTACATAGTGAGACCCTGTATCTTAAAAAAAAAAAAGGGAGGCGGCCACCAGCTGGAGGTGTAGTTCAATGTGAAAGCCCTGGCCCTGGGTTCATGCCCCAGAACAACAAAAAAAAATGGTGACTGAATTTTACATTTATAGAATCAGGAATTCTCTAAAGTCATTGACAAATCAAGTATAAAAAATCATAATTATCCTTAGAAAACTACTTTAGGCTGTACAGAGTATCCCTAATATTTAGATATCCTAATATCCCTAGTATTTAGATATCATGCATGTAAGGTTCTTGTTTGGATCTTGATTCAAATAAACCAATATAAAAAGAGAATCTTTAACAATAGTAGGAGAAATCTGAGTATCGGTTGGGTATTAGATTATTATAATTTTTTTCTTTTGGTACCGGGGATCGAACTTGGGTCTTTGTGCTTGTGAGTCAGGTGGCGGAACCACTGAGCTAAATCCCTGGCCCTTATAATAGTTAATTTTGTTGGTGTTATGATGGTCTTGTGGTTATGAATGAAAATGTTGCTGGGTACAGTGGTTCATGCCTGTAATCCCAGCACTCAATAGACTGAGGCACAAAGATCACCACAAGTTCAAGGCCCACTTGTGCTACATAGAGAGTTCAATGCCAACCCAGTGAGATCCTGTCTCAGAGGAAAAAAAAAAGAAAAAAGAAAAAGTCAATGTATTTAGAGATGCATGCTGACGTAGGTAGAATAACATGATGCCTGAACCTGCTTTAAAATATTTCAGCAAGGCTGGGGATTTAGCTTAGTGGTTCCGCCGCCTGTCTTGCAAGTGCAAGGATCCGAGTTTGATCCCCGGTACCAAAAAAAAAAAAACCAACCAAAATATTTCAGCAAGGTTCTTGGCATTCAGGAGGCTGGGGCAGGAGGATCACAAGTTTGAATCTAGCCTGGTCTACATAGCAAGTTCAAGGCTAGCCTGGGCTATATAATGAGACTGTGTTTCAAGAAACCAAATAAATAAATAACTGAAAATTAAGGAAAAAGGTAGATAAATAAATGTGGCAAACTTTTGATAGCATGTGTAGATACACGGGGTAAAGGTCTTGTACAGTCTCTACTTCTACTGAGGGGACTGAGGTGGGAGGATCACTCGAGCACAGGAGTTCAAAACCAGCTTAGGAAACACAGAAAGACTTCATCTCAAAAAAAGTCTCTACTACTCATATAGTCTTTCTACATTCCTTTGACATGTTTTATGACAAATTTTTTTTTAAATTTATCTTGGTTCCTTAGTATAGGAAAAAAAAAAAAAAACCTATTCAGAAAAAAAAACCTATTAAGAGATTATTAACTTTACTATGATTTGTTCATCTAGGTCTTACATTAAGGATAAAAATATTTATTTATAACATGGTGTTGATGACCCTGAGATATAAAAAAATGAACAGTTAACTCAGTATTTTTTGTTTGTTCTGGTACTGAGAATTGAACCCAGGGACTTTGCAATGATTTACATCCCTGGCCCTTTCTTGTTTTTCATTTTGAGAAGGGTCTTACTGGGTTTGAGCTTGGCATTCTCTCCCTCAGCCTCTCAGAGCACATATCCCCAGGCCCAGCCTTTTTTTTTTTTTTTGGTGGTACTATTGGGAATCAAATCCAGGGGCATCAGGTGTGTGCCACCACACCTGGCCAGAAGTATAGTTTTATATTATCCCATTCTCTCTAAAACATAAGTTACTTCTTACAAACTCCCTTCAAATTCCATGGCTTCTCCTTGCCATCCCCACCCTCAAACAACTTTGTACAGGACAACTGTGGCCCTGTGCCTGGAGATAGGAGTGAAAGCAGCATCAGACACTGTAACACCTAAGAAGAAAACTGCAAGGTAGTTACATAAATACATACTGACATAATTGATTTAAGGAGGCATTTGTTTTTTAAATCACTTACAAATTATTAGAGTAACCTAGAAATAAGAAAAATAATTTATACATTGTGGCTACTGATCAAAGGATGCTATGACTACTTTGAAAACCCTGATATTAGCTAAATTTCTATAAAAATTTCACTATTTCTAATATATTTAATGCAAGAAAAAAAATCTTAAAATCAAATCTACAGGACCCCATATAATCTCAATCTAAAAAGGTATAGAGAACTAGGAAACACACTTATTTTGACCTATGTCAGAGTGTAACCAATTAATGCATTGAAACTAGCAATGTATTTTTTTTTTTTTTACTATGACCAACGTTTATTGTCTTAACAACAATGAAGCACTTTGGTATTCAATTCTACTTACCCCAAAGGTTTTGGCTTGTGTGTGTCTAAGGAGTGCAACTGACATCTCTTGTTCTTCTTACTTTTTGGAATAGCATCTATCATGTCATTCAGTTTGGACCTAATAAAAAATAAACCAAAAAGGTTTAATTAATAGTCACTTTTCTTTCAAATTTTAAAAATCTCTATGTCCTGCCTAGTTATGATATGTATTTTAAGGTATTATAAATGTATCACCTACCCTGACAATGTCTCATCAACACATTCTGATCCCAAGAGTATGTACACTCATTTTCTCGCTCCATTCCTGGCCTATCAAAATGCTTTTTTTGCGAAATCTGCTCTATTCAATGCACTCTCCCCAGACTTTATCTGTCTCACTCATCCTTGTATTAGCAGTATACCTGGCACTCCAATATCTTATACGGACTGCTACACGACTAGTAACCGTATTTCTTTGCCCAAATTTATATAAATGCATAATATCCCTGATGAGGTGAGATCAACAGAAATTTTATGCAAATATAGACTATGTAATGTTACTAGACACCTTTTATCCAACCAATCAGCAAAGTCTCCACTAACTTTTAAATAAGCTGGGCTCCCAAATGGTCCCATGCTATCACCTTCTACCTTTTATATTCTAGGCTTCACTTAGAAACTACAGTAATCCTTTTAAAACATAGGTACTGGGGCTGGCCATGAGAGTATACCCCTTTAATCTCAGCACTTGAGAGGCTGATACAAAAAGACTGCCCTCAGTTGGAGGCCAGCCTAGCCTACATAGTGAGTTCAAGGCAGCCTGAACTACACACTGAGACCTTGTCTCAAAAAAAAAAAAAAAAAAAAAAAAGATTGCATCTAGACTTGTATCTCTATGTTCTAAAATAAAATAAAAATGGATCAAAGATCTAAATGTTAGAAACAATCTGGTGAAAGATAAAATAGGTAAAACTTTTGAAGATACAGGCAAAAACCTTTTTTCCCCAGTACCAGGGACTGAACTCAGGACCTTGTGCTTGCCAGGCAGGTGTGGCACCACTGAGCTACATCCCTGGCCCTTAGGCAAAAACTTTCTCAACAGAGCCCCAGTGCACAAGAAATAACATCAAGAATCAACAAACAGGATTGTATCAAATTTTAAAAATCTGTCATCTTCTCCTCAGAAGACGACTAATATCTAGAACATATAAAGGGGCCAGGAATTTAGCTCAGTGGTTCCACCGCCTGCCTCGCAAGCGCCAAGGACTCAAGTTTGATCCCCGGTACCAAAAAAAATAAAAGAAGTAAAATAATGAGACCTCCTAAAATAAAAGATCCAATCAAAAAATGGGCAACTAAGGCCATGGATTTAGCTCAGTGGTGCTACTGCCTGCCTCACAAGTGTAAGGTCTTGAGTTCAAACCCTGGTACCCCTTCTCCGGAAAAAGGCAACTGAAGTGAAGCAATATTTCTCAGAAGTAAAAATAGCCAATAAATACATTTTTAAGATGTTCAACATCTCTGGCCATTAGAGAAATGCAAGTTAAAACAACACTGAGATTCTATCTTACTCCAGAAAGAATGGCCATCATCAAGAAATCAAAAACAAATGCCCTCAAGGCTGTACAGAAAAAAGAATTTTTCTACATTGTTGGTAGAAACGTAAACTAGTACAGCCATTATGGAAATCAGTATGGAGAGTCTCTGAAAAACTAAAAATTCCATTCAACCCAGATATTCCCCTTCTAGGTATCTTCCTGAATTAAAGACAACATATTACAGGGATACATGCATACTCATGTTTGCAGCAGCGTAACTCATAATAGGTAAATCTTTAGAAGCAGCCTATATATCCATCGAAAGATGAATGGATAAAGAAAATGTCTCCTGGAGTACTACTCTGTCATAAAGAAGGTTAGATTTGAGTCATTTGTAGGAAAATAGATGCACCTTGAGACCATAATGTTAAGTGAAATAAATCAGACACACAAGCTTAAAAATCATATGGTTTTGGGACTGGGGATTTAGCTCAGTGGTTCCGCTACCTGCCTCACAAGCGCAAGGACCTGACTTCAATCCCTGGTACCAAAAAAACAAAAACAAAAACAAAAATCATATGGTTTCTCTTACATGAGAAAACCCAAAGTGTAAACAATTTAAAAAGCAATTAAAGATAATAGAAAAGAGGGAGATAGATCTTTTTTTTGGTCCAGGGGCTAGAACTTGGGATCTTGTGGTTGCGAGGCAGGTGGCAGAACCACTGAGCTAAATCCCTGGCCCAGGAGATGGATCTATTGCAAGAGGGAAGGGGACTAAGAGAAGAAAACAGAAGGAAAGGGAAGGAAAAGTAAAAAGAATTAAGATGTGTTATGTACATGTACCAACTTCCCATGATGAATGCAATCATTATGTACTGCAAGCATGTACTAATAAAAAGAATTTTATTTTTTTCAACTACATAGTATTGGATTACATTATTCCTCTGATAAAAAACCCTCCAAAACTTCTTTTCTCAGGCAGAATAAAAATCCAAAGTCCCTACCACTACCTCAGAACAGGAAAACCTCAGGGTTTGGTCTTCAGATTTATATTACTGAATAACACAAATGTGCAGCTCTAGGCCACCTCTCTGAACTGTGTGTGGATGTCCATTCTGTACCTCAAACTTAATACACCTACAAGTGAGTTCTGAAAACCTCTCTTCTCAGTCTTGTCCATCTTAGTGAGTGGAACCATCAGTCTGCTCTTTAGACCACAAATCTAAGAATCATCACTGACACTCCTTCCCCAATCAATCTATCCAAATATCCTGTTGGGCCATCCTCAAGACATTGCCTGTGTCTCAAGACATTCCTACAATTTCTTACTATCTCCATGTCCAAAACTCTTGTTCAAGTCACCCACCTCCTCTCCCATGGGTCATAAAGCAGCCTGATTCTGTTTCTACTGCTACTCTTACTACTCTCCACATTTCAATAGCAAGGTCACAGAAAGCTAAACTTCAGGCCAGTATTGCTCATTTGCTCAAACCTTCCAAAGTTTCCCACCTCACTCAGAGTAAACACAAAAAAAGTTAGGATGCTCTATAAAGCTCTACATGACCAGATCTTTTATTACACTTCTGATTTCATTTTTTATCACTGTTCCTTTCATTCATGTGGCTCTAGCCACAATGGCTTGTTTGCTGTTTCCTGGACATGCCAAGAAAACTCTCACTTCCAAATCTTTTTACTTTGTTTCCTCTCTCCCTTTCTCAGGTATCAGCATGGTTCCTTCACTCACTCCATTCAAGTCTGTATGTATTCAATGTCATTTATCAAAATGACACTGACCATTGTGCTTGCTTCGGCAGCACATATACTAAAATGACACTGACCACCTCTCATACTAATTTTTTTTTTTTCTTTTGGTACCGGGGATTGAACTCGGGTCCTTGTGCTTATGTAGCAGGCAACAAAACCACTGAGCTAAATCCCTGGCCCTCTCATATTAATTTGACTTATTCTCTCTTTACTGGTTTTACTTCTTTAACTTATACTTGACAAATTATATATTTGCTTACTATATCCTTCTCTATATGAAAGCACAAACTGAAACTTACTCGATAAACTATTAAGCCAAGTGTGGTGGTGCATGCCTGCAAATCCAGCACTCATGAGGCTGAGGCAGGAGGATCGCTGTGAATTCAAGGTCAGCCTGGACTATATGAGTTCAAGTACAGCCTGAACATTACACAGTGAGATCCTGTCTCAAAAGAACCAAAAGCAGGACTGGGGATTTAGCTCAGTGGTGCTGCCTTGCAAGCGCAAGATCCTGAGTTCGATCCCTAGTACCAAACAAACAAAACAAAAAGCAGATAAATAACAGCTGAGCTACATCTCCAGCCCGTTTTAAACAAATACAACTATTGAAATTTACTCAATCTTCGCCCTAACCAAATTTAAGGAAGGAAAAAAACAAAACACTGTCGCTAAGTTGTTTAAAAATTAACAAAACAATTTCCCCTAACTGGTTATACTTACCCATGTACATAAAATAATGTATAAAGCTTCTTTGCATCAGTCATGCATCTTCGAGTTACCGATAGGACCCCTTTAGGCCCTACTGTGAGGGGCTCAAGGGCAGGATTTCCGGACTCTACAAGCTGGGAAAAGAGGCGCTCCACACTGCGGCGACAACCAACACATGGGACAAGCTGAGAAAGTGCACTCAAGACTTCACGTGATGTTACCACCATAGCAATACTGAGATCTTGCTGCTTAAGCATACTATGTCGCTGAGAAAAAGAGGGAAAGAAAAATGAAGAATCTTACGACATTAAGATTACACTCTCACTAATGCTGGTTCCCACCCTTGTGCAGTTAGTACAACCTGGGGAGCGTGTGCCATCTCTATTCACAACTCAGTTAGAAAGGAAAAGTAGTACAGCCTTGTCTGGGTGGATCCACAAACTCTGCTTAGGATGCCAGACTAAGCAGCATAAGTCCCAGCATAGTGGGATGAATTCCTGCATCTGGAAATTTAGGGCTTGTTCAGTGAGTATGAAGTCTTGTACTGCCACTTCAAAAATAAATAAATAAAGATGCAATGCAGCTTTACCATGTCTTTTCAACTTTTAACACTATGTTTAGCAATAGGAGTCAAACTAGGATGAAGATCATGGACAGCAGCAATTCTCAACTTGCAGGTAGACAGGTGTTATGGTTTAGTGGGAGAGAACAAGACCTTACATATGTGGGAACCTGCAGTGAACAATTCATCTGTATATGAATGTTATCTGTTGGTCATGACAAGCTATAAAAATGACCAAGAACCATAGCTTCAGAGAAATGGGCAAAACTTCTACTTGAGGGCCGGGGATTTAGCTCAGTGGTTCCGGCAGCTGCCTCACAAGCACAAGGTCCCGAGCTTGATCCCCGGTACCAAAAAAAACCAAAAAACTTCTACTTGACAGAATTAGTTACACTACAATTAAGATATCCAGATTTTACCAAAATCAGATGGAAAAGTAAGATAATTACCAAGAAGCATTTTCTCACATTTAACATTAATTATTTATTCAAAGTTTTCTCTGAAGGTAAAAATAGAGTTCTGAAGTAAACGAACAAGTTATCTTCCACATAATGGAAGCACCATTCCTCAAAAATGAGATAAAAATTAGAAACTTCATAATATACAATTTTTTTAATTGAACAAATTGATCATACTGAAGAAACCCAACAGCGTGCTTCTGTTTTCTGAGGTGCAGAAGATTGAACCCAGGGCCTGGCACATGCTAGCAAGCAGTCTACCACTGAAATACATCCATAGCCCCCAATGAGTTCTTAATAAAAGTTGCATACCTTATCTTTAAAAACCAACAAAGATGGCCTGGTGAAATCAGAGTCTTAGGGACATGTTAAATGTTCACACAGCACCACCAATTCTCTTTCACATGCCAGGTCCATAAAGCAGGTACATAACTATATTCACCATAACAACAGTAAAAAATGAAAGCAATTTCAATGCAATCTTAATAACTAGGGAATCTTAGGTTAAAATAAAATCTTATGGCTATTTTAAATGATTCTTTTAACGCACACACACACACACCACTGAACACACAGATTTAAAAAAATTATTACCTGAATGAATTGCTTTAGTTGTGCACCATTATTCTGATGCCCATCGAAATTTAACACATTGTCAGGAAATTCCATCACCATCTTAAAATGCAAACAGAACAGAAATAAAATATTTTATCCTTTTATAATACCTTATACAGCTTGTCCGACAAACTTCTAGGGTTGAGCCAGATCTGCCCCTCCCACAAACAAACAAACAAACAAAACCCAACTACAGTATACAGATTTCTACATTCAGAATGGTACAGTCACATGGCCATTAGGAGTAAGGACTCTGAAGCAAGAAAGACGTGAGTTTAATCCAAACTGTCAGTTAACACAGGTGTCATAGTCCTGGGTAAGATACTTGCCCTGCCTAATTGTTAATTTCCTTATTTTCAAAACAAGATAAAATAATTTCTAATATCTACTTCACAGAGTGGTTGTAAAGATTAAGTTGCACTTTAAAGTGTTTCTTGCAGTACCTAACAATAGCATGTAATAAAGCAAATACCCTGATATTTTCAGTTAATTCCTCATAATTATGGAATAAATTTTATAACTGTCTTTAGAAATATCTATGTATCAGGTTGGGGATATAGCTCAATGAAAGAGTACTTGTCTAACATATCTGAGGCCCTAGGTTCAATCCTCAGTACCACCAAAAAAAGAAAAAAGAAAAATGTATATTATCTCAAATTATTATCTAGCACATGCCATTTGGTCTAATTAAGAACAAAAAAGGTACACTGATGTATTTATTCAATTATCAAATTTCACTATCAGAGGAACAGATACAAAACTCTCCAGAATGTTACAGTATGTCAAATAATGGAAATTAGCAATTAGTACATTTCACTGATCTGTAATGCCACAAATCTTAAGAACCATAGTTGTGTACCACAAGGACCCATTTTTTTTTTTTTTGGTACCGGGGATCAAACTTGGGACCTTGTGCTTGCAAGGCAGGCGCCGGAACCACTGAGCTAAATCCCCAGCCCACAAGGACCCATTTTAACTATAGGATGTCATCAAATGTAAAAAAGCATCCCAGCCAGGCAGCACATGCCTGTAATCCTAGCACTTGGGAGGCTGAGGCAGGAGGATCACCATGAGTTTGAGGCCAGCCTGGGGTACATAGTGAGTTCAAGGCCAGTCGGAACTATTTAGTGAGACCTTATCTCAGAAAACAAAACAAGCCGGAGGTTTAGCTCAGTGGCGCCAGTGCCTGCCTGGCAAGCACAAGGTCCTGAGTTCAATCCCCGGTACCAAAAAACAAAAACAAAACAAAACAAAAGGGCCGGGGATTTAGCTCAGTGACTTTGCTGCCTGCTGTGCAAGCGCAAGAACCCGAGTTCGATCCCCGGTACCCCCCCCAAAAAAACCCAAAAAACCCCAAGCATCCCAATGTCAGAGTTTTAATGAGAAAAAAGTATGCCTCAACAATGAAATAAAGTAATACACAAATTTTAACTGAAACAACATTGAAAGAAAGCAAATATACTGTGGTAGGACAAACTATTTTCAGATGACTGATCTCAAACTCCTATACATCCAAAGTGCCATCAGGATAGACACCTGTCTGAAGCAAACACTGTAACAAAAACACCACCTGGTAAATGTAATTTTAAAAAGACCCCTCCTTCCTCCAACTACCACCATAAAGACCTGTTTTGTTTTTGGTAGTACACTACTAGGCATAGAACTGAGGTCCTCACACTGAGCTATATCCCCAGTCTTTTAAAAGAGTCCTGCTAAATTGCCCCACCTGACCTCAAATTTACAATCCTCTTGCTGCAGACAAGACACCAGGCAAGACCTGCTTCTTTAATGAAAGTGACCATTCTCTTCCCTCTACATGAGAAGTTACAAGATTTAAGCCAGGAGTTGCAGTG
This sequence comes from Heterocephalus glaber, assembly GCF_053883595.1. Taxonomy (NCBI): domain Eukaryota; kingdom Metazoa; phylum Chordata; class Mammalia; order Rodentia; family Bathyergidae; genus Heterocephalus; species Heterocephalus glaber. The sequence goes on along the minus strand of NW_028258351.1, from coordinate 3,603,133 downwards.
CATGTCTGTAATCCCAGCATTTAGGAGGCTGAGGCAGGAGGGCTGCTGCAAGTTTGAGGCCAGCATGGTCTACACAGTGAGTTCAAAGGCCAGCCTGGACTACACAGCGAGACCGTCTCAAAAAAAAAAAAAAAAAAAGACAACAATTAAAAACATTCTTGGCCCGGGGATTTAGCTAAGTGGTTCCATCACCTGCCTCGCGAGCGTGAAGTCCTGAGTTCAATCCCTGGTACCAAAACAGAAAAACAAAAAAAAAACCCAAAACCAAAAACACTCTTGTTCTTTTTTTTTTTTTGGTACCGGGGATCGAACTCAGGACCTTGCGCTTGCGAGGCAGGGGCTGGTACCACTGAGCTAAATCCCCAGCCCTTTTCTAATAATAAACCAAGGACTCATTAACAACAAGAGATTAAGATCATTCCTTGATTTGGTAAGGAAATACAACTAAACAGATGAAGTAGGGAAATGGATTTTAAGAGGAAGGACAATGATGCGAACAGCAAGTTAACCCTGAGGAATTCACCGTAACAAAATCAAAAACTGCACGTACAGTGATTCAAATTTTTACATGTGCATATTTTATCTTGCAGAAAAAGAAACATGTGGCTATCTTTTTTTTTTTTTTGGTACCGGGGATCGAACTTGGGTCCTTGCGCTTGCACAGCAGGCGGCTAAACCACTGAGCTACAGCCCCGGCCACGTGTGGTTATTTTTACAGAGTAGGCTGACAGGATGATTATTTCATGTGTCCCTATCTTTCCCAAGTTAAGGGGGTTACTGTTCCTTGCTTCCAAATCTATAATCACTGTACATGTTCAGTTACGTGGTTCTATCTCAATAGCTTTTACTCTTCTGGATGTGTGTGTGTGTGTGTACACACACACACACACACACACACACACACATATATATATATATATATTATAAATTGCACGATTTCAAAGACCAATTATCCAATTTTCAGGTTTATCAATCCTAGGATCTTGTTTCTAGTTTTCCTCCTCAATCTCATTAATACTTCCAAAGAGTGGTGGTAACAATACTACTTAAGACAGCCTTATTCATACTAGGTACATATTGTTCTAAGCACTTTCATAGTTTATTAGCTTTACCAACCCTACCAAGTAAAACTGAAGCCACTAGTATAATGATGTAGCTCTAAATAATCTGGTGAGGATAACTGAAATAAATAAGCAAAATATAAATCAATATTGTACTCGGTATTTATTGTAGCTTACAAAACCTACTCAAACTTTAAAATTAAATTTTTTTGGAGACAAGGTCTGGTTATTTTGTTCAGGCTGGGCTTTAACTCACTATGTAGTCTAGGCTGGCCTCGAACCCACAGCAACCCCTTGCCTCAGCCTCCCTAGAAAAAAAAATTTAATAATCTCAGTATTGAAAATTCTGGTCCAAAAAAACCCCTGAATAAAACAGTTAACAGCTCAATCAATTCACATTATGCTTTGTGGAATCACCACAGGATTAACATACTAAGAAATTTCACTGTCAGGCTAGAGGATATCTTAGTGGTAAAGCACTTGCCTAGCATGCCTGAAGCTATGGGTTCAATCTCTCCCCCAGAATAGGTTTCTTCAACCTGGTTCTTAGATGAGATCTTATGTTTGACTTAGTATAAATTAACTGTTTTATTCTTACAATTTTTTTGTTTTAAATTTAGAAGTCAAAGAATATTGAGACCTACTGGCTGGCTTTTTTTTTTTGGTACCGGGGATCGAACTCGGAACCTTGTGCTTGCGTGGCAGGCACCAGAATCCCTGAGCTAAATCCGTGGCCCTTGACTTTTTAAAAATTACAATTAATAGCCTTGCAAGCGCAAGGTCCTGAGTTTGAAAAAACAAAAAAATACAACTAATAGACAATACTTGCTTTAGGAATCCTTTTTAAAAAAACTCATTTTGATCATTTCATTTTCACCTTATATAAATATCAAAAACTGAACTATTAGCTAGGAGTGGTGGCACATACCTTTAACTCCAGCTACTCAAGAAGTTAAAGCAGGAGGATTCCAAGTTTGAAACCAACTTGGGCAACCAAGGGAGACCCTGCCTCAAAATTAAAAAGCTGAGGACGTGGCTCAGTGGTAGAGGACCTCTTGGTTCAATCCATAGTACCGCAAAAAAAAAAACAAAAAAAAAACCCCCACAAACCACTAAGCTATTATTATGTCTTTCCTGGGTTCACTGGGTTGGATAATAGCCCTTTGAACTTACTCTATACCATTCTGGCTAGAGACTCTATCCTAAATAATTACACTATCCTTGCCTTTCAAACATTTAGGACAATTTTTTTCTTTTTGGGGGGGGGGTCAAACTCAGGACCTTGCGCTTTTGAGGAAGGTAGGGCGCTGTCACTGAGCTAAATCCCCAGCCCTAGGACAATTTTTTAATCTTACTGTTTTCTAGTTAATCATCACTTGCTGTTTAAGAGATGACAATAAGAAATGAGGAAGGCAAAAAGGTTAGTAGCACTATTTTCCTCCATTTTTAAAAACCACTTCCTTGACTTAATCTTAGAGTCTAGGTTACCTACAGGAAGACAGTCCTGTTAAGTATTCAGGTGTAGTTTCACAGAGGAATCATTAGTGTTCAGCTGCATGATGAGGTTGCCTATCCATAGCTAACCAAAAACAGAACGAGTCATTGGGCTGCAATTATGGCTTTATGAAGTTTATTGAATCTATCACCCACTTTCACTTTTAAGTATCTGTCCTGGTTTTTCCTGATCACAAAAAAATCTGTTTTTAGCTCTTTCTCATAAGCTTTAACCAACAATATTAAGTTTGTATTTATAAAAATTATTGTCACTTTGATTTTACTTTTACTTCATCTGCATAGCTATTTGTAACATCTATCACTTCTAGTAAAATTAAATATTAAATCAAGAAAAGAACTGAAAGAAAGCATTAAATACTAAACTTTTAACAAATGCTAAACACCTAATCCCCAAGTAAATATGCTACCATTTATTATCTTTTAAAGTCTCAGGCAGTTAAAAATTTGTCTCAGTTTCTAGTCCCTTTAGATAGGTCTGAATTAGAAGGATAAACTGTGTTCGGGAAATATTGTAACAATTTGACAGTAGGTATCAAGAACTTTTTTTTTTTTTTTTTTGGTTTTTTTTGTACCGGGGATCGAACTCGGGTCCTTGCGCTTGCGCAGCAGGCGGTGAAACCACTGAGCTAAATCCCCAGCCAATTCAAGAACTTTTTAAAGCATTCTTATTCTTCTGTCCAGTAATTCTACTTCCAAAGCCTGAGGAAAAAAAATTTTAAAGCAAAGATTTAACTCATTATTTATATTCTTACAGTATTACTCATAGCAAAAAAATTAGAGCCTCCTCTATATCCAATAATGCAAGGATAATTAAATTAAGAGATGTCGGGGCCAAGGATTTAGCTCAGCGGTTCCAGCGCCTGCCTCACAGTCCTGAGTTCAATCCCAGGTACCAAAAAAAAAAAAAAGTTGAAGAAACACTCTGGGAGGCTAAAGTGGGAGGACTGCAAATTCTAGCCCAGCCTAGACAATTCAGCAAAGTAGTGAGACCCCCATCTCAAAATAAAATATAAAAAAGGGCTGGGGGTGTAGTTCAGTGTGAAAATCCGGGTTCAATCCCTAGTACCCCTTTTAAAAGGGGCGGGGGCAGGGATGCAGCTCAGTGGGGCCGTGCCTGCCTGGCAAGCACAAAGTCCTGAGTTTAATCCCTGGTACTGGGGGGGGGGGGAGTTTAAGAATGAGCAAAGCATGTTGGCTCATGCTTATAATCCCAGCATTCAGGAGACTGGAGAAGAAGCATCTCAAATCCAAGTCAACCTGGGCAACGTGGTGAGACTTTGTCACAAAATAAATTTTTAAAAAAGAGGTAGGGATGCATCCGTGATCAAACACTTGCCTAGGATGTGGGAGGCCCTGAGCTCAATCTCCAGTATTGGCGGGTGGGGAGTGGGTGATAATCCTGTTACAGTGATTCATGCCTATAGTTTCAGTACTTGCCAGGATCAGCAGGAGGATCCTGAGCCCAGAAGTTTAAGACCAGGTCTCAAAATTACACTTAGTGAAAAAAAGCAGGATATAAAATGTTACAGAAAACAATGTATCTCAACTCTGCACCTATGTCTGTGTCTATGTCTGGAATTACAACAAGTACATCTAATCTCTGGGGAGCAGGATTAAAGGTACTCTGTTTTATAAGGATTATATATTTTGGTTCTATATTTTTTAGGGGTTTTTTTGGTACTGGGGATTGAACTCAGGACCTTGTGCTTGCTAGGCTGGCACGGCACCACTGAGCTACATCCACGGCTCTGTTTTTGTTTTCTGAGACAGGGTCGTTATGTAGTTCAGGCTGGCCTTGAACATACTATGTAGTCCAGGATGGCCTCAAACTCACAGCAGTCCTCCTGTCTCTGCCTCCCAAATACTGGGATTACAGGTATGCACCACAATATCTGGCCAAAATCTTTATTCTATCAGCTATTTTATAATTTTTTTTTTTTGGTACCAGGGATTGAACTCAGGACCTTGCGCTTGTGAGGCAGGTGGCAGAACCACTGAGCTAAATCCCCAGTCCAGCTATTTTATAATTCTATTAACACTGAGCCACATTTGACCACATGGCTTAACACTTTCCTTAATATTCTACCAGTTTATTTATTTGGGATTTTTCTCAAATTTTGAGAACTTTTTGAAAGGGTTACTTATTTTTTTTGTTGTTTTTTGGTACTGGGGATCGAACTTGGGACCTTGTGCTTTCGAGGCAGGCGGTGTAACCACTGAGCTAAATCCCCATTCTGATTTTTCTCAAATTTCAGCACTGTATACAAGTGTTTACAAGCACTAAACTACCACAGAAATCTTTTAAATGTAAATATAACATATAACATAAAGAGTCTGCTTCTTCACATACAAGCTTCTTAATTTCATTTTATAAATCCAAGTTAAAATCACCTATTTAAGGCTCGAGCTTTCAGAATCTTACTAAAATAATATTTGTAACTGTATGTAAACTGTAAACACTGTAACTAGATTAACACCTGGCTACTAACAAGATGCTAAGACTCTTACACTTGAAATAAAGATCACACTAGGTTTTCTCAGCATGTTACCTCTAGACCCTAGGTGCAAAGATCAAACCAAATATTAACTTCAGGCACACACTGCCATCAAACAATCAATGGACCAAATCAGAACATAAACTTCAAGCATCTTCATCTTCCCCCTTCTCTCCCAACAGGTGCTTTGCTCTACATCCTCCTTTAAGTGGGACTGGACAGAAAGGTCCTGTAAGAAACTTGTTTAAATACGGTGCATCCTTGACAGGGATTTTACCAACATTCATTCATTAACAGCATTCAACGACTATGCAGATGTTTCTTTTGGCGGGGGGGCTTTTACCAGGTATGGAACTTAGGACCTTGTGTTTGTGAGGCAGATGGCGGCACCACTAAGCTAAATTCCCCACTCTGATGTGTGTGCAGATGTTTCTAAAACAAAGTAATGAATAAAATGTCTCATTCAATCCCTCATGATAAAAACCCATTCCAAAGCAAAGAAACATTACACCTTTTTCTAAATAAAATGGTATTTTGAGATATTTACGTAATCTTTAATTTTATTTGCCTTGGTCACATATCCGTAAAACAATAAAAGCAAACCTTAACCACCTAGTACAGTGTAAAGTAAGTGTCATACTAAACCACAGTGAAAGGTAGCATATTCTTTTATAAAAATTTTGGAAACTCAAATCATTGTGGAAAATACACCATGTACACTATATTGGTCATTTAAAAGTGCTACATGACAGGTGCGAAAATGTGCTGCAATCATATTCAAGTTGGGCTATCAAGGTGTAAAGAAAGAATAAGTATCTTAAAACTTTGTAAATACTCAAATTTATGTTGGTTTTTCCTTATGTTTTGATATACTCAAGAATAATTTTAGGGCCGGGGATTTAGCTCAGTGGTGCTGTTGCCTGCCTCGCAATCAGAAGGTCCCGAGTTCGATCCCCAGTACCAAAAGAAAAAAAAAAGAATTTTACATCCGAACCCTTAGGATTTTTTTTTTTTTTTTTTTTTTTTTGGTACCGGAGATGGAACTCGGGTCCTTGCACTTGAGAGGCAGGCAGCAGAACCACTGAGCTAAATCCCCAGCCCAGGATTTTAAAAAAAAACAACCACTTTAAAGCCATTCTGGGACAATAAGCCTAATCAAACTATGTATGTGCCTTAGAAGTGTTTATGTTGGAGGGAAAGAGAGAAAAAAAATCAACAAATAAGTTCCCACCAGGGTTTCTACACTGAGAAAGGTTTTAATTTGATCAGTGTTAGGTTTTTGTTTTGTTTTTATCTATTTAAAATACAAGTGCAGTGCTTGCTTCGGCAGCACATATACTAAAATACACATGCAAGCAAGGTGTGGTGGTGCACACCTGTAATCCCAGCTCTTGGGCAGGGATACTTGCAAGTTCTGGGCCAGCCTGGGCTACATAGTGAGTTCAAGGCTAGCCCAAAACTACACAGTGAGACCCTGTCTCAAAAAACCAAAAATAAATAAAACACAAGTGCAGAGCAAGGAATGGTAGCTTATTCCTACAGTCCACCTAGTGAGAATGCTTAAGCCCACAAAGTAAAGACTAGCCTGGGCAACTTGGAGAGACCTCTATCTCAAAAAAAAAAGGGGCAAAATTAAATACATAAAAATATAAGTCCATTACACTTCAAAAATTAAAAATTTACCGAAATCATAACCAGGGCATACAGATAATTTCTAAAAATCTTTCTGCCTTGGGGGCGGGGGGAATCACTTGAATAATTAGAGATGCTTTCACTTGAAAAGTTCTAACAAAGTAAGTTATTCAACAGCTCTTTTAATCCTTTGGAAGTACTATAGTTCAATCAAATCTCAATTGAGACTAGCAAAAAGAAAGGCACAGGCTGGCATCTCTACAATGACTTGCATTTTATATAAAATGTGAAAGCCTTCAGTAGGTATTTGCAAAAAAAATTCAGAAAGAAAACTGATCAACTGTCCTTGAATAGCAAAAGAGCCAAGCAAGGATGCTAAGATGAAGAGACTTATTTACATCTTATCAAAATAGGCAAATGTATAACCCACAGTGTCAGTACAACCAAAATGTAGGTTTCAAAAGATACTCAGAAAAAGTTCATTTAATTTCTTAAGAAATAGTGACAAGCAACTATACTCATTTCCTGTTCTGGTTCAATTCAAATTTCTGCCATTTCCTTTTAGAGGAAATAGTACAGCAACACAGGGCAGAGGGTCACCAATGCTATACTAAGACTTAAGAAAAAAGAAAACTACTCAGGATTAGTTCTTTACACTCAATGTGAGCAATCAGCTATAGTACTCTTACACATTCAATCATTTCGTTTCCCCAAAAAAGGCTATAAACTAAAGAATAACGCCGAGAAAGCCCATTTTGAAGAGTCAGGGCCTAGCAATACAATCATTTCAAGAGTTTTAATGTGCTAGACAACATGAGACTACTTGCAACCAAACCGAATCATTTTAGTGGAATCTTTACTGTGCAAAAGTATGTCACCCTGGCCTCGATAATTATGCTTATGTAGTGAGAGCTATGGCATTAAAACAGAAAATACACAAGCAGCAATGCAGCTGCGACATTTCCAGATAATTAAGCCTCCCCGAGGGTAGGCAGTTTCTGTAAGGGATAGGCCTCAAACGCCCAAGATCGTTCAACCCTTCTCCAAGTCTCGTGCTTTGGCAAAAGCACAGTCTCCTAAAGAGAAAGGTGAAAGGGAGAGGGTTCAATAGGAAGGGAAACCTGGGGAGAGGGGCTCAAAGTGCATTAGTGGCGCTGGCCTTGGGGACCAAAGAGGATACTAAGATCCACTGCAAAGGCGAGTTTGTGGGGCCTGCCGGAGAGAAGGCCTCGCCTAGGAGTTGCAACACACTCTTTCTTCAGTGCGCAGCGCTCGGCCTGGGGGAGGGGAAGGAGGGGAAACAGCTGCCAGGAGAGCAGCGGGCCCAGCCCGGCCTGGCCCGCTCACCGTGAGTGTGTCGTCTATGTAGAGGGGAATCTGCCTCCTCTTGAAGGGGAACTCCTCCTCCCCGTCTCTGCATACGGCCACCAGTCGCGCCATCGTCCCCGACGCTGCCGTTGCCACCGTCACCACCTCCTCCCAGCTGCCGCCGCTGTTCCTCCAGCCACTGCCGCCTCCTCCCAGCTCCTGCCTGCAACAGCCAAACCCCGCGAACGTAAGCACCCGCCGCCGCTCAGCACTTTCGCCACGGGAAGGAGGGAGCGCAGCAGGAGAGGACCGAAGAGCTGCGCTGCGTTTCCCATCACCCGATTCCGCACGCGCTCAGCCAATCAGCGCCGAGGAGGGCCGGGACCCGCCCCCTCGCGCCTCTCTCCCTCCCTCCCCCCCCAGCTCGCCGGCCTCCAGTCAGGGTCCAAAGGCGAGGCGGAAAGGACCCGCCAACCCGGGGCTTCCCCGCCCGTCATGGGAGTCCCAGCCCCGGGATCCCACCCTGGGCCTCCGCTCCACGACCCACTCCCGGATTCCTGCTGCCGAGGTGCCCTTGTCCACAGCTGACCCCTACTCCCCTTCCTGGCGCACCCTGCCCAGCGGGTCCCTTAGGCTGCAGCTGCCCAGCACGACCCCGCCCCTGGGAGGGATCGACCCCGCCTCAGCTCTGCGGAGTCCGAGAAGAGGGCAGGCTCGGACCCGGTCCTCACCCTGGTAGCTGGAGGGCTCCCGGTTCTGACCTTCACCGCTTTCGCGGTCGCCTCCCTGGCCCCCACCTCTGTTCCCCGTTACCGCCTGACGAGGCCTGCGTCAGGGCCGGCCTGGGCAGGAGCGCGGCTGCAAGTGCCGTTTCCTCTCCAAGCTCTGTCAGCCGCTCGCGCCACGGGCAGTGGGGGAGGGAAGGCGGAGACGTGGGGAGGGTGGGGCAGAGAGGGGCCGAGTGCTCCGGGCGGGGTCCCGCCTCTTCTCGCGAGACTCTCGCGTCCCGGCTCCAGAAGTCTGCGCCGAGAGGTGCGGGGGGCTACTGCCCCGGCCTTCCGGTCCCTGTCACCCGCGTTCTCCCGAGTTTAGGTCCTCAAACCCGAAGTAGGGCTGATAGGAGGGCTAAGTGGGTTTAAACCTCAGTCCTCCTCCACACGGGGCTGAGAACAGCTCTCCAGAGGGAAGCTAGCCGAGACGAGCTAACTCAGGGTCCTGGCCCGGGGAGGGCTTGGGTAAGAGAAGTAGTGAGGAGCTAAGGCTCCCAAGGTCAGTGAAGGAAAGGAGCAAACTCTGGCCTTGGTTCCCAGGCACTTGACGCCACTTAGTTCCCACCACGGGATAGATTGAGGAAGAAAGGACTCTGCCTCCCCAGCTGATTCAGCGGGAGCCAGCTGCAGATCTGCCTGTAAGCTGAGACTGCCAGATCCCGCCGAGAAGTGCTGACAGGTTTTTGGTTTTGTTGCGCTGGAGGCAGATAGAACTCTGGATGGTGGCTTATGTATGTGTCCTGGCCAAAGGAGCTTGAGTTTAGACTGAGTTAATATTAACTTAGGGACTGCTTTGGGCAACGTACTGGTGGTGGCCAAAGGCCATTCCCTCTGACCGGCTCTCAGAAGCAGAGCTACTGTAAAGACAGTTCCTGTACACCTTCCATTCCGTGCACTCAGATCCTACCCTGAAGACTTTAAAGACCAGTTGTAAGGCCAAAACAGTTGTTGGGATATATTTTGCCTGTGAAGGTCTTGATGAACTTAAGGCTAAATACATTTACTGCTCTTATAACTGATTAATCCTAAGGACAGCTCTGTATTTCCTGGTAGAATAGGCTAGAGTTTTGTTACGGATCTTTAAAAAGTATTTTGGTCATCATATGAAGTCTTAGAAATTCACAACAAAAACTCCATAGCATCCTTAGCCATGCTGATTTATGACATTGTGTGGTCACTGTTAGGGTAAGTGACATAATAAGCTGGAAGAACCTAGTCCCAAAGTGTGACTAGTGTTTATCTTTTCTTCATGTTAAAAAGGCATGCCGGGGATTTAGCTCAGTGGTTTCCCTGCCTGCTGCGCAAGCCCAAGGACCCGAGTTCGATCCCCTGTACAAAAAAAAAAAGGCAGAACCATATGATATTAGCTTAAATCCCACAGGCATATAGGATGTACATGCAGTTTTTGACAGGTTACAAGACACAGTCAAAATGTGGACATTTTAAAAATATCTTGCATTATAAAACACTCTAAGAATACTGTGGCTTTTTAGGGTCTAGAAGTGCTCCTGTAGGTACACATCAGTGTACCTACTTTAAGTCTTTAAAACTTCGTTTGGTATATGCTTGGTAAAGAAAGAATATTGAGAGTAACAAACGTAATTCATATTATTTTAGTTACTCATTACTGAACACACTGACTACTAGCAAAGAAAATGGTATTTGATTAAAATACCTTCTGTAGTTTTTATTTTTTGGTACCAGGGATTGAACTCGGGTCCTTGAGCTTGCGAGGCAGGTGGCAGAACCACTGAGCTAAATCCCCAACTCCCTTCTGTAGTTTTTATAACTTTGTTGTTTAAGGTAGAAATCAATGATAGAATGTTATTTAAATATAGTTGTATCTGAGAAACTGTAAATTGGGTTTTTTTCATGAGCTGACAGTGGGAGGGTCTATGTTAAAAATAGAAATATTTTCCTCACTTAGATATTTTATAAGGAAAAATAATATCCACAAATTAAAAGGTAGCCACCTAATCCAGCATGGTGGCAGATGCCTGTAATCTCAGCATTCTGGGAAGCTGAGACAGGAGGATTGCAAGTTCGAGCCTAGCCTGGGCAACTTAGCAAAAACCTGTAAACCTGTAACTCCATTTAATGTAAAAACTCTTTAAAATTTTTTTTCTTTTTAAAGGCTGAGGATGTAAGTCAGTGTAAAGACCCTGAATTCATTCCCCAGCCTGGGCTACATATCAAGACCTTGTCTCAAAAACAAATAAATTTTGGGGCTAGAGGGTATAGCTTAATGGTAGAGAATTTTCTAGCGTGCACAAGTCCCTGGGTTCAATCCCCAGAACTACAAACAACAAATTTTAATTTTTTTTTTTTTTTGTACCAGGGATCGAACTCGGGTCCTTGAGCTTGCAAAGCAGGTGGCAGAACCACTGAGCTAAATCCCCGGCCCAAACAACAAATTTTAAATTAATTTGGAGGTAACTGACAAATGTACAATATAATATGGGAAGAGCCTCCTCCTGCTCTATACATATTGCTCATCAAATATCAAATTAAACATTCTATTTCTACAGTCAGATTTCTACTTGAAAATAGAACTAAAGTCAAATTTTATTTTTTGCCCACTTCAATGATAAACACTAAAATTTAGAACTAGAAACTGAAGTTTTGTGGGATTTTAAAAATTTATATTTAAATACTGAGGATGAAACTCAGGGCCCTGGCACTGAGCTACATCCCCAGCCATTTTTATTTTTTGAGGTTCTTGCTAAATTGCTAAACTGCCCAGGCTGGGCAAAACTTTCCCAGTGCTGGGGATCAAACACAGTGACCAGTACATGTTAGGCAAGTGCTCTACCACAAGAGCTACATTCCCAGTCCCCTTTTTAAAATTTTGAGACAAGGTCTCACTAAATTGCCCAGGCTGGCCTTGAACGTGTGATCCTCCTGCTTCAGCCTCCTGAGTAGCTGGGATTATACATGTATGCCACCATTTGAACAGCAGGTTCAAATCACCTTAGAGTTCGAGTGACTCCAGTTCTCAGTAGGATGTTAAACCTTAACATAAACCAGTTGTGGCAGCACACACCTTAATGCCAGCACTCTTTGAGGCTGAGGCAAGAAAAGTCCTAAATTCAGGCCCAGTCTGGGCAATTTAGCCACTTTTTTTTTTTTTTGGTACCAGGGATCAAACGAAGGACCTTGAGCTTGAAAAGCAGGCAGTGGAACCACTGAGCTAAATCCCTGGCCCAAATGTAATCCCAGCACTTGGGAGGCTGAGGCAGAATTGCTTCCAGTTTGAGGCCAGCCTGAACTATATAGCAAGACAGAACCTGTCTCAAAAAACAAACAAAAAAATAGAAAAAAGGGCTGAGGATGTATCTCTTTGTGAAGGCCAGGGGTTCACTCTTCTAGTACCACACAAGCACCTTATTATAGCCATAGTGTTATTAAATTAGGTACTTGATGACTTTTCATTTTTCTCACTGATTTTTTTTCCCTTTAACAAGGTAAAGGAGGCATTCCTAATTTGCTTTTGCTCCCTTTTTCTGAGTTCCAGCCTTTCCATTCTAAAATGCGCTGGATCCCCACCCAACTTAGGACTTTTATTGAGGGATTCATCCCTTATCTAGAAAGGATTCTAGAATATTTTGTGTCCACCTCCCATTTGTCCCCCTCCACATACATACATTCATCCCATCCCTCATCAAACTATTTGTGGGGAAAACTTTGACTCCTTACTAGATCAGTTATTTGACGCTATGGCAACCTATACTTTTTTTTTCCCCTCTACTTTAACAGTTTGTAATGTTTGTTTAATGTGTCTTTTCCTACTAGATTGCAAGATCCAAGATCTTAGGAAATTTTTGCTTTGCCTATCATTGTATCCCTAGTAGAGCAGGCTAAAATAAATGTCTCAAAGCAGAACTTTTATTGTCTTGTAATTATTATATACATAAACTATATCATACAATTCAGTATTGGGAGCATTTAACTTTTCTCAATTCTTAAGTATTTGATTTTAAACACTTGCTGCTTTTCCCTAGGCTTTTAGACTAAAGTTGAGAAATAAAAAAGTATTGACAATCTGCACTTTATACTGAAATGTCTTCATGTAAACATTCCATTTAATGTAAACATTATAAAATACAAAATGACATAAGGTGATATTAAGATAGAAAAAATCCCAACTTTCCCATGTTCCAGTGTCAAAACTCTGAAGTTTTCTTAAAATACTGGCATTTAACAATTTTTAACAAGTTACAAGGTTTTACTTTTCTGTTGGTTTTATATAATGCTGAGAAACATTAAACAGACAGGCCCAGTGGCACTTGCCTATAATCCACACTACTTAGGAAGCTGAGGGAGGATGACCCCCACCTGGTCAAACTAATGAGATGCCTACTCAAATAGAAAGAAAAAACATTACTTTTAGAGAGGATTGGAACTTTAGGGTTTTTTTTGTTTTGATTTTAGTTGTTTTGTTTTTTTTGTTACCGGGGATCAAACTCTGAACCTTGCACTTGTGAGACAGGTGCCAGAACCACTCAGCTAAATCCCCAGCCCTTTTTTTTGAGACAGGGTCTCTCTGTATAGTTCAGGCTGACCTTGAACTCACTATGTAGGGCTGGGGATTTAGTTCAGTGGTTCCACCGCCTGCCTCGCAAGTGCAAGGACCAGAGTTCAATCCCCAGTACCAAAAAAAACACAACAAAACTCACCATGTAGCCCAGGCTGGCCTCAAATGGCAATCCTCCTGCCTCAGCCTACTAAGTGTTAGGATTACAGGCATGTGCCACCACACCTGACTGGAACTTTAGTTTTATAACAGAATAAAGATTGGGTTTCCAAAAGCACATTTTTTTTCACATTTATTGTTCCCCATTAATATGATCTCAAAGATAAATAGGTCCTACCTCTATTATCACCAAAACTTCATAGTTTTACCTTGCAAATAAAGTATATATATAATTAAACAATTGGTAAACATATAGACATTGAGCACAAATAATGCCCACAAAGTACTGCTGTGTAATGTATCTATCGTTAGGTTGATCAGGCCAGTTGTTATATTTGACAGCAAGAAAAATATTAGCTGATTTCTGTTTAGAGCTGTGATTAAACAAGGACTGGGTTCCTTTCTTTCAGCTCTGGGGACTAGAAATTCAGAACGCTTTTTATTTGTAGCAGGTGACTGGATAAGTTTCCAAGAACATGGTACTATAGCACCTTTAATCAGAAATTTGGCAAAACTCAAAATTATATCAGTCAGTAATAAACAACTAAGAAAGATGAGGCTAGAAGCAACTATCCACATACAAAAGGCTAAATTGGCCATTCTTCGAGATACTGCTTCTACATTTACTTGAACTATGTAGAGAGAGATGAAGAGGCTAATACTTACTAGTAGAAGACAGCATCCTACTTTTATCCAGTCTTTGATATGTGTTCTGTTCCTAAACACATACAATCCTGTTTGCACACCAGCCATGTGAATTGCCACATACCCCAAAGTAGAGATTATTCCTTCTCGGTTAGCATTTAATAAACCAACCCTTGTGTCACTACCATCTGTGCCATACAAAATCAACTGCTTCAGTGGGGTTAAGTTAAGGGTTAGCTGGTATAACACAGTAATGCTGATGGCCACGATCCAGGATTTATTTAAGGGGAAAACAAGCAAAAGCACTGTTGTTACCAGTTTCACAACAATTAAGGTAAAGAAAAAGTTCCAGTGTACTCCATACTCAGTTAAATGTTCTTGATAGCCTATGGATTTTATAGTAACTAATCGTCCTATACCTAGGACAATTAATGGCCAAACAGAGTACAGTGATTTTAAAAGATAATAAAATCCAGATCCCTCCATATATTTTCTCCTGACCTCTGGACAAACCATTGCAGTCCCAAAAATGAGGCCACCTACTCCAAAATCCATTGCTCCTGTCCCATAGAGCTCAGTTTTAGCAAGTCTTCTGGGAAAAAGTGGGAAGTCCACAGCCAAAATGGCAACAGCGACAAATACACTGTTAGATACACGGTAATAGGAGATGGTTGGATTGTATTCCGATTCTAGACTGATTTGCAAGAATTTTTCAAGGATTTTCTGGACAGGCGCTCTAGCATAGCAAGTCCTCCTTTGGTATATTTGATAGAACAGCCATGCCCCACAGATAATTACAATGAGAAGCTCAAGGAAGACAAATGAAGACAAAATGGTCAAAGCAGTCACAAGGGGAACTACTAGGACAACAAAGTCAACGAAGAATCGAGTTCTCCAGGTATGTGAAAAAGAACACAAGTGCTCTAAGGAAATGATCAGGAGTCCTCTGCACAGGATACAGAATGCAGGTAAACACAAGCCCTGCGTGATTTCCAGCACACTAGTTCCATTGAGATTACTGACAAAAGCTTCTTTCATCTGCTTTTGAGACATTTTTTCTTCCTGTGAAAATAAGAGTGAAGGAATGTATTTCCAGAAAACAACATTCTTATGAAAGTGGGATATACATACCTGACTTTGATTTTACTCTTATTTATAGGTTTCAGACCCTAGTGATTTCAAATCAAGGGGAGAACCTAGGATTTGTGATTCCCCTTCCCAGGACTGTTTGAAGCAACTGAACGGATGCATTTCGATATAGATAACTCATCTGAAGGGGATGAAATTATGAGTAGAAATTATGAGAAGGGTATGAAATTATGAGCTTTAGCTATTCTTAGGATGTGGCAGATTCATAAGGCAAATCTGGAATGAAAATTCTGAGAATGGCATCACGGACAGAAATTTTTATTATGAGCACAGTAATGTATGTGACCATATCATGAATACGGTCTAGGGAAAATGAGTACAGTAGATATTCCTAATGACTTTAAGTCAAACTGCAAGCTAGGAGTGGTGGCGCTCGCCTGTAATCCCAGCACTGGGGAGGCTGAGGCAGCAGGGGATCGCTGCCAGTTTGAGGCCAGCCTGGGTTACATAGCGAGTTGAGGGCCAGCCTGAAGTACATAGCAAGAACCTGTCTAAAACAACAACTCCAGGCGCAGATTCGGGGAGAAGCTCTAAATATGCTTTGGAGTTGAGGATTCCTCGATTTCTGTTCAGAGCCTCTCTGAACCTTCTGTCTCTGGTACAAAAGGTACCTCCTGAGCCCCAGGCTGCTGCTCCTCTTATTTACAGTCATATTCTTTTTTAAAGAATATAAAACATCTCTCTGCATGCTTTTTTTTTTTTTTTGGTACCAGGGATCGAACTCAGGTCCTTGTGCTTGCAAGGTAGGCAGCAGAACCACTGAGCTAAATCCCCAGCCCTAAACATCTCTCTAATAAAACACATGCCAATGTCTGAAAAGTGGCACACTAGCAGAACACATTTATTGGTCAAACAAACTGAATAAATAAATGACTGTATGCATGCACTGGGCCCTGCAACAATATACCTCACCGTAACCGACATGAGTCGGCTGACCTTTTAAAGTCCTTTTCCTAGCAGTCGCCCGCCGTGGCCGGGGTCCCGCCGCACCCGGGAGCAGCGCTTCCGCCTCCCGAGCAGCGCTTCCGGTCTACGTGGGGCTGTCTGCTCTTCCGGGCCGGCAGATTCCTCGCGCCGCGACCCGGCTCCCGCGCCTGCCCGAGTCCCACCAGTTCCCTATACCTTCCCCATCAGGTCGTGGCCCTGGGCGGGTCCCTGAGAGGAGCCGAAAAGGTGGCCCTCGAGCCCCACGGCGAGGCCCTGTCAGGGTAACAGTCCAGAGCGCCCGCGCAGGGTCCAGTCACGGCGAACCCCCACCACCACCAAACTAGCTCACGACCCTCGGAGCTCTCGGGGCCCACCAAACCGTGCTTCCCGCGCTTCTCCCCCATAATACTGGAGGCCGCCGTAAGGCCTTCGTCTTACTCAGAGTTTCAACTCTTGTCTCAGGTGGAGCCAGCCGGACCGGGGCCCCTGCCCAGCCACGTGCGCCTCACAGCTTGTGCGCGCCCCGCCCCCGGGGAGGAGCCGGGCGGCCGGCGCCCGGCCTCTTAGTCTGAGCGTCTGCCAGAAGAGTGCGACTGGGTCCCGGCTCTCCCCAGCCCCCGCCTTTCTTCCCTCCTCGGAATCTTCCCGCTGCCTTGGCCGGCTAGCCTGCCCTGAAGTCGACCCGGCGGGGTCAGCGCGCAAGGCAGATCGGGGCGTGGGACCGGTGAGTGTCACCCCAGCCCAGATCCAAAGCCCTTCACGGCCCCAAAGGGGCAAGGGAGCCAGTTGGCCCCGCAGCTCTGAGGTAGAAGGGGGACCCCCCCCCTTCCTCCCTAAATCGCTGTAGCCCTTTCCCTCTTCATTTTCCTTTTCGGCCCGCTCTCGTCCTAGGTGAAGGTAGCCCTATTCTTGCCCCTTGCCAAGAGCAAGGACCTTTCACGGTCACCCTCCACCTTTCCACTTTGCCAGCAGGGTGCGGCCCAAAATGGGAGAGCATCTCGGCTGCTCCTTTCCCTGCCCTATTGAGGGACCGAAGAGGAGGAGGAGGCTGGCCCTGGGAGGCATCAGTGAAGCCTCGCCCTTGCGGGGGTCGTGTCAACCTTCCCTCGAGGACATACTCTCCCCGTGCCAGGTGCTTCGGAGCGGCATCCTGCCCTGGGCACCGTGGGCATGTCGCCCAGACCAGGAGTAGTGGTTCCCGCCAGGAACCTAGGGCGGAGCCGGCTGGGCTCACAGGACCTGTACGCAGGTCTTCCACGCCTACCCTCCCAACCAAGAAAGAAATTGAAGCCGGGAGGAGGAAGAGGAGGCGGTGGTGATCAGGTTGCCACCTGCCTAGACTCAGTGTTGCACCTATTCATTACTCCCTTCTGCCCACTGTGGTCACACCCTTTTCAGAAATTCTTGGTAACCACGAACAGAGGGAGTAGGAACTGGAAGAACTGGAGAAAACCGCTCTACTCTGACTTGACTCCAGCTGGGAGCTGATACTGCATGGTAAAAACCAAATTTGCAAAGCTTTCACAGATACTAGCCCATTTGAGACAATTTAGCCCCCATGAGGTCTGGATGTTATTACTCCATTTGCAAATTAAGAAAAGTAATAAGGTTTAGAGAGCTCCTAAAGCTGTAATTCTAGCTGTATTCTAACTCCCCCATCCTGGGCTCCCCCAATGGACTTACCTCTCTCGGTGATGAGCTGCCAGTTGAGGGAGGTTTGTTCTCATTGAATCTCCAGAGATCTCTGTATGGCTGTCTCTTGGATGGGGTAGTGTCAGTGTCCAGAGTGAAGGTGTCTAATACATTCCAGATACGTTTTTCTGTCCAAATTGTCCTTTTCTAGTTTCCATGGAAGTCCCTGTCTCTAGCTTCTTTAAAAGATTAGATGTTTTCAGAGCCTTAAAAAGTCTCTTAAAAAAAAGTCTGTTAGGGTTAATCCATTTACAGGTGTCACTCATTCCTGTCCCTCCTTGCTGGGGAAAGTGTTGAGGCCTGGGAACTTCCAAGTCTGAAGGTCAACATCCTTCAAAGGCAGGTCCACCGTCTCACCTCCTTGAAGTTGACACTGGATCAGTCCACCTGCTTAGCACCCCTAGGTGGATTAGAAACCCTTCGTTGTAGTGCTAACCCAGTTCATTCTCAGTGAATATTCTTTGCACTGTATATGGTACTTTCAAAACATGGCCTCACTGGGCTGGGGATGTGGCTCAGTGGCACTGCGCCTGCCTGGCAAGCACAAGGTCCTGAGTTCAATCCCTAGTACTGGGAAAAAAAAAATGACCTCACTGACCTTCACAACTACTCTGAATTATATTTAATGATCTGTTTTCAAGGTGAGTATTGGAGGTAGGTGATAATGGCTTACCCAAGGCCACACACCCAGTGAATGGCTGAACCATGATTTCTCTCCCATACAACAGCTTTCTTACATCAGGAGTTGACTCCAGCCTCTTCTCCCACTCAGCTACTGACTATACTAAAACAGGATAGTTCCATCCAGTGAAAAAGATAGGGCATGAAAAAAAAAGATAGGGCATGAAGTTCTCAGTCTCCTCAATGTCTTTAACCTCCACAGCATACTGACTCAGAAGATTTGCAGCCTCACCTAACCCTAAAATTAGTAAAACTGGCCCTGAGGTTTTACTGCAAGGACAACTTAAAAAAGTAGCCCAGGGGGATCTCTGGAGGCTCTCATCAAAGTTTCCCCTGTTCCATAATTGTCAGGGAAAAGGACAGACTCTCACTCTTCGCCCAGGCCTGTCCTAGTTCTCCTTTTGGTTCTGCTTGGTGGGAGGAGTAGGAATGAGTCACTCAGGAGAAGTCCTCACCTGTGTGTGGCTCTTATCTTCTGTCTCATGCCACAGGCTCTAGGATAACTCACCTGAGACTCCTCCAGACCTGAGCACTTTGCTGGAGCTATGCCCATGGCCCCATGACCAAGAGGATAGCACTCCTTGGGCCTGCAACCCAGAACCCTGGCTGACCACATTAAAGCAGGATGCTCCAGCAGGTAAGATGTCAACATTATATGACCCAGTCCCTCAGGTGCCTGAAGCCTCTTCCCATCTTTCGTGTGCCTGAATGAAGTTTCTGCTGCTCTTACCTGGAAGGACAGGAAAGACCCCTTAAAGGTCTTCCTTCTGTTCTTCTTTTTGGTAGTCACTGCAGTGCTCTTGAGATCTAATTTGAATCTCTCTCGTTGTAGTTTTTAACTCTTTTCCTTGGGAGGGATAAGGTGAGATAGATAAAGGAATCCTTAGGTCACTTTGTTGACTTTACAGAGAGGGAATCTTGAGCAATGTCCCTTGCCAGGCTATATTGTTGAGGCACAGTGGAAGCTGAGGATATCCAAAAAGATGGTTCTTTGAAGCTGAGTCTTAAAGAATAAAAAGAAATTAGTCAAATGGAGAAGGACAATAAGCAGTCCAGGCAAAGAGATCAGCCTCTGCAAAAATATGGGAGAAAATGACTTACCTGAAATTACAGAAGGATTCTGATGAACGGATTATGGGGTGCATGAAACCTGCCTGTACCCCAGGCCTCTGCCTCTGAAAATTCCACTGTTGCCCCTGGCCTATAGGACTCCAAATCCTCCAAATATTGCTTGGCATTGACTGGGCTGAGGCACATACTCTGTAGTGTAGTGAAGTCCTGTGTCAATAGGACAGCCAGGTGTGGGGCTAGCCAGCCTCAAAGGACTCATGGTACACACTGCTGCTTGACCTTCCTACCATTTGGTTCAAGAAATAGGCCTGAAGACTAGAGAGAAACAGATGTTTGTATTTATTTTTAACCCTTTTTATTCCTAAAAGTAGTTGTTTACCATAACCATAGTATCAACTCCCCTGTGTTGAGCCCTTGTTATATAGTACACTCAGTGCTATATGTAATTTTGTTTTATTCTCACATTCCCATGAGAAATGTAGTGTTGTACACTAGATAGTGCTATTATGTCCCCATTCTAGGAGGTAAGGATTAGAGAGGCTAAATGACTTACTCAAGGTCACAGTCATTATCAGAAATTTGGAAAATAAGGATAAGCAAAAGGAACATTAAAATTATTCATAATCATACTCCCCAGAAATAACCAATACTTTAGAGAATGTCCTAATTTTTTCCCCTAAATATATATTTTGTTTTTTATTTTTTTTGGTACCAGGGATCGAACTCAGGACCTTGCACTTTTGAGGCAGGTGCCGGAACCACTGAGCTAAATCCCCAGCCCTCCCCTAAATATATATTTTAAGAACATGTAAGTTATATTTTTTGGTAACCTGCATCCATTGTACAGATGTATCATAATTTAAGCAGTCTACTACTTGGACACTGTAGTTTTCAATTCTCTTACAATTATAAATGGTTCTATATAGAGACATTACTTTGCATAAATCATCTTTGAGAAGCAGAATTGCTGGCTTAAGAGACATGCATAGTTTTAAAGCCCTGGCTATAAAACTAATAAGAGCCACTTCTACCAGTAGAAGAATAATAGCTAACTTCTTTTGTCATGTTCCAAATGTCTTTCTAAACCCCCAAGTGTGTGTGTGTGTGTGTGTGTGGTGCTGGGATTAAACCCAGGGCCTTAGCACTGAGCTACATCTCCAGCCCTTTTTACTGTATTTTGTTTTGAGGTGGGGTCTCACCAAGTTCCCAGGCTGGGCTCAAACTTGTAATTCTCCTAACTCAGCCTCCCAGAGTGCTGTGATTAGAGGTGTGTACCAGCACACCTTTTATGTCCTTATTATTATCTATGAGGTAGGTATAATCACCATTCCCATTTCACAGAGGAGAAAAATTTAAGGCACAAATAGTTTTTAAAACTTACGTAAGACTATACAACTAGTAAGTGGTGGTATCAGGATTCAAACCTAGGCAATTTAGCTTTCAAATCCAGGCTCTTGGTCATTATATTCAGCTTGGTTGGATCAGAGCTGATCATAAATTGTAGCTGGGTCAGTGAGTTTTTTCTTTTCACTAGAACAGAGGGATTTGCATGGGTTCATCTGTGCTCACTGTGGCAGTTATCTTACAGGGCAAGAGCCTGCCTCGTATATAATGATGGGTCCAAAGTTCAGAGAACTGGAAATATTTTTGGAAGGACCTCATTACTGGGCCTCTCAGGTAAAACTTACTACCTTAGTGTGTTTCCTCGAGGGGTTTGAAGTTTGAGGCCTCACCAGACTCCTTGGAAACACACATGTCATATCACAGCCTTCATGCTCCCACAGCAAGTTTTGGGCTGTGAGTAGTAGCACATATCTATAATCCTGGCCCTCTGGGAAGGTGAGGCAAAATAATTACAAGTTCAAGTCCAGCCCAGGCAATTTAGTGACTTAGTAAGACCCTGTTTCAGAATAAAAAGGGCCAGGGTTTTATGGCTTGTGTCTAGATGTCCTCACAAAGCCTCGTGTGGTCATCGGTGGGGTTTTTCAGAGGTGACTGGATCTAGAATGTGATGCTGGCAATAAATGTGTGTTGCTGGGATTGAGTCATGGTGCAATGCTAGGATTAAGGGGTCCCACCCTGGGTGTGAGTGAATAAAATATAAGGGACAGAAAAAGCTGCCATTGTCACTGCTTAATGCTTGCTGCTGCTTTTCCACTTTGCTGCCTTGCTGCCTTCTGCCTACCATAAACTGTTTCTCTTCTGTGATCCCCCTCTGCCATGTCACCCTGCCTTGGAGCCAGCCAACTATGAACTGAAACCTCTACAAACTGTGAGCCATCTAAACCTTTCCTCAATTTTAGATGTTGGGGATTCTGTCTCGGCAACAAGAAAACTCAGACACAGGGATACAGCTTAGTGTGAAGGCCCTGGCTTCAATCCCTAATACCACACCCCACCCCATCCCAACCCACCCCACAAAATAGTGAAGGAGGAGCCTGTTCCCCTCACTGCTTGTTCTTGGCCTCATCCAGCGTTCTGAGCCAGGCAGCTGGTCTATAGACCTGGGGTAGAGGAATCTGTTCATTGGCCTGGTTAAATTTAAGCCCTGAGAGGCAAGCAATAAAAGCATGGGGCTGCTTCTCTGGGATTATACAGCCGTTCCACACTGCAAGCTGAATTGTCACTTTCAAACAAGGCCTGAAGGGGCTGGGGATTTGGCTCACTGGTTTTGCCGCCTGCTGCACAAGCACAAGGACCTGAGTTCGATCCCCAGTACCAAAAAAAACAAGGCCTGTCCCTTTCCTTTGCCATACTTCTATAGCAGCCCCTCCTTTGGGCGCCACTCCTACCAGGCCGAGTAAGGCTCTGGTCTGGAAGCTGACTCAGCTGGAGCTCTTGGCAGAGAAGGCAGGAGAGCATCTATTGAACACTTACTGTGTACAAGCCCTGACTAAATGTTTCGTATGTCTCTTCTTCCCAGTAGCCATGTGAGTTAGGTTTATTATCCTTTGTTTACAAAAAATAAAGAAGCCGAGGCATAGAGAGCTAGTGGATGATCCAGGCTCATAGGTCTAATAAGTGGCAGAACTGAAAGAACTCAACCATATTCTGATCCCAAAGGCCTGTCCTTTCTACTCTGCAGGCTCTTGCCTTTATTAGCTGCTAGTGCACTGGAGTCTTAGCCCCATGGCTTTCGTGTTGTTCCCTGTAGGTGGATGACCAAGGTTCAGGCTCTGATGACCAAAGCAGGGCGTCCTTCAGAGAAGACCTGCAGGAGTTCCTGGGCAGGGAGGCCCCACTGCACCAGCTGGATGACCTGACCAAGGTGAATCCTGTGACACTGGAGACAGGTATGGGCCTCCCTCTTCTCTGGAGGGCTATCTCTAAGAGGGTGGCGGTGCAATAAGGGTGTCCAATGTGGCTTCCCCAGGGTAGGCCATAGCAGGCAAAACTGCTGACCAGCAGGGCCAAGTGCATGCTCTAGACCTCAGCCCGAGGGAGCCTAGCAGCTGTACCTTGGCTCCCCAGGGCAGGATTTGCTCTAAATTTGGGACTCGTCTTAATTAGATCTTGTATCTGCTCATCAGGGAACTTCTGGAATCTAATGGCACTTGGCTAATTACAGAGGAAGGGCTGTTAGACTGATGTGTGCCTGTGTGCATGGTTTTGAACCAGACTTTGCTAAAGGCGTCTCTCCCTCAGTCCTTAGGTGCCTACAGGCCCGGTACATGGTAGACACGTTCTACACCAATGCTGGCTGCACCTTGGTAGCTCTGAACCCCTTCAAGCCGGTCCGTCAGCTCTACACGCCAGAGCTAATGAGAGAGTACCATACTGCACCTCAGCCCCAGGTAAGGCTCAGCTGTTTGCTCTCCCTCTTGGCTCCCTGGACTCCCCCTACCCCCGCTGCATCTTCCCATCCTTACCCATCTATTCACCAGCCATGTAGTCATTCAAAGCCTGCTGGTGTCATGGCCCCACCCCATAGGAGCTCTCAAAAATTTGGACACAAATCAATCACTACAAGCCTGGCATGGTAGTGCATGCCTGTAAGCCCGGCACTCAGGAATCTGAGGCAGGAAGATCGCTGAGAGTTTGAGGCCAGCCTGGGCTACATAGTAGGTTCAAGGCCAGCCTGAACTACATAGTGAGACCCTGTCAAAAAAAATCAAGAAAAGAAATGGCTGCAGAACAGAAGGTACAGAGTAGGAGATGAATATTTATTTAACTGAGTTTGCAATCTAAAATAGGCAGAGAGCAAAGGATTTTTTTTTCTTAATGATGGGTTTATTAATAGGAAAGGATTTACAAAAATATATTTGTACACCTAACAGACTACCTTTTCAGAAAAAAATAAAATTATGTGCAAAAAGGATTGCCCTAGGAAATTCAGCCCATGTTCATCTCTACTGAGAAGAGAATACATCATTTGGGGGATGGGTGGTGGTAATGATGGTGCAGGCAGGGAATGGGCTTGTTGTTAAAGTGCTGATGTGCTCAGGGAGAGGCAAGAGCAAACTTGCCAGCAGGAGGGAGGCTGCAGGAGAGATGCTGTAGGCTGCAGGCTGCTTGGGTAGGGTCTGGAGCACCATAGCAGACAGGGAATCCACAGCTGCTTCATCCAGGCAGAGGTGGGATTGTGAACAGAGCCCTCTGGGGAAATGATTACTCTGGGAGTTGGTTCAGGAAGATGAAGCAGAAGGAATAGTTGGAAGTTTTGTAACAGCCCAAGTGAGAGGTGGCCGGGGAGGGGCAGACAGAAAGGGCAGCCCCAACACCATCCTGATGGGGGCTTGCTCCCTCAGGAGGCAGTGAGCGATCATTGCTGGCTGGGCCAGCGAGGTATCCTGCAGATGACCTGATCCTCTGCAAGAGCTCATGCATGGGCAAGTGTCCAAGTGAGATCCAGAGAGGTCTGCCCTGAGAGCCTTCTTCGTATCCATTCTGCTCTTCCCCCTCAAAGGCAAAGGCCAGGTCATGGTCCATTCTGTTTCCCCAGTGTCCACCTTGATGCCCAGCACACTGAGGACAATTGGTGTCTGTTAAGGAAAGGAGAACAGTGGCTTTGATATTCAAATTAAATGGATCTACTCACTTGCTAAGTAGTGTTGGAAGGTTGTTAACACCTCTGATCCTTAGATACCTCATCTATATATAAGGTTAGCTATCCAACTAATGCACAGATTTCTTAGACAGCAACTTGTAAGGAAGTTTTTGGCAGACTGCAAAGTATAATAACATGAAATAATAAGTAGCAGAATAAAATTATTAAAGCAAGATAAGACAGGAGCATAGATTAATGTCATAGATTGCTCAAGGTCAGCACTGCATCCGGGCTGAGGGGAGATGAGTGAAGCCACCAGGTAGGAGCCCCTCGGCTGGACCCAACACTGTTATTTCTGTTGGCAGCCTCCCCATCTCAGCCATCATTGTATCCACTCCTCCAGTATACAGGCTTTCTCTTGCATTACATTCCATCCTTTGATGTTGCAGAGACTGAAGCCCCACATCTTCACTCTGGCTGAACAGACCTACAGGAATGTCAAGAGCCTGATTGAGCCAGTCAACCAGTCCATTGTGGTCAGTGGAGAGAGTGGTGCTGGAAAGGTAGGAGGGTCAGTTTCTTACCCTTCACCCCAGATCTGGCTGGGTCACTTCTCATGGCATTGCTTGCTGCCTCATTCACAGACAGACCAGTGGAGGCAAGAAGTCCATGCACCATGGCTCGGCAAGCACTGGGCCAGATGTCAAGAGGTGGTTCCAATGCAGGCTCTGCCGCCAGCTCTGCTGCCATCCTGGGGAGATACTTTCCCCTCTGAGTCTTCACTTTCTCAGAGGTTTCAGCCAGCACTGGCACCACTGGAAGCAAATGTCACTTGTTGGGGATTTCAGATAATGGTTAAGAATACTTCCAAAAAGTAGTCTCTGTAACCTCCATTCTCTCACTTGCAGACTAGGCAGGAGGAGCAGACCAGTGTCTGACTCATGGAGCGTCTATGAGAGTTAAATGAGCCGCATAAAGCACTCAGTGGCATGTCTGGCACGTGGCAGTGCTCCTCCAAAAGTAGCTGTGGTTTCTGTGGGAGTTTATTGGAGCAGTCCATTTTGACCCCCTGGGTTGCCCATGGTAGCAAGAGGAGTGCATTGGCCACCTGTGGGGGGAGACAGAAGCACCTGTGGCCATGAGGCCTCAGGGATGGCAAAAAACAGGTGAGACAAACTGTTGCACAAGGATAAGGGGGAGTTGCACAGTTGGTCAGAGGAGGCCTTGCCACCTGCTTGCCAAGCCTCACTCAGCTGCTTCCCTCTTGCCATAGCACTTTTGCTTCGGGAGGGATTCTTTGCGTCCTCTGCCTCTTCTCACATAGGAGGGAATTGCTGGACACTGAGCACCTGCCTGGTTCCGGGCTGGGGGCTGGGCCTGGGGCTGGGGGATCATGGGGAGAAGCAGAGATGAGAAAGGTGGCGTCTAGCTTTTCATGGTTTCTTAGTCACCCAGGGGAGAAACAAATGAAGACGATAAGTTGCATGGATGAGGGCTTGGGTGAGGAAAGGGCTCTTCAGAAGCAAGGTTGCCAGTGAAGTGGTTTGTGGCCAGCTCCTGGACAAAACCCACTCTCCCCCAGAATTGTTCGGACAACTGAGGCAGAACCTGGCTCAAGACTCATGCAGCCAGAACCCAGTAACTGTCCACTGTGGCTGGTATAATTGCAAATTTTATTTTATTTATTTTTGGTTTTTTGGTACCAGGGATTGAACTTGGGACCATCTGCTTTCGAGGCAGGCAGTGGAACCACTGAACTAAATCTCCGGCCCTGCAAAATTTATTTTTTGTCAGTTTTTTTTTGTTTCTTTTTTGGTTTTTTTTGGTACCCAGGATCGAACTCGGGTCCTTGAGCTTACAAGGCAGGCGCTGGAACCACTGAGCTAAATGCCCAGCCCCAATTTATTTTTAATAGTAATGTTACATAGTTAAAAAAAAAATCAAGCAATACTACAAGGCTTGAATACTACAAAGAAAAAGAACAAACCTGCCTCATGTGTCTCAGCAGCTCCTTTCATATCTTTTACCAACTTATTTGGACATTTACCTGTCTTTCCAAACCACATGCATTTATTGTTACTGCCTTATCAGTTGTGGACCTTATTCTGTTCCTACTTTGATAAGGGTTTAACTCCCCCCCCCGACACATACTCTGTAGTTAATTATATCATAAGTTCTAATTAATCTGCAATATTTACATTATTATGACCATGTATACTTTGTGTATGGGAGTCAAGTAGTATATTCTATTTCTTTTTTTATATACTATATTTCTTCTTTTCCTTCTTAATACTTGCCCCATTTTTTTCATGTTTAGTTTCTACATGTTACTATTGTAAATGTAGTTACTATTACAGTAATTCATTACCAGACTTGTCCCCAAAGCTGGGAAACATTTATCAACGGGCAAACAAATCATTCCCACCGTGCCTGGCTACCTACTGCCTTGTTTTTATGGAGCACATTCTTCAGTAGTTTCTGGGCAAGTTTACATGGAGTACAGATTTTTGAATTATTATACATCTGAAAATGTCTTCTGCCTCAAATTTGACATTTTGACAGGCTTTTTAAAATTTTATTGCAAAATAACTGCAGTTTTAAAAAATTCAGTGAATATAGAAGTGCTTTTTTTGGACATACAGTTACTCACTATCTAGATATCTTCCTCTGTGTCCTGTTGTGACTCAGAGTCCCTGACCAGGATCCTACTTTAGTCTCTGGCAACAGAAAGGAAGAACACCTTCAGAGCTGTTTGTGAGAACTGCAGCCACCAGGAGGAGCCAGAAGAGGCTGGGAAGTTCTTACAAAGCTTGACAGGGTCTTATAATTCCAGATTGGAAATTATTTTCTTTCCAAGTATAGAAGTTCTTTTCATATATATATCTTTGAGTGTTGTTATTGAGTGTCCCAATTCGTAATAGTTTTTACTTGTTTGTTTAGTATTTTGAGACAGGGGCTCACTTTGTAGTGCAGGCCGGCCTTGAAGTCACTCTGTCGTGCAGGCTGGTCTCGAACTCACAGCGATCCTCCTGTCTCAACCTCCTGAGGGCTGAGATTACAAGCGTGCACCACCGCACCTGGCTCCAGTCCATAATAGTGTTTTGTTTTTTCTTTCTAGAATCTTTTAGGGTCTTTTTATCCTAAAGTATGAAAATTCACAGTGCTATATCTTGGTATGGTCTTTTTCCATTTACTCTGCTGAGTACTTTGTTTGAGTGTGGGTCTTTTTATCCTCCCCCAGTATTGAAGATAAAACCTACAATCCTCACACTGAGCTACATCTCAGCCCGTTTTATTTGAGACAGGGTCTCACTAAGTTGCCTGGGCTGGGCTCGAACTTGCTATCTTCTTGCCTCAGCCTCCCCGAGTGCTGGAATTATGGCCATGTACCACCATGTTCAGTTTGTGTGGGTCTTTTTGATTTGGGACCTCATGTTCTTTGGTGGAAGGAAATATTTATGTTTTAAACCTATTAATCTCTCTCTTTTCTCTTTCCAAAACCCCTCTCAGTAGGATGTTTCCTTGTCTGTTTTTGTCTTTTCTCACTTATTTTATTTCAATATTTTATCCTATTTTGGGGGAGATACTCTCTCCTTAATATTCCAGTTCTTTTTAATTTTAAATTTTTATTTAAGAGCCGGGGGTTTAGCTCAGTGGTTCTGCCACCTGCCTTGCAAGCACAAGGTCCCGAGTTCCATCCCTGGTACCAAAAAATAAAATTTTTTTAATTTAAAATCTCAAGAGCTCTTTCATGTTCTCTGAATATTATTTCACCCCATCGTCCTGATTTTATTTCATAGATTTAACATCTTTTACTTTTGCATATATATCATGCTTTTTACTTGCTTTGTACTCCTTGAATTGGCTCTTTCCAATTTTCTTTCTTCTTTTTGTTGTGATGTTTTTATTCATGTAAAAAAGTTTAGCAAATAGCTAATGATCCTTGAGTATCTGTTCATATATAAAAATCAGACATTAGCAGGATGTGGTCCTACATGCTTGTAATTCCAGCTTCTTGGGAGGCTGAGACAGAAGGGTCACAAGTGTGAGGCCAACCTAGGCAATTTAAGACCCTGTCTCAAAATTTCATTGGTCAAATGGTTCATTGTAAGGCTCTAGGTTCAGTCCCCAGAACTGCCAAAAAAAAAAAGAAGAAGAAAAAGTCAGGCATTAAGCAACTGATTAGAATCTCTGTCTTTATGAACAGGTAGATAGGATTATCAACCAGAGTTTCTCATTTAAGTAGCTTTATAAACTTGTTAGACCCTGAATGCCCATAACTTTTCTTAAGAGCTTCTTAGTGTCTTCAGATTATTCCAATCTCTTCAGCAGAGAGGTAGAAACTACAGTTAAATGGAAATGATAAAAATTAAAATATGAATGATTCAGACCAATCAGCAAATTAGACATGCAGAAGAGTGCATTGGTGAAGCTGGGGATGGTAGCACATGCCTGTAACCCCAACACTGGGGAGACTGAGTCAGAAGGACACCACAGGTTCAAGGCCAGCAAAACAAAACAAAAAGAAAAAACAAGGAATACATTAATGAACTTGACAATAGGTTAGTAAGATTATTCAAATTGAAAAACAAAGGCAAGTATGTCCAAGAGCTCTGGTACATAAATTAT
Source organism: Heterocephalus glaber (assembly GCF_053883595.1). Taxonomy (NCBI): domain Eukaryota; kingdom Metazoa; phylum Chordata; class Mammalia; order Rodentia; family Bathyergidae; genus Heterocephalus; species Heterocephalus glaber. The sequence goes on along the minus strand of NW_028258351.1, from coordinate 3,573,878 downwards.
CTACCATATAAGTATTTGGTGTCCTAGGAGAAGAGAAAGAGTCTAGGTCAGAAATAACACTTTATATAATTAAGACAGCAAGCACAGATCCAAGAAGCTTAGAAAATGCCAGGTAAGATAAATATAAAGGAAACACATTTAGGCACATTATAGGCAAAGTGCTGAAAACCAAACATAAGAAAATCTTAAAGGAAGCCAAGGAAAAGATAAGAATGACAATAGGCATCTTATCAAAAATTGCAAATAGGACCGGGGATTTAGCTCAGTGGTTCCACCACCTGCCCTGCAAGTGTAAGGACCCAAGTTTGATCCCCAGTACCAAAAAAAAACACCTGCAAGCCCAAAGATAATAGATATTTTGAGGACTTTAAAGATGACACTATCAATCTAGAATTCTGTTACTATCAAAAATATTTTTGGGGGCCGGGGATTTAGCTCAGGTGTTTCACCGCCTGCTGCGCAAGCGTAAGGACCCGAGTTCGATCCCTGATACCAAAAAAATATATATATTTTTCAGGCTGGGGAAGTAGCTCATTGGTAGAGTGCTTGCTTAACATGCACAAGGCTCTAGGTTTGATCCTTAGCACCATGTACTATACATATACATATACAAATTTTTTTAATCAATGAAAGTCTGAGGGTGTAGCTCAGTAGTGGAATATGGGAATGTGTGCTTAGCATGCACAAAGCCCTGGATTCAATCCCCAGCATACAAAAATAGTGAATAAATAAAAGTTGAGGTAATTCATTTCCAGTAGACCTGCACTATAGGAAATATTGAAGAAAGTTCTTTAACCCAAAGGAACATGAAACAGATGAACATTTGGATCTATACAAAGAAATAGAGCATTGGAAATGTAAAACCTTCTTTTTTTGCCTCTTTAAAGGAAAATTCACTGTATGGCAAAAATATTGTCAAAAACAGTAATCATAGCCAAGTATAGTGGTGCACACCTGTAATCCCAACACTCAGGAGGCTGAGGCAGGAGGATTGCTGTGAGTTCAAGGCCAACCTGGGCTATCTAGTGAGTTCAAGCCCAGCTGAACTACATAGTGAGACCCTGTCTCAAAAAAAAAAGGAATCATAAAAGTACTAAATTCAACCAATGACAGTAAAAAAGTAACAAAGATGATATGAAACAAATTGAAAAGATATGACGTAATAGTAGATTAAGAACCAACTATAGTGATAATTAAATGTAAGTTTAAATGTTCTAATTGAGAGGCAAAGAATGTCATATTGGATTTTTTTTAATGCAAGAACTCAAGTAACATGTCTTCAAAAAGGAATCCACACACAAAGATTCTTTGAAAAATGGGTCCAGAGTAAAAGACTGAACAAGTTCAGGGCCACCGGGGATTTAGCTCAGTGGTTCCACCACCTGCCTCGCAAGCACAAGGTCCCAAGTTCGATAACTGGTACCAAAAAAAGTTTCAGAGCCAATTTGAACTTACGTAGTGAGACCCTGTCTCAAAAAAAAAAAAAAATAGATGTAAAATTATATTTACATCTGTAGGGTTTGTAAGAAAGTACATAGAAAGCCTCCCCAGGGCTTGCCACGGAGTAATCAATATTAGTTGGGAGGCCTCAGACACTGACGCACCTGCCAGAGGCCAGGGAGCTCATTCCTTCTCCCAAGCTGGCCTTGTTTCTCAGTGCATCTTCTGGACCTGGGAAAAGCTCACCCCATTTCACAGGCAAGGGGAAGTGCCTTACCCAAGACCACAGTTGAGTTCCAAGTTCGCCCATCTGGTCTGCAACAAGCATGGTAGAGAAGAGGGCTCTGGGGCGCTGCTGGCTCAGGCAGGCTTGGGAGTGGGAGAGAAGGTGGACATTGCTCCCACTTTTTGCCACAGACATGGACATCCCGTTGCCTGATGAAGTTCTACGCTGTGGTGGCCGCTGCACCGACCTCCTGGGAGAGCCCCAGGATCGCAGAGAGAATTGAACAGCGCATCCTGAACTCTAACCCTGTCATGGAAGCTTTTGGTGAGCTCATCATCCAGTCCCATTTCTTCTGGGATCTGCCTCTCCCAAGTGGGGAGGAGGCCGGGCTTCGACATCCTCTCTGGGGTTGAGAATGAGTGCATCCTTTTCTGCCTTGGACCCCTGACTTCCTCCCAGGTCCCCTCAGCCTTCTTCTGATAGATGGAGCAGTGGTGCTGGAGAGGACCTGGTGGCTCATCTAGTCCAAATCCTTTTCATCCAGTTTCTTAATGGTTCAAAAAAGATTTGCCCAAGGATGTACAGCTCTTAGTGTCCGTGTTGGAACTAGAGCCCAGATGTTGAGTCTTCCTGTCTAAAGCTAATAATAACTTGTTCTCTTTGACCTCTCCCTTCAAAGAAGAAAGTCTTGGGCTTCCTAGGCTTGCTTATTCCAGTTCCTTGCCAGAAAATTCTTACAACTTTCCTGAATCCCACTTGGCAGAAGTCTGCCTGCCCATTGCCCAATCTTGTCCCTCACTTCATGGAACTCATCAAAGGGACCTTTAGATGTCTGAGGATAAGGACATGGTCCCCAGCAGACCTGCAGCCATGTTGGCCATGAGACCTCTAAACCTCTAAACATAGGTGTGATCTGTAGGGAATGCATGTACACTGAGGAATAACAACAGCAGTCGCTTTGGGAAGTTCATCCAGCTGCAGCTGAACAGGTAATAGCTGCTGCCCCCCTGGCCTGTGGGAGGATGGGGGCAGGGGCAGGCTTTCAAAGCAGCTGGGGCAGTTGCCAGCCATACCCACCCCTAGGGGCAGAACTCTGTGCCTGGCATGTATGCATACGGGATTCTTCAGGATTAATGAACTGAGAGTTGTCTTTGAACCTGGAGAACTGTAGCTACTCTGATCTTAGAGACCTTGGGGCAGTGTTCTTGTCACAGCCTATGTGTGGCCTTCTGGCTTCTACCCTTGCTCGGCAACTTCTAGTTAAATTGCCACTTCTTTGGGCCATAACCCTGATCTTGAAGCTGAGCTCCTGCTCCTGCTATGAAATGAGGTGCAAATGATATGCAAAGACCTGAGCTAGGTCCAGGGACTGTCCCAGTACAGTGTAGGACATTCTGAGCTTGGTGGGGAGTTGCTGGGCAGCAGTCTGGCACAAAGTCAGTGCTGAGTAAATGGCTACAAAATGAACAGGCAGCTCATGGACCCCTGCCTGTGTGCATCAGGGCCCAGCAGATGACAGGAGCTGAAGTTCAGACCTACCTCCTAGAGAAAACCCGAGTGGCCTGCCAGGCCTCCAGCGAGAGGAACTTCCACATCTTCTACCAGGTCTTTGCCGGGTGGGACCCAGTTACCTCCATGCCTTCCCCAGGCTCTCTATGGGGGCCTCTCATCTCGTGATGTGCTACCATTTCTGCCTCCTCTGATGCCAACCCTGGGCAGGTAGAGGCCAGGCTTCCCTTGTACCTCCAGCTCAGCTACCTGTCCACCTCCCCACAGATCTGCAAAGGAGCCAGCGAGGATGAGAGGCTCCAGTGGCACCTCCCCAAGGGAGCCACCTTCTCCTGGCTGCCAAACCCTGAGAGGACTTTGGAAGGTAGGGGGACTCCCCCGACACCTTGGACTGGCCCAGCAGTGTGCACCCACTCTGCTCAAAGGCCTGCCTCCCTCACCGCCACCACCCCTGCTAACTACTGGACTGCGACATGGGTTCTATTTCAGAGGATTGCTTTGAGGTGACCCGAGAGGCCATGCTGCATTTGGGCATCGACACCCTCACCCAGAACAACATCTTTAAGGTCAGAGGAAAACCCACACCGCTTAGATTTTCCAGTTACTGGGCAGCCCCTCTCATGGGGTCCTTTCCTGGTCTGCTCTGTGCCTCTGTGCTGCAAAGGTGGAGTGTTGGGCTAGACAGGGGCCTCGAGGATGGTGCTGCAGTACAGAGACCATGGCACAGTAACCCAAGGGCCAGAGAGCGGGGGCTTGGTCAGTTATCACTGCAACAGTGAGAGTAGAAATAACCCTACTGTGTTTGCCTAACACTTCAGATTTAAAAATCATGTTCACACCTTTTAGTTCACTTGGTTTTTTCAACAGTTCTTTGTGAGTGGAGGTGATTTCTGCTATGCTTGAGTAAACAACAGCAGTAAAGTGACCTGTCCAAGGTCATTACTACTGAGTGACAGAGTACACTGTTCTAGACATAGTAATTCCAAGTTCCCTCCCTTTGTCCCCCCGTCTACCTGCAGCCCCCACCTCTCCATTTCAGACACAGCGCTGACCCAGGTGAGCTGGGCCCCTCTCATCCCCATTAATGTCCTCCCTCTCCTTTCTGCCAACTGCCTCCTCCCTGGTCACGTCCTCACCCCCAGAGCAACAGGAGGGAGTAGGCAGGCTAGGTGGGCAGCAGGGACAAGGAAGCCACTGAAGGGAGATGGGCCATGGAGTGGAAATTGACTTTCTCAGCTGGAAGCTGCTCAGGCAGGGCGGGTGTTGTGCCCAGCGTGGACACTGCAGCTAAGAGGTTGGCCAGGAGGACAGTACATGGGAACAAGCCCAGGGTGAGTGGACAACACTAGGAGTTCAGGCAGGAATGCTGCCCCGCACAGCCTCTCTGCCTGTTGAACACAGGAGTCCTGTCCTGGGGTGAGTGGTGGCCAGAAGGCCAGCAGATATGGAGGTTCCCTGCCTGGGCCCAGACAAGAACAGCCACAGGGTCCTGCTCTCCTAGTATCAGGTCCAAGGGCCTTCACAGTTACTGGGACAGGAGGGAATTCTCCTTTCTGTAACCCCTGGGAGGTTGTCCATGCAGATTTCTGAGTGCAGAGACCAAAGGGTATTACCCATGGTACAGAGACCAAGATCAAAGTTCCTCCCCCTGGGCTAGGCTATCCTAAGCCACTAGGCTGAGAAAGACTACAGGGAGCCAGAGCCCGGTAGATATGGAAGTAACCCTGGCCCACACCTAACAGGACTGGTGTCCCCACAGTGCAGAGAGGGGAGAGGGACAAATGGTGGGTGGACATGCGGGCCTCACCGGCTGCCTTGGAGGCATCTGAAGTCAGACTGCCTCGGTTCTAATCTGCCTTTCTCAGGAAGCATGTGACCTTAGGCTTTGGATTGAACCTCCGCAGTCCCTTCTCTCTCATGGCGTTGCCATAGTGCACACTAAGTGAGGGGATGCAGTAACACATGGAATTGTGCCTGCCTGAGCTGGGCAGTAATTGGGCTGATTGTTCTGATGTTGTTGTGACTGTCCTCAGCGGGAGGACTCAGCAGGTCCTCCCCTGCCTCTGAACATCCTCTCTGCCCCTCAGGTCCTTGCTGGGCTGCTGCACCTTGGCAACGTCCACTTTGCTGACTCAGAGGATGAAGCCCAGCCCTGCCAACTGATGCACGATGCCAAGTGTGAGAGGCGAGGGGCAGGGGAGAGGGCCAACCCTGGCAGGAAAGTGGCTGGCATTGGTGGGGTTAGGTGGGAGTTCAGGGGGTGAGATTTTCCATCTGCCGCTCTTGCTTAAAGTCAGCTATAGGGCCCTGCCCTGGATAACTTACTCCTCACCCATCTTTGGCAGATGAGGACATGAGAGAGGGTTAATAAAGTAATTTGTCCTGCATGTAGCAGTGTGGATTGGGACATAGAAGTCACGAATTGAGGTCCCACCTCTGCCACTTAACAGAGGCTTTTGGCAAGTCTCTGCCCTTTGGAACCTAGGTTTCCTCTGTCCATTTGGGCAAGTCGGGTATCATTCTGAGCATGGTTCAGGTGGAAGGTGATTTGCCTAAGGAGTATTCACCGCTCTGTCAGGCTCTCTCAGGACATCAGCCTCACTGCTGAGACTGCGTGAGGACATGCTGCTGGAGACAGTGCAGATTCGAACCATCAGGGCGGGCAGGCAGCAGCAGGTGTTCCAGAAGCCCTGCTCCCGAGCAGAGTGTGACACCCGCAGGGACTGTCTGGCCAAAGTGGTCTATGCGCGGTAAGCAGTTATACTGGGCCCTGCCCTCCCCCAGATTCTCACCCTGTCTGGGTTGCCCAGACCCCACCAGGCAGCAAATGCAGGCCCAGGGTGGGGAATGCCAGATAAAGCAGACTGGTTCCTTGGATCCCCAGGGACAGTAGGGCATGACTGCCACATGTCTTTTTCCTGAACTACACCCTTGGCATCTGTTCTTGAGGACTGAGTAGAGGTTGCCACATTCCTGGCCTAGATTCAAGTCATTAGTCAAGTACAGGAATCTGCCTTGACCTTGTCAGTAGACAGGGAAAACCTGCTCAGCTGTCCCCTGGCAAAGCAGGCCACAGAGGTGATCTGGTGCTGTTACAGTGCCAGGATCAGGCCGCTGGGTGAACAGGCTCCTCTGTCTCCCTGTGCCCTGGTACTCAAGACCTCAGTTACTGACTGGGGAGTTTGATAAATGGTGCAGAGCCAGAGACTTGGCCCAAGTCATGGGTGGCACAGTGGGGAAGGTGGGCTCCTGGCCTTTCCTGGTGGGTTATGTGACCACTCTGGCCATGTGGGCAAGGGTGATCTCACCTCAGGCTCTGAGAACACTTGGGTGCCTTATCAGCTTCCAAGGGTGCAGAATACCCTGAGACGGTGATGGTGAATCTTTCAGAACTTTGAGTGATACAGATAGCCCACTGTGCCACATGTGCTATAGGTTCACCACCACTGCTCTAAGATTATCAAATGTGTGTGTGTGTACACATGGGACCTAGGGCAGCTTTCTTGGGAGAGGGTCCTCCCCGCTTTCATGAGCCAAGAGCCTGAGAAGCATTGCTAAGTGAAAACATTCTGAGTTGAAAATGGTCGGGAGCAGCTTAGCCCATACACTTGAACCCATTTCAGCAAGAAACGCAGGGACCATTGCCTCACAGCAATGTCAGGTCAATGGTTTTTACCTTTGCCTACAAGTTACTGCAAATAGGTAGCTAAAGTGCGGTGGTCAGAGTGAGCTTCTGACTACTGCATCTTACACATGGAAACCATCAGTCATTGTGACACGAGGTCACTCTTTTTTAGTACCTCAAATGGGTATTTGAATCCCCTGTAGCAGAACAACAAGCTGTTGGCCAGGTGTGGTTGTACACACCTGTAATCTCAGCACTCTGGGAGGCTGAGGCAGGGGGATGGCAGATTTCACCCAGCCTGGACAACTTAGTGAGATCCTGTTTCAAAAGAATTTAAGGGCTAAGAATGTAGCTCACTAAAGAGGCTCTAGGTTCAATCCCCAGTTTTGGAAAAAAAAGAATAATGAATTGAATAATGTTGCAATTGCATTAAAAAAAAGAAAAGACCCTTGGACAGTGAGTGTTGTATGTTTCAGCTCAGCACCTTGGACAGTAACCTCATCTTCCCTGGGTTGGGGGTGGTTCTCGAGTGGAGGATGCCATTGTTGATCTTAGATGATGCAGGCTCAGCCTTGTTCTCCAAGCCCCACAGGCAGACTTGCAGGAGAGCTCAGTGAACCTCAGCTCTTTATGAACCCCACCAAGGCCCACCTAACAGCTCCTTCTGGTCACTACACCAGCTGCTGTTGGCTCATGTGATGGGGCAGACCTGTGGCCTGTGAGGTCTAGAATATGGGGCTCCAGCATGTATGGCTGAGCAAATTTGGCACCTCAGGCTCAGCCTGACCCTCTTACCAGACTCTTTGTCCCTCAGACTCTTTGACTGGCTGGTGTCGGTGATCAACAGCAGCATCTGTGCAGACCCTGACTCATGGACTGCTTTCATAGGTAGCAGGGGGTCACCCTGCCTGGAACCCTCCAGAGAAGAACTGTAGTGGCCTGGATGGGGGCCAGGAGCCCTGGGTCCCCTAAGCAACTCCTTTCCCTTCTCTGCACCCCTGCCACCTGCCCTCAGTGTCTGGTCGAGGTCTCTGTTCTCTGGTGCCCACATCTGACCTGTCCAAGGCTCTCCACACAGACTGAGGTGGTGCCTTGTCTATAAGGCCCTCTTCTCCCAGAGACTCAGAACCAATCCCAGGAAAATAGTGGGGGTGGGTGAGAGAGCTAGATGGGAGACAAGACCGAGGCCAACCTCATTCTAACCCTGGGTGAGGCGGTCAGGTAGGGGAGGAAGTGAGGCTGAGAGGCTCCTGTGCAGTCTCCTTCTGGAATGGTAGAATTAGGCTAGCGAGACCAAGGCTCTCCAAATAGACTCACACAGGAAGTGTTCCCCAGGACCTGGTTTTCTTACAGGAGAGACCTGCTGGGATCAGAGAATTCAGACTCAAAAATAGGCCTGATGCCCTGGGCTGCCCCTTGCACCTCACCTGGCTTTTCTCCTTGCTCTGAGGGGGATGTGGGATAGGTGTGGGAACCGCCCTGGGTGGAGAGCAGAGGACAGTGGTGGTATGCTCAGCTTACCACTAGGGGTCCTGCTCGCTCAGCCTTGTCCCTGGGCTCTTGGAGTCCCTCTGTCCCCATCTGCTCCCCCTGGTAACCTAACAGATTTCCTATCATCCTCCCAGGCCTTCTGGATGTGTATGGATTTGAGTCATTTCCTGACAACAGTCTGGAACAGTTGTGCATCAACTATGCCAATGAGAAGCTGCAGCAGCACTTCGTGGTTCACTACCTAAGGGCTCAGCAGGTGAGGGAAGGGCAGGGGCAGTCCTGGATCCTCTTCCACTTCTTGGCTTGCCCGCCTCAGCCCAGTTCTAACTAAGAGCCTTTGTTCTCCGTATCTTATTTTTGGCAAGTAATAATTGTACCTTTGAAGTAAATGTGTATGTGTGTGGTGCTGGGGATTGAACCCAGGGCCTCGTGCATACTAGGCAAGTGTTCTATCACTGAGCTACATCCCCAGCTCAGTGTGATGTTTTGAGATATTCTTTTTCCTTCTCTGATGCTATTCTGGAACATGCTGTGGTCCTGAGGCCAGCCCTGGTGCCCATCCGGCCTCACACTACAGCTTCTTTCTCCCTCATCTCCCTGCCCCCTGCCCCTAGGAGGAATACACACTTGAGGGCCTGGAGTGGTCATTTGTCAATTACCAGGACAACCAGACCTGTTTGGATCTCATCGAGGGGAGTCCCATCAGCGTCTGCTCCCTCCTCAATGAGGTGGGAAGGGTCAGCTAGTGAACTGAGCACCAGAGTTGGGCTTTAGGCTTTTCTCCGCCTGCCGAATGGGTTTGCTGATCCCTGCATTCTCCCTCTTGGGGGCACTTGCCATGGGAGCAGAAGATGGGCCAGTGAGGGTGGTGATGAGATGAGACCTCATTTCAGTGGCTGACTGCCCACTCCCATCCCACAGGAATGCCGTCTGAACCGGCCAAGCAGTGCAGCCCAGCTCCAGACACGCATTGAGAGTGCCCTGGCTACCAGCCCCTGCCTGGGCCACAACAAGCTTAGCCAGGAGCCCAGCTTCATTGTGGTACATTATGCAGGGCCTGTGCGGTACCTCACAGCAGGCCTGGTGGAGAAGAACAAGGTGAGGCCTGGCCATGGCCTCTGGGGGCCAAGTCATTGCAGTGTGCACACAGTAGTTTCCCATCAGGGTCCCCTTTCTCCTAAATGTCCTCCCAGAATCCCAGACCACCATGTTGGGCCCATCCTTGAGGTCTCTGCTCATTGACCTTGACCCACCTGGACATGACTGGTGCTAGGCTGGGTCTAGCTCTCTGATTAGCCAGTGGATCTGCTCCTCTCTCAGACCCAGACCCCACTCTTCCCAGGAGCCATGTCTTCTGGGGCTTGGCTGGCCAAGGGTGTGCCAGGCCCATGGACAGCCCTGGGGAGCAGTCCACCTGCCCTCACCTGCTGCCCTTGCCCTTTCCCAACAGGACCCTGTGCCCCCTGAACTGATTGAGCTCCTACAGCAATCCCAGGACCCCCTTCTCACAGTGCTGTTTCCTCCTCAACCCAAAGAGAAGACCCAGGAGGAGCCCTCTGGCCAGAGCAGGGCTCCCGCATTGACTGTGGTGTCCAAGTTCAAGGTGGGTCTGGTGGTGCTAAGTGAGGTGCTCAGTTCAGTGCTTGGTCTCCAGTGGTTGTCCCCAGGGCAGATGAAGATCATAGTCTCACATGTTTACCTTGAAGCATTGGACTCAGGTAGACATAGTCCCCGTCTCCATGGAGTTTATAATTCAGTATTGAAGACAGAGAAGGAAACAAACACACCAGCAGCTGTACTGACATGGCAGGAAGTCTAGGGCCCGCTACCCTTCTGCTCTGTGAACCTTTGTGACAAGGCCCTGCTCAAACCCTGTCCTTGGCTGGAGCAGACCTGCCACTTGTGTCAGGAGTATCTGCTCTCTCAGCCTTCCTGGGATCTGACCACTGTCCTTCCACTCCCCTCACTCCCACCTCCCACAACCCTTGCCTCAGTGCGTTCCTTCTCAGCTGTCAAACCTGCGCCTCGCCATCACCTCGAGGCACCCTGCAAAACGCAGGTTGAGAGCACTTTCCTGCCTCAGCCTCACACACAGTAGGGATGCCTGTCCGGTGTATGTGGCCCATCAGACTGCCTGGGTCAGTCCCAGTCACAGCCTCCGTCACACAGGGAGGGCGTAGTGATGGCAGCTGCAGCCTCCCCCTGCCTGGGTGGCAGCAGTTACGAGACTTCTAGTTAGACTGCTCTGGAGAGGAGATCGAGATGATGCACGGGGAGACCGTTGAGGCAGCAAGTGGTCCAGGAGGGCTGTTGCTCAGTGAGAGCCTCCAGTAGCCCCAGGGCAGATAAAGGTCATGGTCTGGGGGGGCCACTGCTGGAGGTGCGTGATGCACTCACTCACCAGGGGCCAAAGATGGCGCCAAGCAGCCCAGTCCCTGCCTCAGCCCAGCTCTCTCCCATCTGCAGGCCTCCCTGGAACAGCTCCTGCTGGTCCTGCACAGCACCACGCCCCACTACATCCGCTGCATCAAGCCTAACAGCCAAGGCCAACCACAGACCTTCCTCCAGGAGGAGGTAATCGCCACTGGCCCCCATCTGACCAAGGCCCTGAGAGGATGAAGGGCAGGACGCCGCCTCCAAATGGAGAGGCAACAGGGGGTCTCTCCTGCTCTGGCAGGGCAGTCAGGTGTGGTTGTCTGGCGTGTGCACTGCACAGTGCCCTAGCCGCAGAGGTAAGTAGGGGCTCCAGTGCATCCCACTTTCTACTTACAAAGCCATGTGGCTGGGTGTGGTGGTGGATGCCTGTAATCGCAGCCCTCAGGAGGCTGAGGCAGGAGGATCACTGCGAGTTCGAGGCTAGCCTGGGCTACATAGTGAGTCCCTATCTTAAAAAAGAAACAAAACTGGAACAAAGCCACGTGCCTGATGAGGGCCTAAAGCTGCCCAGAAGAACAGGTGTCTTTTATGATTGATGGACAGTCTGTCGCCTCACAGCCCAGCACAGTGTGCCCATTTCTGACTGGAGGCGTCACTTTTTCTAATTCATACATGAGCACTCTGGCCGGCAGCTGCCCTCTGCTCAGGGCCCTGAACTCTGAGTGAAATGGAGTGTGAGTACCGGACAGTGCTGAAGCGTGTCCCACAGCCACCTGGGGGATGTGGTCCAGGCCTCTGGGGCCAGGACCGCTTGTAAAGACCTGGACTCAGATCATGGAAGAATCTTAACAATATGACCTCCTGTGCCCCTCAACTGTAAGCCTCTCTACTGCCTGTAAAAAGTAAACACAATCAAAACTAGAAATTTGGTTGGGCTGCACTGTGGGGTCATGAGCCTGCAGCACTCGGCCATATCCGTATCAGAAGTCAGACCGTGGAACCCACTTTCTAGGAGGGAGATTTTCTTCAAAGTCCCTTGGTCTCTTGCTGTCCCAAGGAGATTCCCCCATCAGCCAAGACTCAGGAGAGCCTGCAGCTCCACGAAGAGCAGGCCTGAGAAGGGCCGAAAGAATGGCATTTCAGGCCTACAGGTGCTCCTGTCTCCCACCCTTGCAGGTCCTGAGCCAGCTGGAGGCCTGTGGCCTCGTGGAGACCATCCACATCAGTGCTGCTGGCTTCCCCATCCGGTGAGTGAGCACATCGCTACAGGGGCAGGGCCAGGGGCAGGGTGGAGCCAGACAAGGGCCTGCCCATCCAGACTGGTCCTGACATGGGGATGCAGAGAGAAGAGAGAGGCAGGTCTGTGGAAGTCAAGCTGGAGCTTGAAGAGCAGCATGTATTTATTTCTCACTCACTGTGTGCTGTTGTACCCAGCAGTGTCTGGTAACATGTTAGTAAATAAGTGAAGGTGAGTTTCTGCCATCTTGGGCCACACATTGCTGTGGAATCAAGAAAAATAAGTGCACGCCTGTGATCACAGCACTCTGGGAGGTTTAGGATTCCAAGTATCATTTAGTGAGACCCTGTCTCAAAATAAAAAGCACTGTCAGTGTAGCTCCATACAAAGGCCCTGGGGTCAATCCCCAGTACCTTCCACAAACACAGGAAAGAACAATAAATGTAACTGGAGCCAGGAAAGAGACAAAAATACTGTGTGATAGATTACCAGGGCCAGCAATCCTTGGCTGGTCAGGAAAGGCCCCCTCCGAAAAGCTCAAGAGTTAAGGGATAGCAAGGGACCAGCCTGTGAAGATCTGGGCAGTGGGAATGTAGTGCAGACCAAGGGAAGCACCATGCAACACCAGCCGTGGGGAAGGGAGGTGGGCAGGAGCCAGACTGTAGGGCCTTGTAGGGCATGAGAGGACTTGGCAGTTTGTCCTGAGTGCAATGGAAGCTGCTGGGCTGTGCAAGGAGGGAGTGGTGTGAGCTCATGCATATTCTCAGAAGATCCCTGTGCTGCTGTGGGAGGTTGGCCACAGGGCCAGGAGAGAAGTGAGCCAGTGGGCAGGAGTCTGTGGCAGGTATACGGGTGAGCAGTGGGAGACAGGAGTGTAGCTCCAGTGGGGGGAGCAGGGCTGGATTCATTGCTGGGTAGAAAGCGGGTTTCGGGCAGGAAGCAGTCAGCTCCCAGAGCAGCTTCCCGTCTAAAGCAAGTAGGTGAAATGGGGAACAGTTTACCAGAATGGTCTGGGCAAGGCCCAGTTGGAGGGTGGGAGGGCAGGGGGGTGGAGGTCAGCACTGGATTGGTGGCAGGTTGTTGGCTGTGACAGGAACCATGATAGGGCAGCAGGGGTGAGGAGTGACTAGGAGGAGGAAGAGATGCCAGGTGTCACCAGCTGTTTAGAGCATTACTGCTGTGAAGGAGCAGAGAAATCAGGAGGAAACAGGAAGATGTGGAGGCAGAGGTCAGCGTGTTTGGTGAGGAGTGGTCTAGTCGGGGGAGAGGCTGCGGATCCCATTGAGTGAATAGGACTCTGGTAGACAGGCAGCAAGGAGGAGCAGACTGGATTTAAAATGGCCTCCGTGGGGTTTCCCCTGAGTGACCCTGGTAACCGCTCTGGAACTCATCCCATCCATTCACTGAGGCCAGCCAGGGCAGCACCTCACTGGGTTCCTCAGCAGATTAAATAGAACAGCTTTTAAGCCCCAGACAATGAAGTCTTTCTCTTCACCTGCTTTGGCTTCCAGGGTCTCTCATCAGAACTTTGTGGAGCGATACTCGTTACTGAGAAGGCTCCGTTCTCACACACCTTCTGGACGCCACAGCCTGTGTGCTGCCAGAGGGCGCGCTGGTGAGTGGGCCCATTTACTAGTCATTTGTTCAACCACAGGTTCCTGCTGCTTTCTCTGTCATGCTCAGGGATGGGGATTCAGAGATGAGTACAGCATGGCCCTGCCCTTACAGTTCTTGGCTTCATGGGGGAACAGACTCCAAGACTGTGGCGTGTGGAAAGGCAGAGCTATTAACAGGACACTGTGGGTTGTGCTGGGGAGGCTTCGAGTGTGGATAAATTACCTTAGCCAGGTGAAAGGTCTCCACGTGACAGGTAATGAACAGAGGCCTGGAGGCACTGCAGCCGGGTGGGGGTGAGCAGCACCAGGCAGGACGGTGCTGACAGGTGGGGCCTGGTCAGGGAACCTGGGCAGATGAGGTGGCACTGCAGGGGAGGAAACCAGTGACTCCATCAGCCTCATGCTTTCTGGAGACCACCCTGGGGGCCTTGTCTGGAGGGTCTTGGAAATGAGGCTGCAGAGCTGTACAAGTGGAGAGAAGACAGAGAGGTGGGCAGTCTGGAAATGTGTGGAAGAAATCAGCCACTGGGGGGAAAAGTAAGAGGAAGAAAGGCCTGGGGAAGCTGAAGAGCCTGCCTGAGCGGCAGGTCCCATCCGAGAGTCATCCAGTGCAGATGTCTGTGAGGCACTCGGGCAGCTTTAACCTCGGGGAATGGCTCAGGGAGGCTGGCATGTAGACTCGAATAACTGAGTGTGGGAGCCCTGAGCCCCAGGGGCAGGCAGAGGGAGAAGAGGCCAAGGACGATTTGCAAGGCCCCCAGTCAGCCACAGCTGCTCACCCACCCACCCAGTGCCTCCTGGGGCCACCAGAACCTCTTGAGACAATTCTGCTTTGTTTTTCTCCCTTCTCGGGTGGTGTGCCACTTTCCTTTCACTCTTCTTTCTCCTCTCTCCATGGTTTGCTCTCCTGTCCTTGTCTCTTGCCAAGTCCCTCTGGGCCCTGGTCGGTTTTGCAGCTGTCTGATCTCCGGCATCTGCTTTGGCTGCCTCTGTCTCCGGAGAGGCACTGGGCAGCTACGGGTGGTCAGAGCCCTCAGGTAAATCCTCCTACACAGAAGTCAGCCCTGCAGCACCTGAGAGGGAGGGAGGGGAATCACTGGGCCTTCATGGGACTGGGCTTTTCTTCTCCCTTTCTCATAAACATCAGAGTGAGGGTTAAGTGCTGGCCAGGCAGCCTGGGATTCGGGGTTGAAGGAATTGCTTTTCCAGCCATTATCCCCTTTGCCAGCATGTCCAAAGAGACCTATGGTAGTGAAGGCTGCAGGACACTCCAGGGTGGGGACTCCAAGACTTCGCAGAACAGCCAGGGCTCTAAGGGACAACAGAGAGGTTGCTTCTGGCCTTTCCCAAAAAGAGGAGAGGAAGAGATGGCTAGAGGCAAGAACAGTAGGAAAGAGGCTTGGAGAGGAGACCTAAGTCAGTGTCTTAGGCCACACAAGTGTGTGACGACCAAGCACTGATGGGGCCTCTGTTGCCCATTCCCCAGGACAGCTTCTGTGCCCTGAGGAGGCGACACTGCAGACTGTCCTGCAGGACCTTCTGCACGCTCTGCCAGCTCTAACTCGGAGGGCAGTCACACCTGCTGACCCACTGCACTGCGGCAAGACCAAGGTGTTCATGACTGAGTCCATGGTATGCTGGTTCAGGAATGAGATTACAGGAGCCAGCTGCAGGCTCTCAATGGGGCAGAGAGCACAGCAGCTGGAGACCTCAGTGGGTGCCCCTTCTCCCAGCTCGAACTCCTGGAAGATGGGCGTGCTCGGGTGCTGGAGCAGTGTGCCCGCTGCATCCAGTGTGGCTGGAGGCGACACCAGCACCGAAAGCGGGAGAGGCAAAGGCGGGCGGCCGTCCTCATTCAGGCAGGTAGGTGGGGTGGGGCTGCTTGTCCTCCAATGGGTGCAGGACACAACTTGATGTTGGCTTCCTTTGAAGCTCAGCTTGTTGAATGGCCACCCTCTGAAGATGCGTCCCAGCCTCAGGTAGATGGCATGGCCCACAGTGCCCGGGATTTGAATTTCCTGGCGTTTTGCCCAGTCTCTCCAGTTCAGTGGAAACCAAGTCACTGCACAATCCTATAGGCAGGAGAGGCTACAAGTGCGACCTCACTTCCCCTTCTCAGACCGATGTAGCTGTTTGTGCCAGCGTGTAGCCCTCTCACCCCAAACACACAGGCTTTTTTTTCTTGAGACAGGGTGTCACGATGTAGCCCAGGCTGGCTTTGAATTTGCAGCCATCTTACTGCCTCGGCCTCCTAAGTACTGGAATTACAGGCATGTATCACCACACCAGCCAGGGGTTTTCTAAATAGAAAAGTAATTTTTTTCTTTTGTGGTGCTTGGGATGGAACCAGTGATTTGTGAATGGTAGGCAAGCTCTCTTACCACTAAGCTACAGCCCTAGTCTAAGACCAATACTTTTTTTAAAAAGTACAGACATGGGCTTAGGGATTTAGCTCAGTGGTTTCGCCGCCTGCTGCACAAGCGCAAGGACCTGAGTTTGATCCCCGGTACCAAAAAAAAAAAGTACAGACAATCCAGACCCCTCCCATTCCCGGCATTGCCCAGGACTGTGCCTGTGGTGGGAGGTGACCCTGTTGGGCCCTCACCAAGGGCCAGAGCACCTGTTCAATGTGCAGAGATCTCCCAGTGTGTGGGCAGTGGGAGGGGTGTTTTCTTAAAGCCCATTTTGCCTTGTGTGTTAACTTTAGAACCTTACTTTACATAGTAACATGCAGTAGCTGTTTCTGTGGGAAAAAACATGTATTTCACAGCAACTTGTGTTGACAGCCAGGGTGCCAACTGCTCTAATGACCATCTTTTCTCTTTGCTGTTTCTAATCACAACTCTTAGCCATTCGTTCCTGGTTAACTCGGAGACACATCCAGAGGCTGCACACGGCTGCCACGGTCATCAAGCGCGCCTGGCAGAAGTGGAGAGTGAGTGAGACTAGAGCGGTGGGTGGGCAGCATATGGAGATCGGGCACCAGACAGACCCGTGCAGAAAGGGTGGCACTGTGAGGGGGCTCAGCCACTCAGCCTGATCCTCGTGCACATGACAGGCATGAGGCACCTCCCTGAAGAGTGCTTAGAAGAGGAGAGGTGAAAGCAACTCTGGGAACATACTAAGCCAAGGCAGTCAGTTTACCTCTGCTCTATCAGTTCTATCTCAGGAGGCTGTTATTTTCTTTTAAAGTAGTGCACTGTTGCTGTACACTCTGCCACATGGGGCCAGTCGGGCTCAAGGTACCCAGCTATTCACAGCTAGGTGCCTTTAATTCGTCGTGTCAAGGTTCGTTAAAAAGTTTTGTTTTACATTTTCCATTGGGGGCTAGACAGTGTAAAGCTATAAAGTTATTTTTCTTTTTCAGGTCCGAATGGCCTGCCTTGCCTCTGAAGAACTGGATGGTATGGAAGAAAAGCCCATGTTTCCAGTTCCTAGTTCCCTGAGCTCCTCCCCGCTGCCCCCAGCACAGGCCAGGCTCCAGGGGGCAATAATCCGCCTCTGGCCCCTGGGACTGGTCCTGGCCAATGCAGCCGTGGGTGTGCGTGGCTTTCAGAGGAAGCTGGTGGTCTGCGCCTGCCTCCAGCTTCCCTTGGGCAAGCCCAGCAACTACAGTGTAACTACAGCACAAGATCAGACTGGTATCATGTCCATCCGAGCACTGCCTCAGGTAGGCTGTGGTGAGATAGCAGTCCTGCTTGTGACAGCTCCAGCTTGGGAGGGCAGGCAGCAAAGCCTAGGCGTCCACGGGGGGCAGACCGAGGCTGGGACATGACCTTCCCTAACCCTACTCCTTAAACCAGACCCCTGGGCACCCAAGCAGGCTTGGATTATTCCCACTGTTAAAGCTGGGAACTGGGACCCTTCCAAGGCCCTTCACCTGTGAAAACCTGTCAAGTATTGTAGCTCTGAGTCTTTTAATTAGTCCTACTTCAAAAAAACTTGGGTGTGACAAGTTTGTCACCTCAGATGACTCAATCTGACAGCATGTTTTCCTCAAATTTTATATTTTGTGTGTGTGGTAATAAGGATCTAACCCAGAGCCTTGCACATGCTGGGCAACCACTATAGCCCCAGTCCTCCCCACATTACTTGGTTTATCTCCTCTGGCTGAGGACATGAGAAGCTGTGGTTCAGTTCCTCAGACAGTGTAAGTTCCCCCCACCAAGCCCGGCCTCATAAAAATCAGCTGAGGAAAGGAGACAGGTGTGTTACGGTTAAAGGCAGAACCTCAGGGTCTGGGTCCTGGCTCTGCGACATGCACTGGGTGACCTCCATTTCATCTGTACAGTGGGCTAATATTCAGCCTGTTACATGGGCCACAGCAGAGAGTGGAAAGGAAATAGAATTTCCACACAAAAGGAATTACTGTTGGCCATAATCTAGATTAAATGTCCCATAAAAACTCAGGCCAGCATGAGTATAAACAGAAATAGCAGCGTTTTGATTCAACTGTAAGCAGTCATTAACTCAATGCTGTGGGCACCAGGCCAGTACTTGTCCACCCTGCCTCACATTTCTAACATTTGCGTTGTGAGGTACCTTTAGGGCCTGGCACTCCAGGGAGCTGAGGCCAGGCTTCATTTCTCTCTTTCTCCCTAGGGCTCGATAAAGTTTCACTGCAGAAAGTCTCCACTGCGCTATGCCGACATCTGCCCCAAACCCTCGCCCTACAGTGTTACTGGCTTTAATCAGATTCTGCTGGAAAGTCACAGGCCAGTCCACGTTTGACCTCACCCCTACTCACCTGGCTGGGTGATCCGTGGTGTCTTTGTTTCTACAAAGGCTTTTTCCTGCCAGCTGCAGCTGCCTTGCCAAAGACACTGAATCAACAACTGCCAAACTTCCCACAACAGATCCAAATGCATGCAGGCGCAACAGGTCCAGCCTGCAGCCAGGGCTGCGTGGCCAGTGCACCAGCAGGCCTGGGGCTACAGCCCAAGCACTGGAGGGGTCAGGGCTGTTGGTTACCAAGCCAGGACTGGGGCCACAGAGAACTTCCAATTTCATCACCTTTGCAGATCAAACCCAGCAGCAGATGCAACTATTCTAGAATGTATCTGTCATTACAGGGGGCACCCCATCACCCACAAGCACTTTAGAAGAAAATGGGCAAAGTCAACCTAAAATTAGCTCTAGAATTTTAACTGGGCAAGAATTTGCATTTAGTTCCTAAACCAGAAAACTTTCATATTTAGTAAATTGTTGATTTAACTTCAATGACATTAGGAACTAAAACAATGAACAGTGCAATGTACAACTGAACTGCCGTGTTGATTTTATTAATATTGATTCGGTTTTTAACTCATGGGTATAAAACTTGATATTTATGATGTCTACCTAAACTGTGCCAAAGATAAAATATTTAAAACAACCATGTGCGGCTATCAGGGCTCTCCTCATACTAGCGCACCCTGCTTTCTCCAGGGTGATCTTTTATCTTGCTTTTTCCTTACTTGGCCCAGGCTTGCTCTGCAGTCAGTTTCTCTCCCACTCTTCACTTTACTTTTTCAAATCGACTTTGCCACTGCTAAAAAAAATAAAATAAAAACAACCACAGGTATGCCAAGTCTCCTCACAAAAGATCACCACCTCGAGTAAACCCAGTCTGCCGCCTCTGGGACATCACCAGCCTCGCTGAGGGCCCCGCACCAGCCGGCCTCCTGGGAGAAGTGGTGGCCAAGTTCTGAGTGTCAACTGTGTGCTTCGGAAAGGAGCACAACAATCCAGACTAAGAGTCCTCATTCTGGGATGGTTCCACGGCCCTTAAACAGCAGTCTGCGAACTCCACAAACAAGGGCTCTTGCATGTAGGCTCTCATGAGCTCTGCTTTGTCATCCGCCTGGTCAAGGCTGACCATCAACTGTCTCAGGTGTGGATTAAGCAGTAAGTTTCTTAATGGTGCCGATTCACCTTATAAATTAACAAGAAAAAAGCTTGTCAAGTTCAAATGGGAACCCATCGAGATGTTTCAAATGTAATAAACATATGCCCTTAACCTACACAGGGCCCCCCCCCCAATTGCCACAGGTTCTGCATCCATGGGTGCGACCAACCAGATAAAAAAGTTGTCTGAGCCCAGCACAATACTGCACACCTGTAATCCCAGCACTTTGGGAAGCAGAGGCAGGAGGGTTGCCAAGTTTGGGCCCCACCTGGCAACTTGGTGACGTAGTGCAACCCTGTCTCAAAATTGTAAGGGAGGGCTAGAGATGTCGCTCAGTGTGAAAGCCCTGGGTTCAATTCACAGTACCTCAAAAAAACCTAAAAATTTGTACCAAACATGTATAAATCTTTTCATTGCTATTACTCCTTACATAACAACTATTTACACTGTTATAAAAGACTCAGTGCTGACAAGAGTTATACCAAATACTCTGAATGCCAAAGCCTATGATCCAGAGTGCCCAGTGAACAAGCATTAATACCTCTACAGGGCTTTATAATACCCTATACCTCAGTATAATCACTACCATGGGACCAATCACTTTTCAGCCTGACTTGGTGTTGTGGAAAGAATGAGAATAATGCCCACCTTTAGGAATTGCATTAATTGATTAATTACACATACAACAGAAGAGTTATAAGAACTGAATAAGTAGTGCTACAAAAATGTGGGGATTTTTCGCTGGGGGGGGGGGGCGGTTACTGAGGAATGAACCCAGGGCCTTCCCATTGAGCTACAACTCTAGCCCTTATTTTTGAGACAGGGCCTTAAAAAGTCACCAAGTTGCATCACTAGGGTCAAATTTGTGATCCTCCTGCCTTAGCCTTCCACGCTGCTGGGATTATAGGCATGTGCCACCAAGGCCAACAAAAAAATGTACATTACTAACACCATTTACCATTTCCCCCTACAAAAAGGATCACATCTTGTGATTACCAGTGTATAAGTCAAGCACTGGAGTAAGGGAATATAGGTCCCTGCCATACAGATTAGGGTGTATGACATTCCCATAAAATTAAGTCCAAAGTTCTAAGGCTAGCCAGAATAGTGTCTATTTTTTTTTTTTTTTTTTTGGTACCAGGGATCAAACTCAGGTCCATGCGCTTGCGCAGCAGATGGCAAAACCACTGAGCTAAATCCCCAGCCCAATAGTGTCTATTTTGAGAGAAATAATAGGTCATGAAAAGCTTACCAAAGAAAACATGAACCACACCTTGAGGAAGAACAGAATTTTGCCACCTGCAAGATCAGTAAGATTCCAGGCAGAGGGAATGGTGAGCACTGTGGCAGGCCATTTATGTTTACAGAGCCACGTGCTCGAAGAAGAGCCTTGCATGCTATACTCTTTTTTTTCAGTAAGTTTCTAAAATCTAACTTAAAAAAAAAAGGAAATTAAGGTTGGGGGTGTGGCACAGTGGTAGACTGCTTATCTAGCATGCATTGAGTCCCTAGATTTGATCCCCAGCACGTACAAAAAAATCATTCTATACACAGAATAAATTTATCTCTGTGGTTGACAAGGAAATAGGTTCAGCACAGACTTACCTAAACTCTTTAAATTCTGCAAAGAAACTCTGTCCTCTTCCTCATCGCTATTGAGAAAATCAGCTACAGAGGAATCGTCATCTGAGGAATGCAGAGCACAATCAACTGCTCAGACTCAAGCCACCCACTCCAGATAAAAATGTATGCACAAACTCATGGGACAGGGATGGGTAAACACATAGATAAGAGCAAAACAAAAATAATACCCTTCTCTGGACTTCACAATTATACTAACTCTCCTCTTGTGTGGAAGTGAAAGAACTGGTAATTTTACTTGAACAAACGCACTGCAGTGCTACACACTTACTCCATGCTTCCCTGTGTTCTCGGGGCTTAGAGCCTGATATCTATTTCTTAGCACCCCATCTTCCCTCACCCTGGCTCTAGCCCTGTGATGGGCCAGCCAGTGACTAGGTGCTCTGTAATAACCTGTCCAACAGAATGCCCTGGGCTTCAGCCTCGGCAGAAATCACCACCACTGCCTGAACCCAACCTGGAAATCTCTCAAAGGACAGAAATGGCCCATCCCTGTGCTGTGCATCTTCGGTGCCTCTTTGAGGCACCAGAGGGGCTTCTTGCATGGCCTGGAACAGTGCATGCATGACACCCAGAGATGTTAAGGAAATTCTGGACGGGTGGATGGAGGGGAGGACACCCACTGCCACAGTAAGCTCTGAGGAGCCCCCAGCAGCAGTGAGGTGACCCAGACCAAAAGAAGCCTCCTGCCTGAGCCTCGCTCAGGTGAAATGACAGCCCAGGCAGGCCCAGGAGGGACACCCAAAGCTGTGGCTGGGGGAGGCACCTGCTAGCAGGGCCCATCTCAAACACCGAGACCATAGCCAGGGCCTTTCTCCCTCTGCCTCCTGCCCCGTGTTTCCTCCCCTGAATGATGCAACCAACCAACCTCTATTTTCCTCAGGCTGTGTAGCTTTTACAGGAGGAGCTGATTTTTTTTTCTCAACAAGATGAGCTTTAAGGTTGCATTGCTCTGAAAGAGATAAAATGTCAGGCACATGTCTCCTCCATTTGCGCAGCAAGGCTCCATCTGCTCACCAAACCAAGGGGGAAACGTGTATAGGGTGGAGATGGATACAGAGGGAGAGATCAAAGCAAGGGGCAGAATAAGGCAAACAATGAGCAACCTGGGTTCGTGCATTCCAAGAGCCTGTCCCCGTAGCCCCTGACCTGCCTAACCTCACAAGCCTTTCACCACAATTCGGTGGCACTCTGACTTTCGCAGCACTCTCAAATACCAAATTTGTATGCAGCATGTGCCAGTGGGGACACAGATGAAAGCACCACTCCCACTTTGGCAAGGTTTAGTCATAGACATCAGCAAGAAACAGATAAGGTAAGGACTTGGTCTAAGCCCAACTGAGAAAACCAGGACATAAGACTAAGGGGACTCAGTGGAAAGAAAAGTAAGTATTCTTCGCAGAGGAAAAGGGCTGTGATCCTGACACAATGAAGTCAGATACCAGAGGATGGTGATGAGCTGACTGGTAGGGCAGATGTGGCAGGCGCTTGGGGCACAAGAGGAGGAAGCCTTGTCCACGGCCATACCATCCTGAACACATCTGGTCTCGTCTGACCTCGGAAACTAAGCAGGGTCGGGCCTTATTAGTATTTGGATGGGAGACAAAAGGAGGAACCCAGAGCAAAAGAATGCCAACACAGCCAGGGGTGGTGCCACACACCTATAATCCCAGCACTCCAAAGGCTGAGGCAGGAGGGTCACTGTGAGTTTGAGGCCAGTCTGGACTACATAGTGAGTTGAGTTCAAAGTCAGCCTAAACTACACAGTGAGACCCTGTCTCCAACAGAATGCCACAATAGAAGTTGGTCTCCCCTCCCTACCCCACTCAGCAAGAGCACCTCTGGCATTTAGAGCAGGAAGGGCTTTGGTGGTACAGGGTGGTCTCAGGCTGCAGGGTTTACAAGAATTCCAGTACCATCAATAGCACCACCAATCCCTACTCTGCCACCACAACCACAAAAACACTGACAAGGTCCCTCTCTAGGGAATGCTGCCCTCCACAACAGAGAGCCATAGAATTTCCAACAAGGGACAGAAGAGGTAGAATACCTCAGATTTGAGTTTCCAGAAAAATCCTCCTGGCAGCAGCAAGAACACAGGGTAATGAGCTCCTGAATCCCCAAGGGGTTCCTAGAGGAATCCCACAGGAGTGCAGGGTGAGAGGGCCAGATCCCCCAACCCCACTTCCTGCAAAGCAGCAAAGTAGCTCCACTTCTTTCCCATCTCAGACTATAAAGTTTCTTTTGAAAATGCTCCAGAGACTAGGAAAAGAGGGCAGTGGTGTTGCTGTAAACCTTCACTGTAAAATACAGACTGGAGGGCCGGGGATTTAGCTCAGTGGTTCCGCTGCCTGCCTCGCAAATGCAAGGACCCGCGTTCGATTCCTGGTACAAATAAAAAAAAAAACAGAGACTGGAAGAGATAAAATCAAAGGCAAAATGACTAATTAGGAATGACAGAGCAGGCGTTAACAGGAAAGGGCTGGGGGTGGGCAGACTGGAAAGATGTCAAATGCAGACTAACCAAGATTAGTAAACTGTACGCTGTGAAAAAGAAAAAGGGGCCAAGCAGGTAGGAGTCAGCTGCAATAGCTGCCAGTGATAAAGCGCCAAGCACTGTCCTGGAAACATAGTGTCCCACTGAACCCTTACACAGCACCTATCACACAGGCTGTTAATTCCACTTACAGATGAGAGATTTGAGTTTTCTTGTAAGAGAGAAACTTGTCCAAGGTCCTCACTTATTAAGCAGCAGGGGCAAAATCTGCATCCAGATGTAACTTTCTATTCTTTTCTTCTTTTTTTTTTTTTTTGAGACAGGTTCTTGCTATGTAGCCCAGGCTGGCCTCAAACTCACAGTGATTCTCCTGCCTCACCCTCCCAAATGTTGGAATTACAGGTGTGTGTCCAGCTCTAGGTCTAACTCTTAAGACTGATCTGTGCTCTGTATAGAAGGAACACAGGAGGAACCAAAGGAAAAGTAGGCATGGTGGCGCATGTCTGTGATTTAAGCACTTGGGATGCTGAGGCAGGAGGATCACTGAATTTGAGGCCAGCCTGGGCTACATAGCGAGAATCTGTCTCAAAAAAACAAAAAATAAACTAAAATGTAATATTTTTAAAAAAAAAAAAGGTAGATTTTTCATTTTAATTGTACCTGACCCCCAAATAGAGATACTTGTTTCTAGGGACCAAAATAGAGTTTGGAGCTAAAGATCTGGATGTCAAGAAGGAAAAGGTGAGAAGGAAACGAGTGGGGGGGGGGGGGAACGAGGGAAAAGGAAAGAGAACAGAGTACCCACAAATGAGATCAAAGACAGAATCACAGGACCGAGTTTAGTAGACAAAGGGAGGGAATCAACAGAAGATTGAGAAACATCTGGCCTGGTGGTTCAGGGCTATAATCTCAACATTCTGGGAGGCTGAGTCAGGAGGATCACAAGTTCAAGCCCAGTGTGGGCAACTTAGCAACTCCAGGGTCCCTTGTCTCAAAATAAATTTTTTTTAAATGGGCTAGGGATGTAGCTCAGTTTGAAGGCCCTGAGTTCAATTTCCAGTTAAAAAAGAAAAGAAAATTCTTGTTAGAAATAATGTTTGGGGGCTTTGTTTCTTTTGGTGTTGGAAATCAAATCTAGAGCCTCAGATGCTAGGCAAGTGCTCTCCTACTGAGCTAACATCCTACATCCTAGCCGTAATTAATATTCAAAGGGGAAAATGACCCAAATACAAAGAAGCAACCACACAGTGCTAGATTTCCTAAAAGTACACATCAGTTTCTTAGTCACACATCTTAAAGATACAGTATTAACAGATTTGTTCAATGCATACACAATAGATTATTTGTGGATGCACAGATAAATAGTACTTCTTTATAACTGTACCAAAAAAACGTGTTCAGGTACACAGGACTTGAGTAGGCTTTTTTCTCTTAATTGGTGGAAGATTTTTCTCTTTATTATAAGCAAATCTACCTCACTGTTTCTAACAAGACATTACTGTATTTGAAAGAGACAAAACGTTCTAGTTACCTCCACCAAGGAAGCATCAAACAGTGAGGATCAGGCCAGACCCCTGAGATGAAGGAACAGCTAGGACAGACTTTTGCCTCAAAAGCAGTAGACCGATTTTCTTTAACTTAGAAAACGTTTAACCTGGCATGGTGGCGCACACCTGTAATCTCAAACTCTTGGAAGGCTGAAGCAGAAAGATCACCGTAAAATCGAGGCCAGCCTGGTGTACACAGTGAGTTCAAGGCCGGCCTGAACTACATAACGAGACCCTTTTTTTCAAAAAAGACAAGAAAAAGATTTATCTCAGTGTTGGAGGTTCAAGCAGTCAACTATTTCTACAGAAAAAAAACTACTGTGGCAGGTAGAAGGTTCTGATGAAAAACAAGAGAGCGTTCAGAGGTTCCGCACACCAGAGAAAGGTCCAGGACATCAGGAACGAGCAAGGCTCCCGGGCAGTGACCCGAGGCAAAAGCCGCTGGGCGGGCTGGGGAGATGTGACCCGACCAGGTGCACCGGGGTCGGAAGGAGGCGCAGCCTGAGGTCCAACTGCCCCAAACGGGGTGGGGCGTGGGGGCTGCCAAGCGCGGGGTAGGGACAGGGTGAGGCGGGGACGCCGGGTCCTTACCCTTGTGTTTCTTGAAGCAGGTCACGGAGCAGCTGTAACCGCAGAAAACACGGTCTGTCAGCCCAGATGGCCCTAGGGCGCCTCCCCCAACCCGCAACCCACAGCCCCAGCCCGGCCTCCACCCCGCCTCCACCCCGGCCGGATCCTCGCGCTTCCCACACCCATATCCCCCCCGCCTCACTAGCGCACGCGGCAAGCCGGACAGCGGTACTTGGAATTCTGCAAGCAGATCACGCAGACCACGGTGCTACAGCCCAGCGACGCCATAGTCCCACAAGACCGTTGGCTCCAAACGCGCCGCAGTCCCTCTCACGCCGCGGCGTCTGGCGCACGCCCTTTTCCTCCCGCTTCCCGAATCACGACCAATCAGCGCTCGTTATTCACTGGTAGTCAAAAGCAATAGAGTGATCCTGCTCATTGTTCCAGGACTCATAAGTAGAGCGTCGATACACTCGATGTGCACCTCCGGTTTTCTGATTAGGTCACGTAGGCGAAGAATTTGTTCTGTAGTGCTGTCCCTGCCATTTGCCACTTTCCAGATTTGTTTCCTTGAATGTAAAAAGAATGCATGAGACTCAATCTCCTTTACCTTTCGGCTCAGACTTTCTGAATCTTCCACTGATGTTGGGTTCTCCTGCCCATCTCATCTAGCAAATGGGAAGTTCAGACACTGGCTGAACTAGAATTGGGTGGATCATGTGGCACACAGGAACCTTTCCTTCCCAGACTGGGTCACTTTTCCTAGAGGAAAGAAAGACGTATTGAGGCGTGGTCACTGGCGACTGTTTAGTGAGTTCCAGCAGAGTCCTGCGCTGCCCAGAGGCTCAAGACCTCTGAGGTTCAGAAGATGCTCTGGGCTCCCCAGTAGTTTAAGACCTAGAATGAAAGCAGAATGGAAGAAAGAGGAGAAAAGACTAGTTCTTAGGGTTCTGCGGGTGCTAGCCTGCTCTGGCAGGTCCTGGAGAATGGGTGTTCCTTAAATATTGCCTCCAGGTTCCTCTTTCCCCTCACCCCAGCCCCAGCCCTAATGGGGCAGACAGACCAGAGAGCAGGTGAGTGACCTCTGACCCAAAGGTGGGGATCCTGGGCAGATGAGTCTGAATATATGGGCTATGATGGACCTTGAACACCCTCATGACTTAGTTATAGACAGTCTCCAAGATTGTACCAAAAGTCAAAACCAGAACTGAGACTAGGACTCAGTAACAACGACTTCCAGGCCAGCACACTTCCCACAACACACCAATAAATAACTCTCAAGACTAAATATATTACTTCTCCTAGGATTAACTGTTGTTGTCGCTGTTAGTTTTTGTTTTGTTGTTGCTGTTGTTGTTTTGGGTACCGGGGATCGAACTAGGGTCTTTGAGCTTGCGCAGCAGGCGGTGAAACCACTGAGCCAAATCCCTGACCCTGTTAGTTAGTTTTTGTTTTGAGGCAGGGTCTTGCTATGTAGTCCAGGCTGGCCTTGAACTCACAATTCTCCTGCCTCTATCTCCTTAAGGCTGAGATTATAGATAGCCTCTATCACATCCAGATACTCTATTTTCTTTTTTAAATTTTGTTTTGTTTTAGCCCTACTGGGGATTGACCCAGGGCCTTGTACAAGCTTGGCATGCACTCCACCTCTGGGCTACATCCCAGCCCTTTACAAATTTTTTAATTTTCTTTTATTTAATTTTTAATTTTTTAGGTACCAGGACAGAACTCAGGACCTTGCACTTGCGAGGCAGGTGGCGGGACCACTGAGCTAAATTCCTGGCCCACAATTTTTTAAATTTTAAGATAATGTCTTGCTAAGTTGCCCAAGCTGGCCTCAAGCTTCTGATCCTCCTACTTCCACTGCCTGGGTACTTGGGATTAAAATTGTGCACCACCATGCCTGACTAGAGTGATTGTTTCTTTGTTTGCTGTACTGGGGATTGAACCCAGGGCCCTTCCATTGAGCTACATCCCCAGCCACCCTCCTTTTTTGAGACAGGGTCTTGCTAAGTCACTAAGTTCCCCAGGCAGACCTGGAACTTGTGATTCTCCTGCCTAAGCCTCCCAGAGTGCTGCAATTACAGGCACGTGCCACCACACTCAGATATGTCATGGTTTCAGAGCCTTGCTGAAAAGCTCTGGGTGTAGCCCAGCCTAACCTCGGCTCCCACCTTACCTCTGCTTTGCCCTCTAAAGGCTTTCAGTCACCCTCACCTCCTTCTGTGTTGGCTGTTCAGCCTCCAAGATCCCTTCAATAATGGCATCCAAGGACTGTCTCTGTGTGCAGGGGTAGATCTGCTACAACCTAGGCAGTGGCTGGAGTTTTGCCTCAAACCCCTCCCTGGCTGTGTGACTTAGACGGGTCAGTTTGTTCCTCCCAGGTCCCTCATGTATTAGAAGGAATACTCAGATCTACGTGAGCTGCTGTAAGGGAGAGAGACCACTTTTTAAAAAATTTTTGTTGTTTAAAATGTTATTTCTGTGACACTTGGAAAGACTCTAATTCTCCTGGGTCTCCCTCCCATGAAAGCAGTTTCCAGGCCCCAGGCCACAAGAGGCAGGCACCCCACAGATCAGACAGGTCCAGAACACTTTTTCCATCTGCCTCTGTAGGCTACGACCCATGGTCCAGTGGAGGGTGAGTGATGTTCCCACTTTGGTGTCATGGACCACAGCACAGACGCTGTCCAGTCCCGGGTGCTGATCTACCCTTCCCTGCCTCCAGCCTCCACCCAGGATCCAATCAGAATCCAAGACCAGTCCACACTGACCGAATATCCGCCCCCCCCCCTTTTTGGGTACCAGGGATCGAACTCGGGTTCTTTCGCTTGCAAGGCAGGCAGCAGAACCACTGAGCTAAATCCCGGGCCCTTGACCCAATATTCCTGCAGCGTTCCTCAGATTCCTCCAGGGTTGCACCACAGCTGGCTTGAACCTGAAGCATCCCAGGAGCCCCATGCTTATCTGGGAAAGCTAATGACTTGTCCAGAACTGCACGTGAATCCTGTGTCCTCTGTGGCACCAGTAGAAATTCTCCCATCATGGAGCACGTGGCCACTGCCCGCTCCAGATTCGTCGTCTGACTTGCGTGCAAAGGCAGAGGCCAGGGAGAGTGCCCTTCCCTCTATTTCCAGAGACACTGACTCCCCCCTGCCTTCCCCTTGCATCCAAACCACCTTGACGCCCTGCCTACCACTGCACAGGTGATGCACATCCTCTGGGATGAAGAGGTCCCTCTCTCTGGCTGGGATGTCCCCAGCTCAGAGCGCTGTACCCCTCCTTCTCCAAGGTCCAGGAGAGGAGACGAGCTCAGCTGTGTCGGAAGACACCAAGAAGCGGAGCTCAGTGCCTCCGAGCAGTGGGCCGTTCAGAGAAGAAAGACAAAGGTAAGTGCAGGCGTGCAACTAGACGTCCACACTGAAGGGGCCGACCATGACAGCACCCTAGCTCTCTCTGGTCCCCCCACCAGTCCCGTCTTAGTGGCTACCTCGCTACTCCCCGGCGTCACAGCGCGGCGCAATGCGGGATCTGGAGAGGCAACGTACAGTAGCAATGGGGGTTTGCAGAGCTTCGGGTCCGGCAGGCGCTGTCCAGCGCGTTCAGATTGGCCGAGGCCGCCTGCAGACGCCCCTGGAGTGAGTTCCAGGCCGGCGCCAGGGGGCGCTGCAGGTCCGGGCCGGCCCAGGCCAGGTAGGCGTTGTACGGGAGGGGAATCCGGCTGAGAGCGCAGGGGAGATCCTGTCGACCCTATGGGCAGGGGTGCCCGCTGTGGGCGTGCCCAGTCTAGGGCTCCCAGACAGCCCAGGAGGGTGGCGCTCCAGTTCGGCCTGATCAAAGTGTAATCGTACTCCGGGGCCTTTGGGTTACTAACTAGGGCACAGTGCCCTGCCTTGTACCTTTCCAGGTGCCCCTGACAGGGTGGGGAGACCGACCTGATATCCCCACATGTGCCACAGGAATTGCCCTTATCACAAGCTGAGGTTGAGGAGCTTGTGTCCTACTGAAGCTCGGCTCCATTCTGCAGCGCTAACATCTCCGTCATCCCTGCTCAGGGCATGGCTGGGATGGACTCGGATCTCACTGCTTGCATCCGGTTCCACTCTGGTATACAAGAGTGAATGGTTCCCATATTAAAGCAAGTAAGGATGCTGGTGGGAGACCCGAGGTTCTACCAGAGTCACAAAATTATACCCATCCTCCAACTCCACCTACCTCAGACTTCAGAGAACTTCCGAACTACGAAGGGGACAGAATGACTGCATTCTCCACAGTCCTCAAACTGTTGGCAAAGCACAGACAACAGAGGTCACCACTGTTTCCTGAACATCTCAACCTTCTGCAGCTTACAATTCTACACAGATCTCCCATCTTACATCCCCTATGCTGTACAGAGATCCAAGGAGTCAGGGCTGCCAGTCCGATCCTCCAGGAAGACTAAAGATTCCTGGTGGAGCAGGAGTGGAGCCCACACGGCCCTCAAACCTCTAACTCTTCTCTACCTTCACATGGCAGAGACTCACAGGAACTCTGCTCAGAGAGGTGCAGGGAAGACAAACTGACATAAGGACTCCCCTTCCTCATCCTTTAAAACAAACTGGCCCTGATCCAGTTTGACTGGGGTCATCTACAAAGAGATGGCAGAGACTCAGAAGGTGGCCTTGTAAGGGCAGAGGATGGAGAGACTGAGTGACGTGCCACAAGCCAAGAAACACTGCAGAGACCAGAAGCCAGAAGACACAAGGATGGCTCATCCCAGGCCGGGAGGCTTGAAGAGACCACAGTCCTTCTAACACGTCTAACACTTCTAGTACCGACATCAAACCTCCAGAAGTATGAAAGAATATATTTCTGGTTTTTAAAACTAGCCAATTTAGGGCCAGGGATTTAGCTTGGTGGTTTTGCCACCTGCTGCGCAAAAGCAAGGCCCGGAGTTCAATCCCCAGTACAAAAAAACAAAACAAAACAAAAAAAACCTAGCCAATTTGTTGTACTTAGTTATGACAGCCATAGAGAAATAATGCAAATATATAATCAAATGTTCCACACACACACACACACACACGCACACACCCCCACACATGTACCTCTTAAAATTCATGGAAAGAGGGTGAGGGATTTAGCTCAGTGGCACCATGCCTGCCTCACAAGCACAAGGTCCTGAATTCAATCCTGGTTACAAAAAAAAATTCATGGAAAGAAAACACTCATTATAACTGAATTATTGGATTTCTAAAAATCTAATAAAATCACCAAAAGTGGAGACGTTAAAAAGAAAGAAATCTACCAGGTGTGGTGGTGTGCTCCTGTAATCCTGGCACTCATTGAGGCTGAGGCAGGAGGACTGCCAATAGTTTAAGGGCAGGCTGGACTACATAGTGAGACCCTGTCTCAAAAACAAAAAAGTCAATGGGCCAGGGATTTAGCTCAGTGGTTTCACCGCCTGCTGCGCAAGCGCAAGCACAAGGACCCAAGTTCGATCTCCGGTACCTAAAAAAAAAAAAAAAAAAGATGCAAACACTATCAACCCACTTGACCCAATTGATGTCTGTTTGTTGGTTTTGAGACAGAGTCTTGTGCTTAGCATGCACAAGACCTGGGCTTCAATCCTCAGCACACAAAATAATTTTTTTCAACAAATTTAAAAGAAACCAAACAAAGTATGTTCTCTGACCACAACTACATCAAAGTAGAAATCAATAACAGAAATATACCTGGAGTCTATCATAAGTTGCCATGATAGCCCGGGCTATGTTTCCCAGATGGAGTGTGTACTTTTATCTTTTCTCCCTCTCTCCCTCTCCCCCCCTCCCTCTCTCTCTCCCTCTCTCTCTTTTTCTATTTACTCAGTCTAAGCTTGCTCTGCAGAGCCAGTTTCTCTCCCACTCTTCATTTTTCCTTTCTTGAATAAACTTTGCCTCTGTTTTTTGCTCATTTCATTCAATTCTTTCCTCAAGGAAAGAAAAACCTGGAAAAATAAAAAAGAAATATATCTGGAAAATCCCCAGTTATTTGGAAACTGAAAAAGGTAGATTGAAATTTCTAAATTGAGGGAGAATTAACATCTCCTTCTTTTTAGTGGAATGATCTCTCCACTGATTCAGGTCTTCTTTTATGTCTGCCAAAAAAGCTTTATAATTTTCATAGAATTCTTGTATAGACCCTCATGGATCTCTTCCTAAAAGTTCTCATCCTCTAAATTCAGCTCAGAGTTTAATTTATTTGGTGAAGTCTTTCTTGACTTTCCCTCCAGGTTTTCTTTTTTTTTTTTTCTCCATTTACGGAAACAATATAATTCGGACAGATGCCTCTAACAGACTGTGATCTCTTTGGGGCTTTACCTCTGTGCCCTTCCTGTAGCTCATATTAACACTGGCTAAGTCAGTAGCCAGGGCCCCTCTGGGCCACATCTGAGAAGACAAATACAGGTCCAGTCTCAGCGCTGTCTCTGGGTTTCCTTATCTGGTCTTATGCCCCTAGCTGCTGGCTTGGGGGACCCTGAAGTCTTGGCACCGAAATAGAGGAGACACGGGCAGGACATTGGTGTCTCTTCTGGAGCAGTGCAACTCTGATACTGATGCAGCTGAGCACAAAAGAATCAAGGGCTGGGAGTGTAGCTCAGTGGTAGAGGGCATGTCTGGCATGCACAAGGCCCGGGTTCCATATCACAGAAGTAAGGGGGAAAAAAAGATCAGCCG
Source organism: Heterocephalus glaber (assembly GCF_053883595.1). Classification (NCBI taxonomy): domain Eukaryota; kingdom Metazoa; phylum Chordata; class Mammalia; order Rodentia; family Bathyergidae; genus Heterocephalus; species Heterocephalus glaber. The sequence continues at coordinate 3,541,518 of NW_028258351.1, read as the reverse complement.
CTCCTGCAAAAACCACACAGCCTGAGGAGAACAAAGGCGGGTAGGTAAGTAGCTAGGTCATTTGGTTGGTTTCAAATAAGCAAAAATAGGCCCAGGGATTTAGCTCAGTGGTTTCACTGCCTGCTGCACAAGCACAAGGACCCGAGTTCGATCCTTGATACCAAAAAAAAAAAAAAAAAAAAAAATACTATCAAATAAGCAAAAATAGGAGGGTTTTTTGTTTTGTTTTCTTTTGTTTTTTTGGTACCGGGGATCGAACTCTGCATCTTGCGCTTTCGAGGCAGGCGGCAGAAACACTGAACTAAATCCCCAGCCCTAGGAGGGATTTTGAAGAGAGTAAATGGAAAGGGAAGACTAGGAACAGCAATGGGAAAAGCTGGCTCCATTAAGGAGCAGAAGCCTTCAGCCTTGATCCCAGGCGGGCATGAGTTACATGGGTGATGTTGACAGTGCAGCCTGAAGCGTCGTTCAGGGGAGGAAACACGGGGCAGGAGGCAGAGGGAGAAAGGCCCTGGCTGAGAATGGGTGTTTGAGATGGGCCCTGCTAGCAGGTGCCTCCCCCAGCCACAGCTTTGGGGTGTCTCTCCTGCGCCTGCCTGGGCTGTCATTTCACCTGAGCGAGGCTCAGGCAGGAGGCTTCCTTTGGTCTGGGTCACCTCATTGCTGCTGGGGGCTCCTCAGAGCTTACTGTGGCAGTGGGTTTCATCCTGTCCATCCATCCATCCATCCGTCTGTCTAGAATTTCCTTAACATCTCTGGGTGTCATGGATGCACTGTTCCAGGCCATGCAAGAAGCCCCTCTGGTGCCACCAAAGAGGCACTGAAGATTCACAGCAAAAAGATGGGCCATTTCTGTCCTTTGAGAGACGTCCAGGTTGGGTTCAGGCAGTGGTGGTGATTTCTGCTGAGGCTGAAGCCCAGGGCATTCTGTTGGACAGGTTATTACAGAGCACCTAGTCACTGGCTGGCCTGTCACAGGGCTGGAGACTTTGAGGGTTGAGTGGATCTGGACAAGCAGCATAAAATTCAAGCTCCAGCCCCAAGGTGGGTGGAACACATAGTGTTCAAATACTGGGACACATGTTAAATTGGTGTCACTATTTATTGTCTGTCCCTACTTGGAGACCCTGACTGCCATCACATGCACATCGTGCCCACAGGCCTGGCACCCATGAAGATTGGAAATCCGCTGCTCACCCTCTCTTCTCCACACATGCATGGCCTTCCCCATCAGCGACACCTCTCACCACAGTGGCACATCTGGGTACACTTGTCGCTTTCATTGATACATTGCTGTCACTCAAAGTTCATAATTTATATTAGGGTTCATTCTTAGTGTTGCATTCTCTAGGTTTGCACAAATGTACAATGTCAAGTGTCTACCATTATACTATAATGAAGAATATCTCACTGCCCTAAAAATCTCTATGTTCCACCTATTCCTTCCTCTCCACCTACTTTTGGCATTCTCTGGTCTTTCTATTGTTCTCTAGCTTTGTCTTTTCCAGAATGTCTCTGAGTTGGAACCATACAGTATGCAGACTCTTCAGACTGCCTTCTCTCACTTAGTAACAGGAGGAGTTCAAGTTCCCTCCGTGCTTCCTCGTGGCTTGACTGCTCCCTTTTTTCACCCTAGGGTAAGCTTTTCTTTTCATTTCATCTCTTTTGTTTAGGACACTACTCCTTAAAGATAACTCACCAGCAGCTGATTTCCCAAATAGTAATAAAAAGAGGCTAGAGATTTACTATAAAATATAAATAATCTAAATATTTTCTTTGCATTGAATTACTGTACCAGCCACAAAGTTAAATTTAATCTGCTGTATAGAATTGTGGGGGTGGATTTACCTATTTATTTATTTAGACACTACTGGGAATCCAAACCCAGGATCTTGGGCATGCTAGGCAGGTACCCTACACTGAGCTCCACTCCCAGTTCCCAAATGTGATTTTTTAAGTGCTATCAAATACCTCAGCATGCCACACCGAGCACATTCTGAACTACCTGCTGTCCTGTCAGACCCCTCAGACAGGCCAGGCTTTCACAGCCTTCCGTCTCCTCACACCCTATTTCTTCTTCCTGGGATCCTTTGACTTCCCCTTGAATTAGCAAATTCCTGCTCTTGCATTAAGTCTTGGTTCAAGTTTTATTTATTTCAGGGAAACTTTCTGCAATGTTTGCTGTCGGGCAAAATTGAGCACATTACTTGGGCTCTATTTGCTTATTACTGAAGGACCCTAGTTAGCAAGACAGACTCCATATTGCTGCTTGACCCACCTGCCTGCCCTTTAGATGAACTCAGAAGGAGGAAACTTCAAAACCTCCTTCCCTTAGAAAGTCTCTTTAGATGTAGTGAAAGCATTCAGCTTCTCAACTAGGATTCCACAGAGACTCAAACCCTATGGGAAATAACTTGAGTGTCTATTTTCTCACTTTTCCCAACTAAGATACACAGCAATACCACTCCAGTGCATGCATATGGGACCATAATCCATTTCAGATAACATATATCCTGGGGCCCTGAGGTGACATCAGAATAGATATTAAGTAAAAGCCAGTTTCTTTGTTTTCCCTACTTCATTCTGATTTGCAAGTATCTCTGAAATCTGTGCCTTTCTCTGTATGCTCAAAGTCCCTCACCTTGACGAAGAAGATTCTCATCTCTTCTCTCTTGGACTACTTTCTAAGGATCAGACTCATTCTTTCTTATAGTACTTGCTACCATTGTAGCTTTTCAAAGGTGCAAATCTGATCACATCATTCTGCTAGGAGTGAAAGAATTTTTAATTTTAAGCATTTTTAATTGGGTATTAGATTTCTGAATACGAAATTTATACATCTATATGAACACATCTGTATGTTCCAGATTCTCTAATCGAAACATGAGGGAGATGGCAGCTATCTGAAAGGCTGGGAAATCTGGTGAATGTAAAGATGACTCTAAGGCCAAATCCAGCCCAGCCCATAGCCTGTTTCTGTAAATAAAGTTTTACTAGATCGCCATGCCCATGCATTTCCACAGTGACTCTATGGCTGCTTTTGTACTCTGATGACAGAGTTGGTAGTTGTGACAAAGACCAAAGGTATTTACCAGCCATCCCTTTTTATAGAAAGAGTGAGCCAATCCTTGCTCTTAACATTTGCGGATGAGGGTGCTTGACTTTGGAGATACAGCAAATGCTCATTTTTGTGGCTGTTACACTGCCTAGACCTCTTGGAAGCACAAGATGCTTTAACTGGCATCTTCAACAATCTTGGTAAATTTAAATTTACTACATTAAATGCCCTAATTGATACCAAATTCAAGGTGAGCTTTTGGAGCTGTAATGATGCCCCCATAGAAAACATGCATAGCAAGTTACTCAAAACAATCCACAACTTAAATCTAAGCAGACATAAATGTACCACAGCTGGTCGAGGAGCACTGGATTCTGACAGCTGCAGTTTGACGGGTGGTCGGCCATCATACTGAGGAAGTGGAGTTGGGTAGAGCACCGTGGGCATCTCTATGTTTAGTCCAGGGAGTCCATGAAACATGGTTTTCTAATAATGATGAATAAGGAAACATATACCAAACATAAGTCACAGAATTATTTACCATAATCTGGATCAGAACACAAACAGATGAATGTTTAAAAGACTACTGAGGAATAAAAATGGGACAGAAAATAGATGGCTTGAAGGCTGAGGGCTTAAAGAAGAGCTTAATCTCATTTAGCTTCCAGCTGGTTCTGCTTTAGCCACATCACAATAGGTCTGATTTTGTTTATTTAACTTAGCCAATCATTTTAATGCAACTATTTTATCTACCTATAATTTAAAAACTAATATATCACTTTTATTTTGTTTTCTATCTCCACATTTAGCTATCTGTCTCTATTTTATTAATGATTAACAGAATGGTATAGGAAAAAATTCAAATTTTAGTCAGGACAAAGCTAGACTCTCAAACATGGCATTGACTTGAGGCCAGTCAAATGCTTCTTCCTCCTTCCTAGCTGAACTGAAGAGAGCTGAGTCCCAGAGAGGCAATCTGACTTTCCCACTGCCTGGCTGGCTCAGAAGCTAGAGACAGTAGCCTGATGACAAGCATCTTCACGGGGCTGCCTATAATGGGGAGCAGCTTGCCAAAGAGAAGCCCTGCCTATTCTTTCAAAAATAAACAGGTAAGAGTAAATTCAAGATAATCTATAATTAAATTACTTACAAATCCTGTCTCACAACCTATTCCCGCCTAAGATTCAAAGATACTGTAATTTCAAAATTTTTTTTTTTTTTTTTGGTACCGGGGATTCAACTCGGGACCTTGTACTTGCAAGGCAGGCAGCGGAACCACTGAGCTAAATCCCCAGCCCCCAAAATTTTGACATATTTATTTAATCAAAGTTGTTTTCTGTTTTGAACTATGCCTGAATATGGACATTTTATTCTGTTTTCTTAAAAAAAAAAAATATATATATATATACACACACACATATATATATAAACTTTTACATTAAAGTTAGCCTCAGAGCAATTAGGTAAACTGGTTTCATGTCTGGAATTTAAACAGGAGAATTACTGATCAGGCAGGAAACGTGCCTTACCTTTAGAACAGCTAGAAGAGCTCCAAGTTCATCAGTCTGTGTCAGTCTTCCAACCGTTGAGAAGTGCTTGTATGCCCTTTAATGCATTCTGTAACAACTAGTGGGAAAAAGAATCTAAAGTTAGAAGGCAGAATAAAATTTGGTTATTAAGAAATCCAATTTTTGGCACCACTTAGGATAGAAGAGCAAAAAAAATCTCTAGATGATGAAAAACACTTTAGAAACATGATTGTGAGCCAGGTGCAGTGCCACTGAGCTAAATCCCTGGCACTGGTCAATTGAGGTTTATTTGGGGTTTTTTTGGCACCGGGGATCAAACTTGAGACCTTGCACTTGCACAGCAGGCGCCAGAACCACTGAGCTAAATATCCGGCCCCTCAATTGAGTTTCCATAAAGGTAAAAGGCAAATCAATGCAGAAAGGATTCTCTTTTCAACAAATGCTAAAAGTACCAGACACCAGATGCAAAATAAAACTCATTTCACACATTATATTAAAAGTAACTCAAAACAGCTCACAGATCTAAATGTAAAATTTTAAAACATAAAACTGGTGATCATAATTAGGCAAAGATTTCTTAGACACAATATCAAAAGCATAAGATACAACTGATAGGGGCAAGGGATGTAGCTCAGCAGCATAGTGCCTGTCTGATAAGCAAGAGGCCCTACGTTCAATTCTTGGTACCAAAAAAAAAAAAGATACAATTGATAAACTACACTTCATCAAAACTAAAAACGTGTCCAACATGGTGGCACATATTTGTAATTCCAGGACTCTAAGGGGCTGAGGCAGGATAACTGCAGGTTTGAGCCCAACTTGGGAAATTTAAGCGAGCAATTTCTATAGCATACTGGTTATCACATTTGCCTCACACACAAAAGGTCCCCAGTTCAAAACTAGATGGAAACATATTCATTTTCAATTATGCACAATGTACACTGACTTCTTAGTCTCTTGCTGACTGAGCCCATTCAAATCAATCCATAAATTGTACCCAACATGGCAAATTTAGTGACTTAGTGAGACCGTGTCCCAAATTAAAAAATGAAAATTGTATGGGCTGGGGATTTAGCTAAGTGGCGCCATGCCTGCCTCACAAGCACAAGGTCCTGAGTTCAAGCCCTGGTTCGAAATAGATAGATAGATAGATAAATAAATAAATAAATAAGAAAGATGTATGATGTAGCTCAGTTTGAAGGTCCTGGGTTCAATACCCAATATCAAATGCACATACACACACACACACACATACACACACACACAAATTTAAACTTAGCTGGGGGTACAACTCAGTGGTAGAGCACCTGCTTAGCATTCCAGAGGCCCTGGGTTCAATTCCCAGCATCAAAACACTAAAAACTGCTGTTCAAAAGACATTTTTAGAGAATGATAAGACAAAACCATTATAAACAGAAAATTCTGTAAGTCAAAAATGTATATAGAGGGCCGGGGATTTAGCTCAGTGGTTCTGGCACCTGCCTCACAAGTGCCAAGGTCTGGAGTTCAATCCCCAACACCAAAAAAAAAATGTATTTAGAGCTTGATGTGGTGGTGCATATCTGTAGTATCAGCACTCAGGATACTGAGGTAGGAAGATCACTGTGAGTTTGAGGCCAGCCTGGGCTGTGCAGTGAGTTCAAGGCCAGTCTGAACTACACAGTGAAACTCTATCTCAAAACACAAAACGAAACAAACAACAACAAAAATGCATTTAGAGGTTGGGCATGGTGGCACACACCTGTAATTCCAGCCTTCTGGAGTCTGAGGCAGGAAGATCTTACATTCAAAGCCATCCTAGGCTACATACAAGGCTAGGGTACATATCAAGTTTGAGGTCAGCTAAGACTGCATAGCAAAGCCCTATCTCAAAAAACCAAAACCAAAACCAAAAAACAAAATGCATTTAAGCCGGGTGTGGTAGCATACACATGCAATCCTAGCTATCTGGGATGCTGAAGTAGGAGAATTCCAAGTTTGAGGTCAGCCTGGGAAAAGTAGCAAGACCTTGTCTCAATAAAATTATAAAACCTCAGCAGTAGAGCACTTGCCTCAGGTACAAGAATCCTGGGTTTGATCCCAGTACAAACGCGTATGCATGGCACATAGACACAAGCACAGACACAGAAAGAGAGAGTTGTTGTTGGGGGAGGTCTGTCCTTGCAATTTAGTAAAGTAAATTTTCAGATAGCCTATGAATTCAGTTATCTGGAAGAATAGTCACTACATGTGGATACCCCAAAACAGAAATGCCTTCATGACTTCACATAACTTTCTTTCTACAAACAAAAAGCCAGAGTATAGGACCCTAAAGCTCTGGAGCAGTGATGTGAAACCCATAGCACACGTGTACCACTAAAAGCTCTAACAGGTTCACCATCACTGCCCTAGAAGCCACTACCTGGCTTATCTGGCCTGAGGCTACAATGAAGAGCCCTCGGGGAAAACTCATATCGCTATGAGTTTGAGCCCAACCTGGACTATGTAGTGAGTACCAGTCTGTACTACATAGCAAGATTCTATCTTTAAAAACCAAACCAAAAGCAAAACAAACAAAAAATGTAAAAGAAGAGCTGGGGATGTAGGTCAGTGGTGCCTCACCTGCCTGGTAAGCACAATGTCCTGAGTTCCATCCCCAGCATGGGTGCGTGTGTGTGTGTGTGTGTGTGTGTGTGTGTGTAAAAGAAACAGAATGCTTTATGATTTTGATATACACTGGGATATTGTAAGAAAAACAAAAACTCAAGCTCTATCCAGAACTACTAAATCAAAACCTTTATATTTATTAAGATGCCAGGTGATCTGTACACACCACTCAGAACAATAAACGAGGCCAGGGATTTAGCTCAGTGGTTTTGCTGCTTGCTGCGCAAGTGCAAGGACCTGAGTTTGATCCCCGGTACCAAAAAAAAAAAAAATGGCCTTGAAGAACAATAAATGAAGACATGTCAGAGCAGTGTAAATACACTTTAAATCCCCAATACCAAGAGGAAATTTTGCAGCTGAACACTACAGCACCAGGGTCCTGTGGAGCTCCTTAATGGATATGGCACACACAGGAAGTGCACTGGTTAGGTAAAGTCGATTTCCTCTTTAGAAATAATTCAAAAGCTCCTTCAGAGTTATACAGAATCACTATGTTTTGTTTTTGTTTCAGAACCTCAGAGAGAAAAAAAAGGAAGTAAACACAAAACAGCAAAGGGCTATGAAGGGGAGAATTCATTCCCAAACCCATCTCCTGCGCTCTCATTTATCAATTTTGTTCCTTTTGTTCACAGAATCCCACCATTCCCATTTCAAACTTGATACTACCTTGGGATCAGTTTCTCCTCCCAGAAATAATTCATAATTTTAAAGTTCAGTCACCTTTAACACAACCAGGTAACTAATCAAGTTCATTTGCTTGGCTTTATGAAACTGATTTTAAAAAGAAGACTTTACTCTGGAGTGAATTTCCTCATTTTTTATTTGGTATCAATGGTCCAATGTATTCTTCATCACCTCACTAAATTTTCACAACTCCTAGAAAAGAGTCCGCATTGTTTAGGGTTAAAGAATGGAGTTCCAAGAAGTAATTTTACCCAAGGCTTCACATTGCCCAAAACAGTCTGACTTCAAGAACCATGATCTTCTGATCACACTGTTGTTTGCTACTTAGAGATCCTATTTTTATTTTGGGGGGTGTTTTTTGTTTTTGTTTTTTGAGGCAGGGTCTCCCTTTGTAGTTCAGGCTGCCCCTAAACTATGTAGCCCAGGCTGGCCTCAAACTTGCAGGGATCCTCCCACCTCAGCCTCCCAAGTGCTGGGACTACAGGCATGCACCACCACGCCCAGCTCTAGATATCCCATTTTAAAGAATTCCTAGGAAATCCTGTAAATTATGTAGTGTGTTGGCTGAAGACACTTCCATTATGTATTTCTTGCCCCTGCATAAAGCTTTGTGAGGTTACTAACCATCACCCCCAAATGCTACCTTGTCATCTACAGCAAAAACTCTGGTAGTTTGGGTTTTTTGTGTTTTTTTCAACTCTGGTAGTTCGTAACAAAGTAGACTTAAAAAGAATACAAAACAGGAACAAGTCAAGGACTCAAAAAGGAAACTGTAATATACATTTTTATATCGAGTCATCATGTTCTGATCTCATTTTCCACTAAAACTTCTATTGTAACAATTAAAACTTACTTAACAAAGTTTCCACTGCAGCTGAATCAGCCCCAAAGTAACTGTTTTTAAAGTTTTAGGGCCGGGGATTTAGCTCAGTGGTTCCGCCACCTGCCTTGTAAGCACAAGGACCCAACTTCCATCCCCGGTACAAAAAAAAAAAAAAAAAAAAAATCTTTTAGGGCCAGGGATTTAACTCAGTGGTTTCACCACCTGCTGCGCAAGCGCAAGGACCTGAGTTCAATCCTCAGTACCAAAAAAACCCCCAAAAAATAAAGTTTTAACAGGATGATGAACTCACAAAATGCCACCTATCAATATAAGCCACTCAAAAGCCTTGGGAATATTTATTTTACAAACTGCCAAACCAATATGACTGACATGTTCTCCTTTAGAGTGTAGTACTAAAAAGTCGTAAAACCTAGGTAGAACCTGATTTAAGACACTTCTGGGCTGGGGATCCAGTGCTGTAGCAGAGTGATTGCTTAGCACATGTGAGGCCTCAAGTTCAGCTCCCAGATGGGGAGTGGTTAACTCTGAGCAGCTGAAAAAGGACAATGGCAAATTTGAGCCCAGACTGGGCAACTTACCAAGACCCTGTCTCAAAAATTTTAAATAAAGGGGCCAGGGACTTAGCCCAGTGGTTCCACCACCTGCCTCGAAAGTGCAATGTCCCAAGTTCGATCCCCGTTAACAAAAAAAAAGAAAAGAAAAGAAAAGAAAGAAAGAATTTTGGTAAAAAAATTTTAAATAAGGGAAATAAGGGAGGAGGACTGATTCAGATCAGAATGTAGCTTAGTGTGAGGGCCCTAGGTTCAATCCCCAGTACCAAAGAACAAAACAAAACAAACAAAACAGCTTACTTGAAAGATTACAAAGAGAAAAATTACTATATAGTATGCTTTGGTAGGCTCCCTAGTTCACTCCCATAGAATCTGAGCTGGGACTGACCAGCAGCACAGTCACATGTACATAGCAGTACAGTGAAAATGGCAGGCCAGGTTCAGGCCTCAGTCTTAGGACCGCCTGCAACTTCTGCTTTTGTGCTTTTGGGGGCCCTCAGCCACCATGAAAGTAGTATGGCTATCCTAGCAGAGATAACTGGAAGGGGAGAAAAAGGGGGAAAGAAAGAAGGAGAAAAGAAAGAGGGAGAAAAGGAGATAGAAGAGAAGAGAAAAGGAAGGGGACAGAGAAGTAAAAAGAGAGGGAGATCCTTCCGTTAGCAACTGAGTCCTGCTAACACTAAGGCTCCAAACACGTAAGTGAACGTTCTGTCTGTCTTGAACACTCCAGCCTCAGCTGCCATCTGAACGCAACCACAAGAGTGTGTCAACCAAAACCAGGAGAACTGCCTAATCAGCCCAGACACCTCCAGAACTGTAAGCAAATAAAACAGTTTTAAGGTATCAGGCTTTGGCACAGTTTATTATGCAGTGAGATAACCAAACCAAATGATAAAACATAATTCTTGATTAATTGCATTAATGAATAGGGTGTGTATAATCAAGACGACAGACAATCTAAAAAGGAGGTCTGCAAAATTGCACCCACATTTATAAAGGCACTCGTTCAATGCTTACGGAGTCCAGTATATGCCAGGAATTGGGGCTATAAAGATAAATAAGGCACAGTCCTGACCTCAGAAGCTCATTTTATTAAGAAAGATAGCTGCGTGCATGAAATGTATCAAATTCTTACATAAGTGGGACAGCCACAAACTGCCATCAGAACTCAGAAAGGGCATTCTACTGGGAAAGAGAGTGGGAGACATTTAAAGAATAAGTTGGCAATTGGAGAAGTAGATGCCATCTTGAAAAACAATAATATCTAGTGGTTTATTATTATGGCTAATATTAATTAAGAATGTCCTATGTCGTAGGCATTGTGCTAAGCATTTTAAATCTGCTTCTTTAATTCTTGTGTTGGTCAGGTAAAACACACACTAGCTTTATCTTCATTTTACAGATAAGAAACTGAAGATCAAGAAAGCCAAATTTCACTAGATCTCATGAATAACAGGCACAAATACTGCAAATATTAGTGATTCACTGATAGCCCTCAATAATAAAAGGTTGCCCTACATTTGTTCAGCTTTTTAGATGAGAAATTATCATGTTTACCAGGCTTCTGGTAACAAGAATAGTTCTTGCCTATTAAAATTATATAAGCATTATAATCTACATTGAAAAAATATCTGCACACAGAAATATACCTCAATGACATTCACACACTGAGGGAGCTGGTAGTGGAGAATGAACCCAGGGAGTGCTGGGTATATCCCTAATGCTTATTTTTATTTTGAGACAGACTCTCGCTAAACTGCAGGCTGGCTTTGTATTTGTGATCTTTCTGCCTCAGTGTCCTAAACAGCTGGGATTATAGGCATGCACCACCTTCTCAGGGCACACACTTTTTAACTAACAGTTTAACTATTGATTCAGAACGCTTGTTTCAATTCTTTTTTTTGTTTGTTTTTTGTACTGGGGATCAAACTCAGGACCTTGCACTTACGAGGCAGGCCCTGGAAACACTGAGCTAAATTCCCGGCCTTGTTTCAATTCTTGATCTCCTTTTATATTTCAACTGAGTTTTGGACTCAACAAGCGGCTTTCAGAGTGTCACATTTAAAGACAATTTGTGAAAAGAAACTGAAAAACCAATGTAATTATGTGTAGATATATATCTTTTGCACACAAAGATATCTGCAGCTCATCCCTTCACTTCTTGATTGCAATTACTTAGTATTGTTTGCAAACTTGCTTGCCAAGTTTTGCTTCCAGTATTTTGGAAGTCAATATCTTTCAGCCTACCACCACCAAATGCTTCCTAAGTCTCTAGGTGATAGACTCTATTCACCTCTGCATTAAAAATTATGCAATATTCTAATTTTTTCCCCTATAGTGGTGATCAGAACCAGAGTGCTCAGCAAGCATTCTGTCACTGAGCTACAACCTGAGCCCTTGAAAATATTCTTGAGAAATACTTATAAAGCTAACTAGAAGAAAAAAATTAGATACAAAGTTGCAAATATTTCTTTCAAGTTTGCAAAATAATATGCATAGAAAGATACAGCACAGGGCTGGGGATATAGCTCAGTGGTGCTGCTGCCTGCCTCGCAAGTGCAAGGTCCCAAGTTCGATCCCTAGTACCAAAAAAAAAAAAAAATACAACAGATGTCTAAAAGTGGTAGAATTATAAACTATTTTAAAGTTATTTAATTTTTTTGTTCTTGGTTAACCTTTTCTTAGGATACTATAACAGGCAGATTTTAAGTGCTTCTACTGCAACAAATTACCTTCAAACAGATTTTTGTACTGTTTTGAAAATGGGTAACAGAAGGGGAAGTGAGAGATAAAAGGAGCAATAACAGTTTTCTTTTCTTTGCTAAGCTACTAAGACTTCCTGTCTTGGTTTTCTGAAATAACTTTTTTTTTCCTTCACTGAGTTCTACATATGTCCCAGATTTTAGTATGTTGTGTTTTGAAATCCTGTCCCCTCTCTCTCTCTCTCTCTCTCTCTCTCTCTCGCACACACACACACACACACACACACACACACAACACACACACACACACACAGAGAGAAGAAAAGGAAAAAAAGAAAACAAAATATTATGGGAAACCAAATGGCCACATTACAGATATTAACAACAAGCACTGATTTGAGATGATCAGTTATCCATTTGTACGTCTTTGCATTACTATCTAACAAACAAATGTATAATATTTCAAACATTTTAATCTTGAGGATAAATCACAGCAATTTATGAAGACACACTGTTAAGTTTTTGGTTTTCAGGTTTTGTTGTTATTTTCATTTTTGTTTTTGGGGGGTTTTTGGTACTGGGGATGGAACTCAGGTCCTTGTGCTTGCGAGACAGGCAGTGGAACCACTGAGCTAAATCCCCGGCCCTCATTTTTGTTTTTAACAGGGTCTCACTAAGTAGTTCAGGCTGGCTTCGAACTCACACCAATGAGTTCTGCCTTGGCCTGCTGAGTGCTGGAATTAAGGCATGTGCCACCACACCCAGCTGACTGTATTAGTCTAAACTAGTGGTGGCGAACCTATGGCACTCATGCCACAGTGGGCTATTTGTTATCACTGAATGCTCTAAAAGATTAACCATCACTGGTCTAAACCACAGAAGTAAGTAAAGAGCTGATGGAAGGACAATGGCAGTGTGCCTCAATCTTTAACGTACATACATATCACACTTGTCTTGCTCAAGTACAGGTTCTGATCCCGGTGGGTCTGGGGTGGAGCCTGAGACTGTGTGCGTTCTGCACAAGCTCCAGGTGATGCCCTGCTGCTCACAGAGACACTTGCAGTCTCAAGAATCTAAGGTAGTGGGGGCGAACCTACAGCACATGTGGTACAGAGGGCTGTTTGTATCACCACAAGCTCTACAAGGTTCACCATCACTGATCTAAGGGGTAGCACTGGCCAGAATTGGGAGGGCCCTCACACCAAACAGTACCTCACTTACTTACCATGATCTGACCATTTACTCTGAGTAAGCAAAGACTCCCTTTTGTCACTGTCCAGAGAGACACAGAATCATATTACTAAAAGGAACACGACATTCATGTAATAGAATGAACTCTAACTATACACAGACCAAAATATTGGCATTTCTCACTGTAGGCATCTCTAGTACTTCAAGCTAATTTTCCTTCAGTAATATAGAAAGATAGAGATTCTGGGTCTGCAAAGCCTAAGGACCAAGCCCCAGACTGGCATCCTAGAGTGGACACTTGACATGCATTTGACCTACCATTTCTACTTACAACCAGGAGAAACGCCAATGCCGTAGAAATAGGGCAAGTAATGAAAACACACTGGAAGTAAAATCTAAAAAGAAATATCCAAGAACTTGTATTTTTCTTATTTTTATTTTTATTTTTGGTACTGGGGATCGAACTCAGGTTCTTGTGCTTGCGCAGCAGGCAGCGAAACCACTGAGCTAAATCCCCGGCCCTTTATTTTTATTTTTAGGGGTGATAACCTAATTACCAGACAAGGTGAAGAGTAAACACTGGAAAGCAGCAGCCTGTTTCCACAGTATACTGTACCTAGAAGTACCTCTGACGCCCAGTAAGTATTTACTGAGTGAATGAACAAATAAATATTTAAAGAGTGGGAGTTAATTTCTTCGGTATTTACATCTTAGCACCAAGGATTCCAGAGAGCTATAGACAATTACTGTACCCTTAATGATTTCAACATGAGGACATGCTGGCTCTAAACATTATCTGATTTCCTGAATGCAACAAACCTCTCTCTAGCCCTTAGCTTATCTAACAGTAACACAGACGAGACAACCCTTGCATTCCTACACAGAACTTCCTTTTCTCTGAAAACACAGGGGAGGGCCTAAACTTAACCACAGAGGCAAAACTGCTGCTTGTTAGTTGTTTTTGACAGAATAACTTTAAATGATTTTCAATTTTCATCCTTCTAGACTTTCACACACATGATTTCTTAACATGAGACAAATTTTATGAGGGTTTTTTTTCCCTCCCAGGACTGGCAATTTAACCCAAGCCCTTCACCCTGAGTTACATCCCCAGTCCTTTTTTATTTTGGGACAGGGTCTCACTAAGTCACTAAATTGCCTAGGCTAGGCTAAAACTTGGAATCCTCCTGCCTTATCCCCCATAGTGCTGGGATTACAAGCAAGTACAACCACCTCCAGCTTTTATGAGAGATTTTTGTGTTTGTTTGTTTGTTTGTTTTTTGAGACAGGGTCTCATCCAGGCTGGCCTTGAACTCAGGGCAGTCCTCCTGCCTCAGCCTCCTGAGCACCACCATGCCCAGATGAGAGAGATTTTTAAAGGAAAAGAAATAAAAGAAAAGATAAAAAGTATGCCAAGAATTCCTAAAAGGTTAAACACAGGTTAAACAGAGTTATCATATGACCTAGTAATTTGCTGGTATATTCTAAAAAAAATTAAAAACATGGTCACAAAAATGTATATATAGATATTCACAGTGGCATTATTCATAATAGTCAAAACATAGAAATAACCCCAATATCTAGCAATTGATGAATGACTTAACAAAATGTAGTATATCCACACCACATATAGTATTCAGCTATAAAAGGATTAAGGTACTGATGTATGCTACCACTTAGATGAACCATGTAAACATACTAAGTCTAAGATGTCAATTATGAGAGCTAAATATTATACGATTCCATTTATATGAAATGTCCAGAATAGGCAAATCCATACAGACAGAAAGTAGTTCTCAGTGGTTGCTGGGGGCTGGTGAGACTGATTGCTAAGAGGAATGGAGTATTGGGGGAGGGTGTTGAGGGGTGAAAGTGAAAATGTTCTGGAATTAGCCAGTGATGATGGTTAACAACTTTGTAAATACACTAAAAAACATCACAGAAATGTATACTTTAAAAACACGAAGTTCAGCCAGGTGTGGTGGTGCACACCTGTAATCCCAGTACTCAGGAGGCTGAGGCAGGAGGACTGCCATGAGTTTGAGGCTAACCTGAGCTCCATAGTGAGTTCAAGGCCAGCCTGAACTACACAGCGAGACCCTGTCTTAAAAAAAAAAAAAAAAAGGTCACGCGGAAGACACCGAATCAGCCCGCTGCAGACAGGCAGGTCTGTGCACGCCCTACCGAGGTCCTGAGTCACGCGGAAGACACCTAATCACCCCACTGCAGACAGGCAGCCACCTGATTCCACATTACCAAGGCGCTGAGGACACCAGACCACCAGACCAAGGTACTGAGTCCCACTGTTCCCGGCCCGGAGGTAGGGGCTTCTGAGCCGTCGTCCCACTGCTCCTGGTCCAGAGGAAGGGGCTTCCCGGTCACCATCCCTCCGGCTGCTCCCAGCCCAGAGGAAAGGGCTTTGGGGCCACCTTCTGTCCCGCTGCTCCTGGCCCAGAGGAAGGGGCTTCCGGGCCACCATCCCTCCCACCGCTCCCGGCCCAGAGGGAGGGGCTTCTGAGCCACCATCCCACTGCTCCTGGTCCAGAGGAAGGGGTTTCCCGGCCACCATCCCTCCCGCTGCTCCCAGCCCACAGGAAAGGGCTTTGGGGTCACCATCCCTACCGCTGCTCCCGGCCCCTGTCCCACCTCACCCAGCTCAGAGGAGGTAATCCGAGCAGGTGCTAACAGCCCCCTGCCCCAGTTGAAATGAGAAAACACATAATTAAGTCTCAAAACCAGACTTCCAGATCACCTACAGCAATCCCAAAGGGAAATGAGATGGAACTCTCTGATACTCAACCACCTGGACCCACTGAACTGGCAACAAAAGGGGATCTGGAAAAAATGAAATCAGAAATAATTTCTCAGATAACAGGAGAAATTGTGTCCCTAGTGCAAGACATGATTAATAAATCTAGAGAGGAGCTGAGGAACATGATGGAATCCCAACATAAGAAACAAATGGAATCCATAAAACAGATGCAAACAGATTTCCAGGACATGAAAAACTTCATTGAAAGTCTACACAGCAGAATGAGCCAGTGTGAGGACAGAATTTCAGATATAGAAGATAAGATTGCAATTAGTGACCAGGAAAAGAAAAATTGCTTCAAAATTATAAGGGAACATGAGAAATCAATCCAGCAGCTGCTAGATGATGCAAAAAAGAATAACATAAGATTGATTGGGCTCAATGAAGAAAGAGGAGAGAGTGCAGATGACATAAAAAATCTCTTCACAGAAATAATGGCAGAAAACTTCCTAAGCAGGGGAAAAGAGCTTGACATACAGATAAGTGAGGCATATAGGACTCCAAATAGCCTTGATCAAAAAAAATCTACACATAGGCATATAATTATTAAGATTCCAGAAACACAACAGAAGAACAAAGTTCTCCAAGCAGTCAGAGAAAAGAAACAAATCACATACAAAGGAAAGCCCATCAGAATCACAGCAGACTTCTCAACACAAACCATCAAGGCAAGAAGAGCTTGGAATGACATATTCCAAGCCCTAAAAGAAAACAGCCTCCAACCCAGATTGATGTACCCTCCAAAACTATCTTTCAAAATGGATGGAGAAATAAGATACTTACATGACAAAGAGCACCTTAGGAACTTCATGAATACCAAACCAGCACTCCAAAGAATTTTACACAATAGCCTAGGAACAGACATTGAGGATCACAACCCCAGGAAGCAAAGCAGAATGAACCCAACTGGCATGACAAGAAATTAAATGTAAAGGGGGAGAACCCAACAAAAAGAAAAAGTCATGGCAATGAGAAGTCAATACGTTTCAGTTATAACCATCAACGTTAATGGTCTCAATTCACCAATCAAAAGAAATAGACTGGCAGAATGGGTCAAGAAGCAAAATCCAACAATATGCTGCATACAAGAAACACACTTAATTCAAAAGGAAACTCATAGACTGAAAGTTAAAGGGTGGAAAACAATACTGCATGCAACAGGAACCCGAAAAAAAGCAGGAGTAGTTATCCTCTTGGCAGATCAAGTAGATTTCAAACCAACACTAATTAAGAGAGATGAAGAAGGACACTACATCCTTGTAAAGGGAAGAATCCAAGAGGAAGAGATGACAATCATAAATATCTATGCACCAAACACTAGTGCACCCAACTATATAAAACAAATACTAACAGACATGAAAAGCCATATATGCACTAATACAATTGTAGTGGGGGACCTCAACACCCCACTGTCACAAATAGATAGATCAACTAGACTAAAAATAAGTAATGAAATACTAGAACTCAATCAAACGCTTGAACAAATGAACTTAACACATGTTTACAGAGTCTTCCACCCCACAAAATCAGAATACACATTCTTCTCAGCTGCACATGGGTCATTCTCCAAAATAGACCACATACTCACACATAGAACATGTTTAAGTAAGTGCAAAGGAATTGAAGTTATCCCCTGTATATTATCAGACCATAGTGCAATGAAATTGGAGTTCCATAGCAAAAGAAACTCAAAAAATTTCATAAACATGTGGAAATTGAACAACACACTTCTGAATAACCAATGGGTCACAGAGGAAATTAAAGAAGAAATCAGACAGTTCCTTCAATTAAATGACAATGACAATACAACATATCAGAATCTATGGGACACAATGAAAGCAGTCTTATGAGGGAAATTCATAGCAGTGAATACACATATTAGGAAAACAGAACGAGCCCAATTAAACAACCTGATGCTGAACCTCAAGCTTCTAGAAAAAGAAGAGCAGGACAACCCCAAAGCTCATACAAGGGAAGAAATTATAAAGATCAGAGGAGAAATCAATGCAATGGAGACTAAGAGAACGATACAAAAAAATCAATGAAGCCAAGAGTTGGTTCTTTGAAAGAATCAACAAAATTGATAAACCTTTAGTCAACCTTGTCAGAAAAAGGGAAGAAAAGGCCCAAATCCATGCAATTAGGAATAAAAAGGGTGAAACTACAACAGACCCAGCAGAAATCCAGATGATCAATACCTACTTCCAGAACCTATACGCCAATAAGATAGACAACACAGAAGAAATGGACAGATTCCTAGATACATATGAATTACCAAAGTTGAATGAAGAAGACCTAAAAATTCTGAACAACCCAATATCAACCAATGAAATTGAAAACGTAATTAAAAACTTATCACCTAAGAAAACCTGGGCCCTGATGGCTTCACTGCTGAATTCTACAAGACATTTAGAGAGGAACTGCTGCCACTACTGTTTAAACTCTTCAATGAAATGGAAAGGGAAGCAATACTCCCAAATTCATTCCTGGAAGCAAGCATCACCTTGATCCCCAAAGCAGAGAAAGACCCAACTAAAAAAGAGAACTATAGGCCAATCTCACTAATTAACATAGATGCAAAAACCCTTAATAAGATACTGGCAAACAGAATGCAGAAGATCATCAAGAAGATCATACACCCTGATCAAGTGGGATTCATCCCAGGGATTCAGAGATGGTTCAATATACGAAAATCAATTAATGTAATACACTATATCAACAGAGCCAAGGACAAAAACCATATGATTATCTCCATAGACGCAGAAAAAGCATTTGACAAAATCCAACATGCATTTATGATAAAAACCCTACAAAAAATTGGAATAGATGGTCTCTACCTCAAACTGATAGAAGCCATCTATGAAAAACCAACAGCCAATATCATACTAAATGGTCACAAACTGAAATCCTTCACACTAAAATCAGGAACAAGACAAGGATGTTCACTATCACCACTCTTGTTCAATATAGTTCTGGAAACATTAGCCACGGCAATGAGACAAGAGAAAGAAATAAAAGGAATAAAGGTAGGTAATGAAGAAGTCAAATTGTCATTATTTGCAGATGACATGATACTCTATAGAGAAGACCCCAAGAACTCCACCAAAAGTCTTCTAGACTTAATAACCAAATTCAGTCAAGTAGCTGGTTACAAGGTCAACACACAAAAATCAATAGCTTTCCTCTACACGAATGACAGACTCACTGAGAGAGAAATAGGGCAAATAATTCCTTTCACAATAGCATCCAAAAAACTGAAATACCTAGGAATCATCCTAACGAAAGAAATCAAAGACCTCTTCTCTGAAAACTATGGCACTCTGAAAAGAGAGATTGAAGATGATATCAGAAAATGGACAGACATCCCCTGCTCCTGGGTAGGAAGGATTAATATAGTGAAAATGGCCATACTTCCAAAACTGCTATATGGATTTAATGCAATTCCAATTGAGATCCCAGCAGCATACTTCATAGACCTCGAGAAAACAATCCAAAAATTCATTTGGAGCAAGAAGAGACCCAGAATAGCAAAAGCAATTCTAGGTAACAGAGACATGGCAGGGGGTATCACAATCCCCAACCTGCAACTCTACTACAAAGCTACTGTGATGAAAACAGCATGGTACTGGCAAAGAAACAGACTTGAGGACCAGTGGAACAGATTAGAAGATGCAGAAACAACGCCAGACACACTCAGCCATCTCATCTTCAACAAAGGAGCCAAACACCCTCACTGGAGGAAAGATAGCCTCTTTAATAAATGGTGCTGGAAAAACTGGGCTTCAACTTGCCAAAGATTAAAACTAGACCTGTATCTCTCACCATGCACTAAACTAAAATCTAAATGGATTAAAGATCTAAATATTAAAATAGAAACTCTGAACCAGTTGGAACAGAGGTCAGGTAGAACCCTTGAAGACATCGGTGTAGGAAAAGATTTTATGAACAAAACCTCAGTTGCCCGTGAACTAGCACAAACAATCAACAAGTGGGATCTCTTCTTATTAAAAAGCTTCTGCACAGCAAGAGAAACCACCAGCAGTGTGAAGAGACAATCCACAATGTGGGAAAAAATCTTCACCTGCTCTTCCTCAGACAAAGGTCTACTATCTCAAATCTATAAAGAACTTAAAAAGATCAGACCTCCCAAATTTAAAGACCCAATCCAAAAATGGGCATCTGAAATGAAGAGACATTTCTCAGACAAAGAAGTAGAAATAGCAAATAAATACATGAAAAAATGTTCAACGTCACTGGTCATTCAAGAGATGCAAATGAAAACAACGCTGAGATTCCACTTCACTCCAGAAAGAACGGCTGCTATCATGAAATCAACCAATAACCAATGCTGGCGGGGCTGTGGGGAAAGAGGAACCTGCTCCACTGCTGGTGGAAGTGTAGACTGGTGCAAGCACTGTGGAAATCAGTATGGAGATACCTCAAAGAACTAGGACTGGAAATCCCATTTGACCCCGCTATTCCACTGCTGGAGATCTTCCCCAAAGAATTAAAAGAATCATACCACAGTGATATATGTACACCCATGTTCATAGCAGCACAGTTTGTAATAGCTAAAACTTGGAAACAGCCCAAATGCCCATCAACTGGAGACTGGATAAAGAAAATGTGGTTTTTTTATAAAATGGAGTACTACTCAGCCATAAAAAATGAGGAATTAGAGACATTTATAGCTAAGTGGATGCACATTGAGGTAATACTCTTAATTGAAATAAATAGGACACAGATGTGTAAATACCGAATAGTTTCTCTGGTGTGAGAAACTGAAAGTGTAAATAAGGACTAAATGTATAATAGGTTATGTGAAATAGGAAGGGGCAAAGGGGAAGGAAGTGGGAGGGCTAAGGGAAAGGATAGAAGGGAATGGGATTAATATGAGAAAATGAAAAAATAGGAACAAAATTTTTGTAAATAGGGAGGGCTGGAGGGGTTGAAGGGAGGGCTGGGCAAGGGTGAAAAACAAGAACCAAGAGAGACTATGTAAAGGTGCAAATTTCCAATGATGAATGTCATTATATTGTATACCTAAAATGTACCAATTATTAGAATGAATAATCGATAATGTAAAATAGGAAGAAAAGGTCCAAAGGGGTAGGGGTAGTGGGAGGCACAGGGGAAAGGAAAGAAGGGAAAGGAAAAAATGATGAGAAATGGAAAAAATGGAAATAAAGTCTTTGTAAATAGGGAAGGGTGGAGGGCGTGAAGGGAGGGCTAGGAATGGGGAAAAAATAAGAACCAAGATGCATTATATAAAGGTACAATTCCCAATGAGAAATGTAATTGTGTTGTATACCTACAATGTACCAATAAAAGAATTTAATACAAAAAAAAAGATGTTTATGGCATGTTAATTATATCTCTCTCTTTTTTTTAAATCAAAATCTGGAATGATAACTTAGTTAAAAAATACTTGCCTACCATAAGCTTGTATGAGGCCCTGGGTTCAATCCTCAGTACCACAAAAAAAAGCATTTGACAAGCCAGATATAGTGGCACATGGCTGTAATCCCAGCACTCTGGAAGGCTGAGGTGGAGAATTACAAGTTCAAGCCCAGCCTGGGCAATTTAGGGACTTAGCAAGATCCTATGTCAAGCTTCGGATTTAGCTCAGTGGCACCACCCCTGCCTCACAAGTACAAGGTCCTGAGTTTGAAAAACAAACAACAACAACAACAACAAAATATATACATGAAGGATTCTATCCCTTACTCTTTGCTCTTTTAATCCTTCTCCATGCAAAATCTTTGGCTAAGAAGCCATATATTTTACATTTGTTCAGAATAGGACTGGAACTCTAAAAATACCCTAACCACCAAACAAAAGGAGCTGCTTATTTTGATAATATTTTTTGTAACAGACCTTCTTTAAATGCAAGTTGACAGAAGACTTATGCTATAAACCCAACCAAGCACAATCAACTAGAATTAGCTGTTGTAACTGGCACTGGCACAAAACACATTCCAGCTGACAAAAGAGAACTATATTATTAGTCTAGTCAGAAAGCAAGGTCATCAGAAAACTGTGATAGATTTTCTTTTAGTGTTCCGTTTCAAGCCTGAGACAACGTCCTTTAAAACAAAAAAATGAAACAAAAAATACACACTAAACTATACTAAATTACAGGAAAATATGCCCTATATTTAAATTATTGGATATAAAATTTAAAAGAACGTACGTTTGAAAGTTGAGAACTAAACTATGTAGGATGGGACTCATACTTACTTTTTTTATGCATCCACTATCACGTAAGAGATTTGTTAAGTACCACTCCCATGTGCTAACCTCATTCCTTAGTGTCAACTCTACTGCTACTTAATTACTAATATTATTAAACAATAGTCATCCTCATGTATAAGATATTTTAACTGGTTAAGACATAGTCATGTATTAAGAGATGTTATAATATCTTTTCAAACAATTTCAGCAAGACAGTGGGACACACCTGTAATTCTAGCACTTGAGAGGCTGAGGCAAGAGGATAGCCACAAGGTCAAGGTCAGCCTGGGCTCCATAGTGAGTTCAAGTCTAGCCTGATCTGGGTACCACGACCCTGTCTAAAAAAAAGCAAAAAAATACAGAACCTTTATTTTTTTTATTTTTTTGGTACCAGGGATCAAACTCGGGACCTTGCACTTGTGACGCAGGCTCTGTAGAACCTTCATTTTAAAATAGAAGTATGCTGCCCACAGTGGTGCATGCCTATAATCCCAGCACTTGGTAAGCTGAGGCAGGAGAATCACCGTGAGTTCCAGGCCAGCCCGGACCACCTGACAAGACCCTGTCTCAAATTAAAATAAAATAAGAGGGATATCCCAGATGTTTTCAAAGGGAAATCCAGATGAGTGCACTGGAAGGCCCTGAAGAGTACCAAATCAGGCTAATAATATCTAGAGTCTTCTCCCAGTTGAGTTTGGGAGGGGAGCTTTTGGTGGCTTATGTTTTATTTATGTATTGGCTTTTTTATTTTATTTTATTTTTTTGGACCAGGGATGGAACTCGGGTTCTTGCACTTTTGAGGCAGGCGGTGGAACCACTGAGTTAAATCCCCAGCTCTGTATTGGCTTTTTGAGACAGGACCTCCCTAGATAGTTCAGGCTGTCCTCGACTCAGATCCTTCCAAGTGCTGGGATTACAGCCATGCACTCCCAGCGACAAGCTGCTAGCAGTTTTGATACTAAAATGCGAAAGATGGCTGGCCTATACAGTACCAGCTCTACAAGGGTTTTTAAAATACATAAAACCCAAAGCATGTTGAGTATTCTTAGTGATGACAATATTCAAACACAGTTATCACAGCTACTCTACCATTTTCAGATTCTATGACGCACAGGACTTATGAGCATGACAATATATATTAATATCACACATGACTAGAGAAATTCAGATGGAATCCCAATCACTTAAAAAACATTTATTAAGCACTTTTGTGAATAGTGGCTTAAGGATTATCCAATAAGGATATCCATTAGCAGTGGGTTATCTCTTGTTCTAAATATGCTTGTGGGTGCAGAGAAACTATATAGCTTTCCTATATCTTTGATAACTCTTTCCTCATGGAACAGATAACTGCACCACTTGAAAGGATATTTAGCTTCTCCTTTCAGCACACCTCTCTTTAAATCTGTTTTTCCATTAACCTTCACATTTGTATACCTTCCCTCAAGCGACTCATTTTCCTTCTTCTGGCCCTTCAACAACTTTCACCATAAATCCTAAACCATCTAGAGTGAGATTTCTCTAAACGATTTCTTTCAAAAATCCATTCTGGATCACACATTAACCCCATTCATTTAGCACGATCGCTATTTCTCAACCCTCGCCTTCCCCTTCTGTCCTTAGTCCTTCCCTTCCAACGCCCATTCTCTCTCCACTTTTAGCTCTCTTCAGATCACTGTCCCATATTTCCTTCGTGTTGTCTAATGTCAATTTCTACCTACCTCGGGTTTTCCCAAATAACCCTCACTTTCCTGACTTTGCGGCCACCATGACCTTCTGGGATCCCTCGGATTATGCTGCGGTCCTTCACTCTGCCTAACCACACTAACGCCACCCACACTGCGCTCCTCCCACTCTCCCGCAATCCCCTAAACTTGTCTTCCCATGAAGACCCCGAGCGTTCCCCTCCTCATTCCCAGACCCTCCCAGGTCTCCGGGAGCCTTCAAAGCCTCTCCTTCCCGGCCCAAGTTTTCGGGCACTGTCACCGCCAGAACGAGCCCTCGGCGCCCTCAGCGTCCCCGCCCGCGCCCTCCCTCGGCCCGGCTCTCCGACCTGCCTCTGCGCCTCCTGCAGTCGCTGGCCCAGCTCCCGCCGGTAGCTCTGCGCCGCCTCCACGTTCTCGCGGGCCTTCTGCAGCAGCAGCTCCATCTCCAGTTCCATGGCCCTCCTCGGCTGGCCGCGCGAGCGGCAGCTGAGGGCGCGGCTTGCCGACTGACCCGTGCCAGGCGCCGGCGAGCGGCCTGGCGCTGCCTCCCGCAGGCGGAAACGCTGCCTCGCCACGCCCTGTCCCGCCACGCCCGCGGCTAGGTGACTGACCACCGCGCGGCACCGCCTCCGGCGTGAGGCATCCGGGCCCCAGCGCCCCTTCGCTCCCAGGCTTAACTCGGCCCTTGGTCCCTGCGGCGCGGCGGTGCCAGCTCTGGCGCTTGCTCAGGAAACGCGTGGAGACAGACAAGATGACTACGAGCGCGTGGCTGAGTGCTTTTCCACGTCTTACCTCTTGCTTGTCTCGGTTACAGCCCAGCTTTTTTATCTTCACTGCACAGCGGAGGAAAGTGAGGGACAGAGTGGGGACAAGCAACTTTCCCAAGTCAGCGTTGGAACCCAGATCTTAACGTTCTTGGCCGCTACCCAGAGGCTCAGTGTAAGGAGGGAGCCCAGGGAAGCCAGAGTAAAGGCCAGCAGTACAGCAAATCCTGGCACAAGGCCAAGACGGGCGTTGGCAATTTTTTTTTCCTGTCAGGGTCATGTAGCATTTTGGGCTTGGTGGCCATAAATTCTCTGTTGCAATGTATCAAGTGGGTGTGATAAAGTCTTGTGATTCTGGCTCTGAGCCTGTATTCCCAGCTACTCAGGAGGCTGAGTCAGGAATATTTGAGCCCAGGACCTTGACACCAGCCTGGCAACACCGTAAGACTCAATCTATAAAAAGAAACAAAAATCTAGTGGACACTGAAATTTGAATAAAATTTAATTTTCACATATCACAAAATAGTCTTTGCATTTTTCACCAGCTTTTTTTTTTTTTTGAGACAGGGTCTTGCCATGTAGTTCACAGTGATCCCCCTGCCTCAGCCTCCTGAGTGCTGGGAGTATAGGTTTCAGCTCCTATGCCCGGCTTATTTTTTCTTTTTCTTGGCTTGTTTTGTTTGTTGTGAGACAGGGTCTCACTATGCAGTTCAAGCAGGCCTTGAACTCACTATGTAGTTCACTAGCTTCAAACTCAGGGCAATTCCCCAGCCTCGGCCTCCAGAGTGCTGGGATTACAGGCATGCGCCACCACACTCGGTTTCTCCAGATATTTAAAAAGTAAAAATGATTTGTTGAAAGCCGTATAAAAACAGGCTATAGGTTGGATTTGGCCCCTAGGCCATGTCTTGGTAACCCCTAGTCCAGGATGTCAGCTGAAAGATGCCTCAGCCAACACCAGATGAAGAAGGTGATTTGTTGGGCCGGGGATTTAGCTCAGTGGTTTCACCGCCTGCTGCGAAAGTGAAAGGACCTGAGTTCGATCCCCAGCAACAAAAAAAACAAACGAAAAAACAAAAGAAAGTGATTTGCTCAGAGTTACACCATGAATCCCTACTAGAGGCTAGATTCCCCCTATTCTGGGCCAGAACAAGGCTTTTACTGCCATGTTGTTTCCTGCTAAGAAAGTGACACTTGGAGTTAGAGAAAATTAGGAAAGGATGGATTTCTGGAAAAAATTGGAAGTTAGTTTTATTCTGAAGATAGGGTAGCCTGGCCCGTAGTAGGTACTCAACATCTGTTGAATGACGATATTATTATTAACTAACTAGAAAAGAATAGGAAAAAGAGCTAGGCATGGTAGTGCATGCTTTATAATGGCAGCACATAGGAAGCTGAAGCAGAAGGATCATGAGTTTGAGGGTAATCTGGACTATCTAGTAAAACTCTGGAGTGGGGGTGGGGGAAGGCCAGGCATAGCGGTACACACCTGTAATCCCAGCACTCTGGAAGGCTGAGGCAGGAAGATTGGAAGTTTGACCCCAGCCTGGGCAACTTAGTGAGATCCTGTTTTAAAATAAAAAGTAAAGGTTGTGGATGTAGCTTAGCGCAAAGGCATAGGGCTCAGTCCCCAGAACTGCAAAATATATACGTACGTACATACATACATACATACATACATACATAAAGACACCTCAGGGAGAACAAACTAGGTAGGAAAGAATATTCAAACTAAGGAATACAAGTCGTACATTAGTCAGCTTTTCATTACTAGGACATAATACCCAAGAAAGTTAAAGGAGGAAAGATCTATTTTGGCTCATAGTTACAGAGATTTCAGTCCATAGACAGCTGGTTCCATTGTTGTAGGCCTGAAGAAAGACAGAACATTGTGGTGGAAAGCCATGGTGGAACAGAGCTCCTTACCTCATGTCAACTGGTAAGCAGAGAGGGAACAAGACAGATAGGAAGGGACTGGGATCAGATATACAGTGGAACCTTGACTTATGAACTCAATTCATTTCCAGGGGCTGGTCGTAAGTCAAGTTGATCAGTTGACTTCAAAGTCTCTCTCCTGTATAATTTTAGGCCACATTTTCTTCCAGGAAGATGTCAGTGTCCTTAGAGAGACATTGGCATTGGCCCAGAATTTCTCAATTAACACCACACAGGAAAGGATGTTGTAATGTTCCTTCCAGAACTCTTTAAGGGTTAAATCTATATCTGAGACTATCTGGAAGCACAAGCAGCTGGCATTCAGGTTATAACTCAAGACTTTGTTCATAAATTAAAACTAAAATTCCAGCCATAACCCAAGTTGTTTGTATGTCAGGTTGGTCATAACTTGAGAGTCTACTGTAGTACCCAAGGTGTCACCAGTGGGATCTTTAGCCACATGTAAGATGGAAATTCAAAATGGGCTAGTTCTTCAGCCACTTCTCTTTTGCTGATGACCAGTGGCACATGGTGGCACACACCTGTAATCCCAGCACTTGGGAGGCTGAGGTAGGAGGATTGCCAAGTTCAAGGCCAGCCTGGACTGTGTAGCAAGACCCTGTCTCATAAATAAATAATAAATAATTATTTTTTTCCAGAACTGGGGATCAAACTCAGGACCTTGTGCTTGCAAGGCAGGCAAGGCACCACTGAGCTAAATCCCTGGCCCAATAATAAATATTGCTGATGACTGTGGCCATCATCCATCATCTTCTCCAGGGCCCTATAAAGGGGAGAGTTCCTGTATAAGCCACCAAGGTGTTACCAACTGGCTGAGGGTTTTGTTTTTTTGTGTTTTGCTTAATTCACATAGAAATTATGAATAGGTGAAGTACAGATCTTTTAGTGTTAACAAGCCTGAGCTTTGTATGCCAGCAGCTATCTGCAGTTATGTTAGTGGCCCTCCTCACCACTTGGAATCAGCAGCTATCAGTAGGCCTCAGGAACTATTCTGGCCACCAGATATGGGGGCCTCCAGCAATTTTCTATTGATCTCCATTCTGTTGCTCTCTGGCTGCTGGCTGCCTTCAGTGTTGCTAGCCCTGACTGCAGGATTTCAGTGACAGCAAACTCTGGTATTAACCAGAGCAGTGTACCTGCTTAGCATGCTACTCAAGGTAGAAAGCAAGAATTGGAAAAAAAAAAAACAGAAAGAAAGCAAGAATGGGAAAAAATGTGTCATCTGAAAGATGAATTATTAGAATTTGTGCTACAGCCTTGGGGGAATCAGTGCATAGCCAACCCATTAAGGGTATGGAAGAAATTGCTTATGTAGAAAGAGGAGTTGGGGATGTAGCTTAGCGGTGGAGCTCCTACCTAAAAGCCTAGCATATGTGAGGCTCTAGGTTCAATCCCTAGCACTGCAAAAAAAAGTTTCTCCTATATTTGCTGGGGATATAGCTCAGTGTTAGAGCAAACAAAAAAGAAAAGAAAAAAAAGGCTCACATATGCACAGTGTCAGATTTTGTTATTACTGTTGCAGTACAGGGATTGAACCCAAAACCTTCGCACTGATCTACATTCCCACCTCCCCAGCCCTTTTTTTATTTTTCATTTTCAGACATGATCTCACAAAGTTGCTAAATTGCCCAAGCTGGGCTTGAATTTGCGATCCTCCTGCCTCAGCTTCCCAGAGTGCTGGGATTACAGGTGTGCACCACCGTACTCAATCACACTTTTCTGTTTGGTCACGGGTAGCAGAGGAGTGCCTCAAGGATTTCATTGAAGAGGGCTGCAGAGGGATGAAATCATCTAGGGGGGTTGCAGGGTGGAGTCTGCGGCTGTTGCATTGAAAACAAATGTCTCCTGGAGCAGCCATGTGGCATCTGATGTAGCTGTGGCTGGTTACAAGATATTTGACACAGCTGCACAAGAAAAGTAAAAAGTCCCCGGAGGATCCAAGCCCTAATGTCATGTTTCAAATGTCATGCCTCATCATCCACTCCTTTCAACTAGGCCATACCTCCTGTTTCCACAACCTCCATAATGACATCAGATTATGATCTCATCGGAAGATTAAACCACTGATCACGTTAGAGCTCTCGTGAGTCAACAAATTTCCAAAAGCCCAACAGCAAGCAACCCTTTCACACAGTGAGCCTTTCGGGGCACAGTTGGATTCCAAGCCATAACAAGTGATTTTTTTCATAAATAATAGATGTACCTGGACACAGTGGTGCATATCTGTACTTGTAGCTACGTGCAAGGCTGAGGCAGGAGGGTCACAGGTTAGAGGCCAGCCTGGACAATACAGTGAGACCCCGAGATGGCCTCAAACTTGCTATTTGGCTCAGGCTGTCCTTGAACTCATGATCCTTCTGCCCAGGCTCCTGGGATTACAGGTATGTGCCACCACACCCAGTTAAAAAAAAAAAAGACATTTTGATTTTAATAAATACATATTGAAAATTTTTTATGTGCAGTATCATTTGCAAAACAATGTTTTAGGAAGATAAATATATAAAAGGTAGAGCTCAGCTCTGTCTTTAAGATAGGACTTGGCATGGAGTAAATTCTCAATAAATATTTGTTCAGTGAAATGAATATACATAGGATAAATGGAGGATGAGATAAATAAGAAAAAATATGGCATTAGTTGAGGTATAATATGATAGAGGCTTGAATTAGAACGGACGCCATTACAAAGGTTTGAAGATAAGAGAATAGATAGTCAAATGGTTCGAGGGAATAGAAGGTCATAGGACTGTGTCAGTGAAAACAGGATTTATTAAGGTTTTTTTTGTTTTTTGGGGTTTTTTGGTAGCGGGGGATTGAACTCGGGTCCTTGAGCTTGTGCAGCAGGCAGCAAAATCACTGAGCTAAATCTCCGGCCTTAGTAAGTATTTTTGAACAAAGTTTATTCTGTTTGCTAAAACCACTTGAACAACTAAAGGTTTTACTACATAATTTTTTTTCTTTTTGGTATTGAGGTTTGAACCCAGAGCCTTTGCACTGAACTAGAGCCTTAACTCTTTTTTCATTTTTAAATTTTGAGACAGTTTTGCTAACTCTCTAAGTTGCCCAGGCTGGGCTCAAATTTACAAAACTCCTGCTTCAGCCTCATGGAGTGCTGGGATTATAGGTGTGCACCACCATAGAACACTGGGACATTGTGTTTTTGGCTTTGGAGCAAAAATTCCAAAAGAATAAATCCTCTTGTCTATAATAGAGAAACGCTCACTTTGGCAGCACATATACTAAAATATAATAGAGAAGAAGATGGTTTAGAGTGACAATGACTGATACCAGCTGGCCTTCATTCAGGATTTTAAAGAGTCCTCCCACCTCTGTGCGGGGGTAGGGTGGGGTGGGGTGTAGAACCCAAAGTCTCTTGCAGTATTCTTTTTTTTTTTTTGGTACCCAGGGATCAAACTCAGGTCCTTGTGCTTGTAAGGCAGGCTTCAGCACCACTGAGCTAAATTCCCAGCCCCAGCCCAGGATCTCTTCCACTACACCCCCAGCCCAAAGAAATTGAAGTGTGTGTGTGTGACAGTACTAGGGATGAAACCTAGTGCCTTGCACACGCTTGGCAAGTGCTCTACCACTGAGTTACACCTTCAGCCCCTACCAAAAATAATTAGATTCTGGGTGAAGTCGCTTGTACCAGTAGTCTCAGCCACATAGGAGGCTGAGGCAAGGGGATTGCTTAAGCCTCCAGGGCTTGAGACCAGCTTGCACAACATAGTGAGACTCCCATTTCAAAAAAACAGATAATCCAGGACTGCAGATGTAACTCAGTGATGAAACTCTTGCCCTTCATGCACAAGAGACTCTGGATTCCATCCCCAGTAATGCCAAAATATATTTTTTTAATCTCCATTTGCATAACCTAAACTTTTATCAATGCTCCATTTCTAGATATGTATTTTGTTGTTGATGGTGGTGGTACTAGGGATTGAACCACCTTGAGCAGGCCTAGAACACATTCTACCACTGAGCCCACAGATATTTTAAATTTGAAAATTCAAAAAAAAAAGGAAAAAAGAAAACTCACAGAAAAATCTCAAACTTGCAGAAAAGTTTCGAGTACATTGCACACAAATTTTCTCTTTCTTTCCTTTTCTCTTCCCATTGGGGATTGAATTCAAGGGCTGCCCACTGAGCTACATCCCCATGGCCTCTTGATTGATTCAAAATGACCCTAAACATCTTTAGTATCTGTTTGCATCTTTTATGCAAGTCCATTACAGCTTGAGTCTCCCTAGTTTTCCTATCTGTGCCTTGGTCTACCTTATATTCTTTTGGATTCCTTCAGTTGCATGTTACAAAAATACTTAAATTTCCTCAGAAAAATAAGGGGATTCATTTGCTCTGTAGGGTTAATTTGACTCTGGTACCGGGGATTGAACTCAGGACTTTGTGCTTGCCAGGCAGATGCTGTGCTGCTGAGCCAAACCCAGCCTTTTTTTTTGAGACAGCGTCTGGCTCTGTAGTTCATAGTGGCCTTAAACTCACTATGCAGCCCAGGCTGGCCTCAAATTCATGGTGATCCTCCTGCCTCTCAGCCCCTAGGGTGCTGGGATTACAGGCATGCACCACCACACCCGGCCCTAAGGCTGTTTAATTTCATATCACACCTGTAGGGAATGAGAGGATTCTTTCCTGGAGCTAGCTCAGAAGCATAAACATGCTTATCGTCCATGACATTCAGAAAATCTGGGGTGTTTCCTGGGGACACTAGGACACTATCCACCAACTTTGAGCCACTCACTAGCCAAGAACCAGGGTGATACAGATTAGTTTAGGGACATCCAGAGCCAGAGGTAGAATCAGCTTCCCCAAGTAGGGAAGTATGGGCCAAGTTGGGGAAAGTGTGGATACCAGAGTGACAGGAGAAATGGTTATCAAAAGAAAGGTATATTATTTAAGGAAGAAAATGACATCTTTCACTTTTTCACCATGTGCTGATTACAATGTGTAATTGCAAAACAAAAATAAAATACTAAAATTGAATTTAGGAGACTTGGCTGAACACTGACATTGGAAACAGTTTTAAGATATAGTTTCCACTTCTGTAAATTAACAATCAGATGAATATCTTCCTCAAAGAGCTGATGTAAAGCCTGAATAATATGCCCATTGTAAAATCACACATTCATTTACAAAATGTTTAAAGAGCACGATGTATATGTCTGGTCCTGTGCTGGGTACTCGGAATCACAACAGAAATGAGCCCTACTGCTTGCCTTCCTTGTGTAATAGGGTAACATACAGCTAAGCAGGAATTTATAATACAACCTACTGAGCACACAAGTGGTCTAGAAGGTGTGATGGAAGCTCACAGACCTGCCCCAAGATTTAGCCTGAAGCACAGTGAATGGGCAGAAGTAATAGAAAAGATTTATTGGACTGGGGATTTAGCTCAGTAGTTCCAGTGCCTGCCTAGCAAGCACAAGGTCCTGAGCTTGAGCCCCGGTCCAAAAGAGTGAACTTTGAGATGAATCTTAAGGTTTTTCTGGAGTTGACTACATGGGTTTGTCTCCTTTCCTGTCAAATAATAATAAGGGTATTTAAGATTGGATTTTAAGGTCCAGTAGAACCAGAAGTACACAAAGAGCATTAGAGAGATCCACAAATTTTTAGAAATGAGGAAGCAAATAAAAGAGTAATTGTCCAAGCTAACCAAAGTAAGTTAACATCCTAAATTTCAGAGAGAACCACTCAGAAATGGGCCAACTTTACCTGAAGACACCTGAGAAAGTCAGTCTAGGAGGCCCCAGATACATCCTTGCCACTTTTTGTGTGCATGTATGTGTGGTACTAGGGATTGAACCCAGGGCCTTGGTACTGAGCTAAATCTCCAGCCCTTTTTTTTATTGTTTTATTCTGAGACAGGGTCTTGTTATTCTGAGGGCAGAATATCAGATATAGAAAACAGGATTGCATTTAGTGACCAGGAAAAGAAAAATTTCTTAAAAATAGCAAAGGACCATGAAAAATCAATCCAGCAGCTGCTAGGCAATGCAAAGACGAATAACATAAGAGTGACTGGAGTCAATGAAGAAATGGGAGAGAGTGCAAATGACATAAAAAAATTGTTCACAGAAGTAATAGCAGAAAATTTCCCAAGCAGGGGAAAAGATACAGATAAAGTGAGGCATATGGGACTCCAAGAAGCCATAATCAAAAAAAATCTACAGTGATTCCAGCCCTGACAAAGGAGCCAAACATCCTCACTGGGGGAAAGATAGCCTCTTTAATAAATGGTGCTGAGGCTGGGGATTTAGCTCAGTGGTTTCACCGCCTGTGGCACAAGCGCAAGGACCTGAGTTCGATCCCCGGTACCAAAAAAACCCAAAACACACGCACAAAATAAACGGTGCTGAAAAGACCCCTGCCAGCAGACAGGAGGTGACCTGCTCCCAGCACACAAGAGAAGGCTTCAGGGCCACCATACCACCCCTGCAAGCACAGAGGAGGTGAGCCAAGTGGGCGCCAACAGCAACCCCTCCCCCGCCTCAAAAATGAGAAGACACGTAAACAAGTCTCAAAACCAGACTTGCAGATCATCTAGAGCAACCCCAAAGGGAAACGAGATGGAACACCCTGATACTCAACCACCCGGACTCCCTGAACTGGCAACAAAAGAGGATCTGGAAAAAATGAAATCAGAAGGAACTTCTCAGATAACAGCAGAGACTGTGCTCATAGTACAAGGCATGATTAATAAACCTAGAGAGGAGCTCAGGAACATGATGGAATCCCAACATAGGAAACAAATGGAATCCATAAAACAGATGCAAACAGATTTCCAAGAGATTAAAAACTCCATTGATGGGGCCGGGGATTTAACTCAGTGGTTTCACCGCCTGCCTTGCAGACACAAGGACCAGAATTTGATCCGCCGTACCAAAAAAAAAAAAAACCTCCTTTGAAAGTCTACAAAAACCCAGTCTTGTGAAGCTAAGGGTTGTGTCTCTTCCACCCCGTGGGGAAGTAATGAAGAAGAGTGTCAAAGGTGATGGGTGTGCTTGTGCAGGCACATGAGAGATCCAATCATTACTAGAATTGTGTGGATTTATGAGACACTCTCACATCTACACCTATATTATAGTACGCACCTCACACGTGTATCTACCTAATTTAAAGAATACTATTTAGGTATAAATTTACTATTTTCTATGAGACAAGCATAGTGCTAAGCCTAATCCTCTCTGCTACTGCCATATCCTCACCACTGCGGACATTGATTAATGAAATATCCCCAGGCACATAAAAGGATTTCCTTGTTTAATCAATATTGTCTATCTACAGTTTGGATATGAAGGCCAAGATATGGAGATTCAGGTCAATGACATAAATTTCCACTAGATAAAAGGCATCCATCTACATAGGCAAAGGATATTAGCAATCCTGCAGTGCTGCGACTAATTCCTGGGTCCTGGAACTCTAGTGATGTCATCGAGGGGTCACAGAACACTGCCCAGGCCTTAGTGATAACTGATATCACATCAACTGTGGTGCCCAACTGATCACTGCTCCACACAGTGATCTGGTCAACACATAGCTTCCCATGGTATTTTTTGGTTTGGCTATGCAAATTTCATTCTTTATCATCCTTGACTAACACTGTGAGAGATATATCAGAGAGAAATTTACCTGATTTCAGCGATTCTCCAGAGAGTGAAATCATGAAACATAAATGGAAGAGAAAACATCTAGAAAGCAGACTCTCACCTCAACCTCCAAAGATGTCAAGAGGTACATGTTAGTATATTCTCTAAGGAGGGAATGAGGACTTGTCTTTGAAATGAGGGAGAAGAAAGGATTTGTAGTTTGTGGTGTAGGAGTGAAGAAGAGAGAGAGAAGTGGCTGAATGAGGGAAGATTTTTGTCTTTCCAAGGGCTCAGGTAGTCTGAGGGTGAAGAGAAGGTTCGGGTGATCCAGATTTTATTTCTGTGGCAGAAGGGTCAGTCTATTCAGAATCACTCTATTTTACACTGTCACATACACAGTCTAGACAACTTTTTTTCTTTCAAAAATGGATTTTCTGTCATTTGACTTCCTCCTGAGGATACTGGGAGTGTAAATGAAGTCATGATTTCTGAGTACTTTCTTCATTTTGATGAAGAAGAAACTGGTTCACAGAACTGAAAAAAACATTGTAAAAATCATTATTTATTTATTCATTCATTTATTTATTTAAGTAAAAGTAAAAAACTCTCATATTGGAGATATGTCTGTATGACTCCTATGTGAAATGTAAGAAGAATCAGGACACACACAAACACACATGCACACCCACACACCCATACATGAATTAGCTATGAATGGTGAATTAAGGAGATAAGATTGGCTTACAGAAAAATCAGAAATTGAACAGTTGTTGTTGCCTTGGAGGTTAACAAGTAAGGAAAACAAGTAAGGAAACAAGTAAGTCCTATGATGGACAGCTGTTGTTCACTGATGTGAGCAGGAAGACTGGAGCTGACTCCAACATTCAAAGGAATGGCTCATATTCCTAAGAATAGTCTGAACTTTCCAAAAATATTTTGAGCATCTGTATTTTCTAATAATCCTTTGTACAGAGGTAAACTTGTCTTTTTTACCTTCATTAACATTAGCACATAATAAAAATGTTATAAATTGTAAACTATGAAATATGCAAAGCACATACTCACATGTATTCATATACAAACAGACACACAGATAGACAGGCACACACACACACACACACACACAAAGAAGGCAAAAAATAGGCCAAAGAAAGGTAAATACTAACTTCCACCATAACTGTCCACATACTATAGACCAAATGAAATTATATTCCCCTTAAAAACACAATACAACTTGACTTCACTAGATGAGGTCAAGCTACAGTAACTAGTACACACAGAATCTACTTCTTACTTGTGTATGTTCAAGGAAATAGAGCAGTTTTCTTTCCTGAGCTAATTCATAGGGTGAGTCTAAAAATTATTGTCATCCACATATGGCTTTCAAAGAAACTCTGGATTACCAACATCCCAGTCAACTGGAAAGGGCAAGTGCGTGGATAGATGCAGAGGTCCGTATGGCTATAAAAGTGGCACACGACGCTTGTATTCATTTTCCCTTGTAGCGAATGTAATCCCATGAGCAGAGCTAACTACAAGGCAGTTCAGTAAAGTATGTGGTCATAGTCTAAGTGGAAAGGCAGAAGCAAGGAGGCTCTGTACCACCCACAGGTTGGGCAAATGTGATGATTTGCAATGTAGTGACAAGATAAAGATTATTCCACGTTTAAAAATGTTTACTAATAGGAACCATATTATTTATGAAAAAGGATGGAGGCAGTATGTGTTCACCGAAAATGCCGAAGGATAGACTCATATTATTTGCTTAAGAATAAATCAATACACATGAACACCAAACCGGGACCATATCTCTTCATCATGATTTACTTTCACAGGAGAGGTGACTATGCAGGCTGATCTTCAGGGTGAAGATGAGGTACCGGCTCCAACTCAACACTACAAAGTGAGAGATATTTCTTACAGAGCTTCAGAGCACCTCTCCCATGAAGACAAATTTCCTGGTGCAGGTATGGAGGGACTATTGAACAGGGTCAAAAAGTTAGTTAGGCACATCCCAGATTTTACTTGAATGCTTCTGACCATCAGTTGATACAGGCAATTTAGTCAGAAAGAAATAGAAAATAACCAGAAGCGGAAGTAGTCAATACCAAAGGGAAAACACCTAAGAAGCCTGGAGTAAGTCCAGGATCACTGGAGGATGGGTTTCTGCTAAGGAAATGGTGGGACATTGGCCGAGGGGGTACAAAATGATCAGAGACAGAAAAACAGTGTGTTAGCATGATCAGGAACACTATGGTAGATTGGCACGAAGGTGTGAAGACACTAGCCACTTAAAACAACCCCAAGATCATAGGATCCTCAAAATACCTGGGTTTGAGATACATTATAGACATGCCCAATGCAAAAGTACATCACATCCATGCATTTCCATAGGCAGTATTCACACACGGGTCCCTTCCCAGACCCATCTGCGCTGTCTACACTCCTCTCTCCCTTCCTTCTCATCTTCCACAGGCACATGAGTTCTGTATTCTCAGTTTTTGTCCCAACTTTGCAAACAGTAATTGTTACTCTAACTTCTAGGATGATCCCACTCTTGTTTTCTATATTAAACTTTGTATAAATGAAAGTGCAAAATACATACCTTCTCTCTCTGTCCTTTCATGCATTCTTACATCCATGAGCACTGTGCATGTAGCACGATTTCCATTTTTATATTCTCATTATTGCATATATTTTTTTGTTTGAAGAAAAATATATTGACTGATTATACTTTGCCTGGCCACTAGAGTTGCTTTCTATGGAGAAAATAAGGGAATGTTTTCAATATTCTCTTGCCTATATTTTGCTATATTAAGACATTTTTGTTGGGTGAAAATATAAGATTTTTGTATCAACCAATTTGAACTCAGTCCTTCATTTTATTTTCTAAGGCAAACACATAAATACCCACTTAGTCTTTTATACTCTTCTTGGTACCCTCATTTTTTATTTATCCTCCCATAGTTCTGCATTTTCAAAACTCATGATTTCTTTTTCTTATACACCTTGATTTTTGCATACTCATGATCCTTGATTATTTCTTTGGATTTCACATACACTAATGGCTCTAGATTCAAAGAGAATATTTTCACTACTTACATTGTATTTCCAAACAACAGCGAACAATACGCTAGCACTCACACACAAATCCTTAATCAGAGGGGGTTCAGTCAACCCACAGATATGTGTCAAACTAACACAGACACACCCCTGTGTCATTCCCTTTCAAGCAAAATTTATTCCGTACTCAGATTTGTAGCTATCAAATCAGTCACACTGTAAAGCCTAATTTAATTTTAACCAACATGCGATTATCTCATACACACACTGCAGTCAACACACACCATGTCACTGCATGTTGGCATCATACCCATCTAAGACACTAATTGGTCTAATGTGAGATTTCTAATGAGAGATCTTGATACTCTAAACAGTTAAATAAAGGGAGGCGAACTTGGTTCTCAGTGGGAACAGGAACAGTGGCATAATGAGATCATGAATTTTCATTTCTCCAAACAGAACACTTGACCAAATCTTTCATTTGAGGTTGTGACTGTCTAGGAGGTGCAGAGAATAGAGAGGCCGATGCAAAGGGGATCTGACCTTGGACAAGAGGCACAGCTGAGCTGCTGGCAAGACCACGCCTCACTTCACTCTTCCTTCACATACAGGAGGGGGCCTTAGGGCAGAGGACTAAGATTGAGGCCTCTGGGAGGGACGAATAGGAAATAAGCCTCGAAGCATATGACAAAGCTCCTCAGCACACATTTCCCTGAGAACACCCAGGCAACAGTGGCTGGGGCAGTGGACCATGCTGAGATGTGTAGGGGATGGGATCAGCACCTTCCCTTCAGAGCGGGGTAAATTCAACTTCACACACTCACATGTCACATGTGTCACACTTCTTTACACTACATTATGGGCCTATTTCTCTTTCATTTGACCTTTCTCTTTGGCAGATACTCTTCTCTCTCTCTTTCCCCTCCCATTCCCTAGTAGCATCACATGGGTACACCCTTGCACTCTTATTCCTACACACAGTTATTCTCAGATTCACCACTTTACATGTTAATCCCATAAAGAACTTTACTTCTCCTCAAAGGGATAACCTGTTTTAATCCTATATGTTTGATAGACCAAACACTAGAAAACGCATGAGCCCTGCAATATGTATATTTTCTTACCCAAATGTCACTTCTTCTCCCCTGTTATCAACTCTCCTTTGAGCTGCACGGTCGGAGGTCATAAACATTTCCCTCGTCATGGAAGGCTACTGTCACACCATCTAACAACACTCACCACTCATACAGGAATCACATGCCCTGCCACACAACACTGTCCCACATACATATACACACACGCCCAGCACTATCTGCTTTGACCAGTACCAGAAACATTCACCAGATATGACCGGAATATATGTGTGTGTGTGTGTGTGTGTGTGTGTATAATATGTATTGCATGTGTGTATATAATATAGATGTGTACGCATATAATAATATGACATATCTCTGTTTATCTCCAGGCAACACCACAAACTCATGGTTCACATAGCTATACCGAGTACACACCTTGTATAACACATATACCACACACAGAACTCTGAAACATCATAGATACACGCATTCCCATCTCACAGGCCTTCACTCAAGGATGTTCTCAGGGCCATCTCATCCTCTCCTTTTTGAAATTTTTCCTAGAAACCAATAAATTACGTCAAAATATTCTACATGTACCATCCCGCCAGAGGCCTCTGCATCAAGATTTGATGGGGTGTCAGGAGGACTCCTTCGTTTCAAGTTCCCATGGACCTTCCAAGCTCGCCAATAACCACTTGATGACCTCAGGATGTACTGAAAGGGAAAGAGTCATGAACGTGTACTACATGCGTGTCCTAACCAAAAGGGGGGTCGCTATCTTCGAGGATACAAATGGAGAACTGGAGCCTCCCCCGAAAAGGATAAGCACAGCAAAACTTACCTTTCCTGAGGGGATTCCTCCAAGAGTCACCCTCGTAGACGATACAGATACACAGCACCTAACTAACAGCGAGGCTCACTGGGACAGTGAGGTCCAAGAGGGATGGGAAGAGGCTGAGAATGCATCAATGCCTCTGGCTCAGGAGCCAGGGCCCAGCGTCAAAAGACCTCCATGGCTGGAGGGCCTGGAGCGGGGCTTCCGGTGCATGGCCTGCTGCAGGGTCTTCCCCACTCTGGAGAAGCTTACGAAACACGTGGAATGTGGCACTGAGGAGGGCTTTTCTTGCCTTACTTTCCACCTTGCCTTTGCCAGGCTAAGGAAAAAAAAAGAGAAGGAAAGAAAGAGGAACATTAAGAAGAGAGAATGGCAATATTAACACAACATCTGGAGGCTCTAGGGAGAAATTTCTGTGGGTTTGTTACATTTATATTTTTAATTTCTTTGACAATTTTTGTTTTGCTTTTTTTAATACATAGAAATTTTCATTGTCTTGACGGTTAGGAGAAGATACAAATAAGATTAGACTTCAGTACCATAAACCTGTGGGCTTAAATCTCTTCCTTCTATTTTACACCTCTGTTCTGTTTCTGCGTCAGTGGTGTAGTCTTGGGAATGGAGATTATAACAGTTACAAATGATAATATTGATGAGGGTGGATTAGGCAAACATGAGGCCTGACCCTTAAGGTGCTTCTCCATCTGGCAGCCAGAGGGAGCGCAGAGTCACTAACAGCTGTCACACAGAGTACCTCACTCTCAAAGCCCTGGGGATGGCCCTGGGAAATTATTCCCAGCACTTTCTGGCCACCTGTGTGTGTGGCTGCCTGAACGGACTTGCAGCTGCAAGCCTGACACCTGCTTAGTGCTTCCCTGGTACTCTGGTCTGTTGCGGCTAACACTGTGAAGAGGGGTGAAGGACTGGGCTTTCCCAGGGCAAAGACTGAGGAGGGATCAGAGCACATTGATGATATCTATAAATCCTCAAACCTCAACGGCCATGATCTCGTTTGCCACCACATCAGGAGACTTCTGGAGAGCAGGGACAATCCCCATTTTAGCTCCCCCCATTTCCCAGAAAAGTTCAGCGCTGTCAATCAAGCAGCTGCTTCTCCTGAAGTATGGCTACACTGTCACCACAACAGCTGTGGCCATCCTACGTGCCTCAAGACCCCCAAATACCTCTGAGATGTATTTGTCTTGGCCACAGCAGAAGTTGGAGTGAGCTTGTTCGCTCCTGCCTCCATAGGAGCAGCAAGAGACAGAAGGCTCCATCTGTGAGGAAAGGTCCACAGTAGACACTCATATGCTGGTACCTTAATCGTGGACTTGCTACCCTCTAGAATTGTGAGGAATGCTTGTCTGTTGTTGATAAATTACCCAGTACAGAATTTGTTACCTAAGTCCAAATGGACTCACATAGACAGACATTTCCTCCACCAGTTTTGCCCTGATAGCCTCTTTTAACCCTTATGTCTTTAACGCAGTACCATTCCTGGGAGAAGTTTTTGTTCTTCGTTCTCACAGCCTCCTAACTTCCCATTCACTCCTTATATCATAACATATGACCGTTGCCTTGTGTCACACCACATGGCCTTTTCAATCTCCTTGCTTTCATTTTTCTCCTGCTCCCTTCCATTCTGACCTACTATGCTCTGTGTTCTCAATTTCGCAGCTCACTCCTCTTAGCCATTATAGACTGACCCTTTCCACTCATGTAGCTTACCTACCATGTATGATATTCCCCCAGCCCATAACTTCAATCATAAAATATTTCCCAAGGCATAGAACCAGATTTCTACTACATCCTACAAGTATATTACAAGCACCTCAAGATCAACATTTCCAATCCTACGATTGTTACCTTACTTCTGAAACCCACCCTTCCCCTTTGTAGTATGTGTTTGTATAAACTGTACAACTTTACTCGTTTGCTGAAGCTAGACTCTTCAAAGTCAATGTATGTAATATTTATATATTATACATATTCCCATTTTGTCCCTACATTCAGTGGAATCCCTTTCTGCAAGTTTTGAATGTAACAGGTCCTCATCAAATGGCAACTTCAGACGTGCTACTTCTAGCACTCTTTTGGAAATTCGTTGTGTATATCAGTTAAATAAAAAGCATCGTTTTCACACACCTAATATGTGTGCTATCTTCTTTCAACCTTCAATAAAACCCATGGTGCTCTTGATGTGGGTATCAAAATCTTGAGTAGTCCAGAAATATTTCTCTATCAATATAAAGCATAGCATGTACAATACCCATCGTTATTTTGAGTGGGTGACCAAGTATCTGAGAACATCTCTTTAAATATAAACACCTTGGATTGTCTACACTGGTAGCGGGACGGTGTGCAGGTAGGTAGTAAAAATGGTGCTTATCATAGAAGGAGCTGGAAGAAGGGACTGAGCACCTCTAGTGTAGAGCACAGAAGGAGTGGGGCCTGGACATCCTGAAACAGGCCAGGGAACTCAGTCTGTTTTTTCCAACACTGCTTGAGTGCCGAATGTAACGTGGAGGCGTGAGACTCCAGTGCAGACAGAAGCCTGTCCCCAGCTCCCTGGGTATTGTCAAACAATGACTGAACCGTTCTCAGATCACCCAGGGGCAAAGAAATGGCACAGAGAAGGTTCCGGAAAGTTCGACCCATTGTATTGAAGGCTGATTATAATTAACAACATTGTTTCACATATTCAGAAAACTAGAAGAGAAGATTTTGAATGTTCTCCTCAAAATGAAATATGATTATTTGAAATTGTGGATAACCTTAGTGTCTGGAGATCATCAATACACAGTGTATAAACATACCAAAATATCACACTGTATCCCATAAAGGTATACACTTACCTGTCAATAACAAAATATAAAACCTACAACAAACCAAATACTCTGGTGAAACAGCATCAGAACAGGAAAATACAAGTAGTTATTACCACTGCATTTATCACTGAACAAAATTATAGGTCATAAGCAATAAAAACCATAAAAATTATACTGACTGAAATGGAAAAAGCCAGAAATGTGATTTTTTTTGCATATAGCATAATGTATTTTTAAAAACTTCAAAAGCCTAGAGACGGTAAGAGCTAATGAGTTAGGTCACCCAAATGTCTAGTATAAACACAATGTTGAAGGTGATTTTCTGCATTTCCATACACAAAGACATGTTAAAATTTATTTTAAAATTCTAGTGACAAAAATCTGAATGCATATAGAAAGAAATTAAAACTGTGGATATGTCTTTAAAATAGAACAAAACATTATGTCTTGAAAAACATTAGGAATATAGAGCAAAATTTATACCAATAGGAAAATTCCTTGATCAAGATGTGGTCAATTTTTATATATCATTATGTGAATTTTCTTGTAAATCTGTAAGTCAAATTAAAAAATTGTAAGGACGAACAAAGGAACAGAAGAAGCATGACACTTCTTAAAATAGAATTATTTGAATGGTTATGTCTCTTCAGCATCCTTTGAAAATTATGACAAATAATATTTTCCTGAATGGGCAGAGACAATTAACCACTGGAATATTAAAAAGAGACAAGAAATAGAGGGAGGTATTTATTTGAAAATCTGTTATTTTAAGCTGGCCCAACCAAATTTAATGATGAAAAGTATCTGGTTTATAATAAAATTATTTGGAGCCGTATTGAAATGTTATACATGAATACCCAAAAAACAATTCTCATGACTATGTATGTTCCTTATTCAAATACTCTATATTAATCCCCTAGAACATATGACAAAATCATCAGTGTCAGCATTCTTGAAGTAGTGAATTACAGTAAAATAAATGTTCATCAAGAAGACAAAAACAAGATATCTGTACTATGTTCAAACAGCAAACCTATAGAAATTGATTGCCACCAAACCAGCACTGTTCGAAGTACTTAACAGAATACCAGACAGACAACGGGGCCAACGTTACCAAAGAACCCCAAGGAAAGGCTATGCCTAACAACGGAATAAACAAAGGAAAAAGGGAATCAGCACAGAAAAAAAATACAATGACAGGTATCAACACACCATTCAGTAACACTCAATATAAGTGGTCTTAACTCTCCCCCCGAAATACATAGAATGATAGATTAGATCAAAATACACAACTATGTTGCCTCCAGGAGACATTCCTCAGCCACAAAACACCCAAATTGAAAGTTACAGGTTGGAACTCCAGGAAAGCAGAGCCTGAAAACTGGAGGTAGTTATTCTAATTTTTGACAAAGCAGGCTTGAAACCAAAACCAATCACAAGAGACAAAGAAGGTCACTACATACATATTGATAAAGGGAACAATTCACTAGGAAGAGATAACAATTGTAAATACATATGCACCAAATGTCAGTGAACCTATTTCATAAAACAAAACAACCCCACATAAAGGACAGATAGATAGCAACACAATCATAGTGGGGGGGCTTTAATATCCCACTTGCACAATCTGTCAAGTCAACCAGAAAAATTTCAACAACGAAAAAATCACAGCTGAACCATACCTTTAACCAATGGATTTAAAAGATATCTACAGGGAGACCCCAGGTCGCGCGGACGCCAGCAGCCCATCCAGTGCGGAAGCCAGCAGCCCCCGCGCCCCGACGGAGACCCCAGGTCGCGCAGACGCCAGCAGCCTGCCCACCAGGTGAGAAAGCGGTGCCCCGCCGGAGACTGCAGGGCATCTGAATCCGCACAGCAGAGGCGCCAGGGGGAACATAAAGGCCATGGTTACGAGCCCCAGAAGATAGAGCAGAAGTGAACAACAGAGAGGGCCTTTCTGATGCTCCTTCAGGAAAATTGAAGCCCACTGGGAAAGTGAAGAAAATCTCTTCAATGAAAGCACACTGGACCGTCGTGGTTGGTAAGTTGGTGGGATCAGCACCTCCCATAGAAACCCGGATTCGCATGGTGGGAGGGCAGCTGGAACCTGCAGTAAAACCTTGCAGAGTTTCATCCTGCAGGAGGTCAGGAAACTCAACTTAGACCTTGCAGCCAGAAATCAGTCTGAATCTCAGCAGACTACAGCTGGCTTGCTGAGACTAATCGATTTGGACCCACACACTGCTGCCCACATTGCCTACCAGGACAGCAGAGACATATCCTGAGGGAGACCTTTTTGTGTTTGTTTGTTTTCTCATATATATATATACATACACACACACACATACATATATGTATTTTTTTTCCCCTTTCTCTCTCTCTCTTAACTTCTGGCTCTATATTTCTCTCCCTCTTTGTTCCTATTGCTGTCCCATTCTGAATTTTTTTCTCTCTCTGTCCTCTTGACTGTCACTTTTATAGAAAGGTGAATACAATGTCTAGCTTCCCTACTGTTGTCAGTTTGTTCTATCCTTGTCTCTGTTCTTTCCCTCTGTCTCCTCTTGTCTTCAACAGATCCCCACAATTTGCAGGATCTCCCCATGTCCTCTAGCCTCA
This sequence comes from Heterocephalus glaber, assembly GCF_053883595.1. Lineage (NCBI taxonomy): Eukaryota > Metazoa > Chordata > Mammalia > Rodentia > Bathyergidae > Heterocephalus > Heterocephalus glaber. The sequence continues at coordinate 3,496,825 of NW_028258351.1, read as the reverse complement.
CCTCTAACTTTTCCCTCTCCCTCTATCTCTCTACCCCTCCCTCCCCAACCCCTGCTAAATCCTTATCCTGAGGGATAAATTTGCCATATTGAATGGTTTACTTTACTACAAACATATTTTGGGCTGGCCCTAGATTTTGATCTAGCTCGCATGGTTAAAGGTGACAGATAAACCACCACCACAAATTATCATTTTCTAAGCTGTGTTTGATGCAGATTGCGTCTATTGGGCTAAGGTGTCATGATTGATCTAATCAGTTCTCCTCCCTGGTATACTGAAAATGAGATTGCCTAAGAGTCATTAGAGATTCAAAGCCTAAAAAGTCCAGCTATACCTGGAAGATATCTCTGAGAAGCAAACACTCCGTAGGTAGGGGCTCTAAACACCAGTAACAAAGGTACTCAAAATAAGAAATATTGAAGTATCAGCCCAGGAATTAAAGCAAAAACAGCACCAGCAACAGAATTAAAAATGAGAAGACACCTTGGCAGGACACAAAGAGACTTCCAGCTCACCAAACGCAAATTCTGGGGGGAAATGAGGTGGAAAAATATGACAATCAACAACCTGGATGCCCTGAACTGATAGCACAGGAAGTAACAAAACAGATGGATGAAGCCCTAGAAAAATTCAAAACAGAAATAATTTCCCAGATAACTACAGCTATGGTGAGCAGAGTGAAAGACATGATTAGAGGCTCTAGAACCGAAACTGATTAAAAAAATAGATGAGCTCAGGACCATGCTGGAAGCCCAGCATAAGAAAGAAATGGAAACCATGAAACAGATTCAAACAGATATCCATTGAAAGTATTCACAGCAGATTAAGGGAATGTGAAGATAGAATATCACATATAGAAGACAGAATTGCGGTTAATGACCATGAAAACAGAGATTTCTTCAAAATAGTAAGGGACTATTAGAAATCAATCTAGCACCTGCTAGTTGATGCAAAGAAGAATAACATAAGACTGATACGAGTCCACGACAAAGCAGGAGAAAGGACAAATGACATTAAAAAAACTCTTCACAGAAGTACAAAACTTCCCAGACAGAGGTAAAGAACTGGACATACAGATAAGTGAGGCACATAGAACTCCAACTAACCACGATAAAAAAAAGCTACCCCTAGACATATAATAGTCAAGATCCCAGAAATGCAACAGAAGAACAACATCCTACAAGCAGTTATAGAAAAGAAACAAATCACATACAAAGGAAAGGCCATCAGAATCACAGCAGACTTCTCAACACAAACCCTCAAGTCAAGGAGAGCCTGGAGTGAAGTATTTCAAGTCCTAAAAGAAAATAACTTCCAACCTAGACTGTTGTACCCTGCAAAATTATCTTTCAAAATCAATGGGGAAATTAGATACTTCCACAAGAAAGAAAACTTGAGAAATTAATTTTATTTTATTGGTCATTTTAGGTATACAATATGACACCCATCATTGGAAATTTGCACCTTTACATAATCTCTCTTGGTTATTTTTCCCCCTTCCCCTGCCTTCCCTTCAACCCCTCCATTCCACCCTATTTACAAAGACTTTGTTTCCATTTTTTCCTTTTCTCATGCTAATTCCATGCCCTTCTTTCCTTTCCCCTATCCCTTCCACTTCTGCTTCCCCTTTGCCCCTTTTCTTCCTACTTCACATTATCTATTATACCTTTTAGTCCTTATTTACACTTTCAGTTTCTCACACTACAGAAACTATTCGGTATTTCACATGTGTGTCCTATTTATTTCACCTAAGAGTATCGCCTCAATGTGCATCCATTTAGCTATAAATCTCTCTAATTTCTCATTTTTGATGGCTGAGTAGTACTCCGTTTTATCAAAAAACCCCACATTTTCTTTATCCATTCTCCAGTTGATGGGCAATTGGGGTGCTTCCAAGTTTTAGCTATTACAAATTGTGCTATGAACATGGTTGCACATATATCACTGTGGCATGATTCTTTTAATTCTTTGGGAAAGATACCCAGCAGGGGAATAGCTGGGTCAAATGGGACTTCCAGTCCTAGTTCTTTGAGGTATCTCCATACTGATTTCCACAGTGGTTGCACCAGTCTACACCCCCCACCAGCAGTCAGTAGTGTTTCTCTTTCCTGACAGCCCTGCGAGCATTTGTTAATGGTTGATTTCATGATAGCAGACATTCTTTATGGAGTGAGGTGGAGTCTCAGTATTGTTTTCATTTGGATCTCTCGAATGACCAGTGATGTTGAACAGTTTTTCATATGTTTATTTGCTATTTCTACATCTTTGTCTGAGAAATGTCTGTTCATTTCAGATGCCCATTTTTGGACTGGGTCTTTAAATTTGGGAGGTCTGATTTTTTTAAGTTCTTTATAGATTGTAGATAGTAGACCTTTGTCTGAGGAAAAGCAGGTGAAGATTTTTTCCCACATTGTGGGTTGTCTCTTCACACTGCTGGTGGTTTCTCTTGCTGTGCAGAAGCTCTTTAATAAGAAGAGATCCCACTTGTTGTTTGTGCTAGTTCACCGGCAACTGAGGTTTTGTTCATAAAATCTTTTCCTACACCAATATCTTCAAGAGTTCTACCTAACCTCTGTTCAGCCAGTTCAGCGTTTCTATATTAATATTTAGATCTTTAATCCATTTCGATTTTATTTCGTGCATGGTGAGAGATATAGGTCTAGTTTTAATCTTGGACAAGTTGAAACCCAATTTTTCCAGCACCACTTATTGAAGAGGCTATCTTTCCTCCAGTGAGGGTGCTTGGCTCCTTTATCGAAGCTGAGATGACTGAGTGTGTCTGGAGTTGTTTCTGCATCTTCTCATCTGTTCCATTGGTCCTCAGGTCTGTTTCTTTGCCAGTACCATGCTGCTTTTATCACAGTAGCTTTGTAGTATAGTTTCAAGTTGGGGGCTGTGATACCCCCTGCCATGTCTCTGTTACCTAGAATTGCTTTTGCTATTCTGGGTCTCTTCTTGTTCCAAATGAATTTTTGGATTATTTTCTCCACATCCAAAAAGTATGGTGCTGGGATTTCATTGGGGATTGCACTGAATCTATATAGCAATTTTGGAAGTATAAGCCTTTTCACTATGTTGATCCTTCCTAGCCAGGAGCAGGAAATGTCTTTCCATTTTCTGATATCATCTTCAATCTCTCTTTTCAGAGTGCTATAGTTTTTGTGGGGTTTTTTGGTACCAGGGATCGAACTCAAGTACTTATGCTTGCAAGGCAGGCAGCGGAACTACTGAGCTAAATCCCCGGCCCCAAGAGTGCTATAGTTTTCAGAGAAGAGGTCTTTGATTTCTTTCGTTAGGTTGATTCCTAGGTATTTCAGTTTTTTGGGTGCTATTGTGAAAGGCATTGTTTGCCCTATTTCTGTCTCAGTGAGTCTGTTGTTCGCGTAGAAGGAAGCTATTGATTTTTGGGTGTTGACCTTGTATCCAGCTACTCTACTGAATTTGGTTACTAAGTCTAGAAGACTTCTGGTGGGATTCTTGGGGTCTTCTATGTAGAGTATCATGTCATCTGTAAATAATGACAATTTGACTTCTTCATTTCCTATCTTTATTCCTTTTATTTCTTTCTCTTGTCTAATTACCGTAGCTAATGTTTCCAAAACTACATTGAACAGGAGTGGTGATAGTGGACATCCTTGTCTTGTTCCTGATTTTAGTGTGAAGGATTTCAGTTTTTGACCATTTAGTATGATATTGGCGGTTGGTTTTTTATAGATAGCTTTTATCAGATTGAAATTGAGACTGTCTATTCCATTTTTATAGGGTTTTTATCATAAATGCGAGTTGGATATTGTCAAATGCTTTTTCTGCATCTATTGAGATGATCATATGGTTTTTGTCCTTGGCTCTACTGATATAGTGTATTACATTGATTGATTTGTGTATGTTGAACCATCCCTGCATCCCTGGGATGAATCCCACTTACACCTGAGAAATTTCATGAACACCAAACCAGCACTCCAAACAATTCTAGGGGCCCAGGATTTAGCTTAGTGGTTCTGCTGCCTTTCTCTCAAGCGCAAGGTCCCAAGTTCGATAACCGGTACCAAACAACAACAACAACAACAACAACAAAAAACAAACCCAAACATTTTTAAACAATATCTTAGAAAAACATGATGAGGGTCACAACTCCATGAGACCCAACAGAGGGAAGCCACCAGGCAAGGCAAGAAACTAAAGGGAAATGGGGAAAAATAAAAAATAAAAGAGCCAACAACAGGAAAACATCATGACAAGGATCAGTCAATATTTATCAATTATAGGGGCCAGGGATTTAGCTCAGTGGTTTCGCCGCCTGCTGCGCAAGCACAAGAACCTGAGTTGGATCCCCGGTACCAAAAAAAGAAAAAATTATCAATTATAACCATCAATATTAATGGCCTCAATTCACAAATTAAAAGAAATAGACTGGCAGAATGGATTAAAAAGCAAAATCCAACAACAGGCTGAACAGAAGAAGCACATCTAATTAAAAAAGACATTCATAGACTGAAAATAAAAGGATGGAAAACAGTTCTCCATGTGACAGGAACCCAGAAAAAACCAGGGATAGCAATCTTATTTGCAGACAAAATAGATTTCAAACCAAAACTAATTAAGAGAGACAAAGAAGGTCACTACAGCCTTCTGAAGGGAACAATCCAAGAGGAAGACATGACGATCATAAATATATATGCACCAAATATGAAGGCCCCAACTATACAAAATAAATATTAATGGACATGAAAAACCAAATAACTACTAATACAGTTGTAGTGGGGGACCTCAATACCCTACTATCACAAATAGACAGATCATCTAGACAAAAAATAAACAACGAAATTCTAGATCTGAACCAAGCTTTTGAACAAATGGACTTAATAGATGTCTACAGAGTGTTCCACCCCACAAAATCATAAGACACATTCTTTGTGGCTGTACACGGGTCATTCTCCAAAATAGACCACATGCTAGCTTACAGGCCATGTTTAAGTAAATGCAAAAGAACTGAAGTTTCTCCCTGTATATTATCAGACCATAGTGCAATAAAATTGGAGATCAATAGCATAAGTAACTGCAAAACCCCCACAAACACATGGAAATAGAATAACACTCTCCTGAACAACCAATGGGTCACAGAGGAAATTAAAGAAGAAATTAGACAGTTTCTCCAAGTGAAGGATAATGCCAGTACAACATACAGGAATGTATGGGATACAATGAAAGCAGTTCTACGCGGGAAATTCATAGCACTGAATGTCCCTATTCGGAAAACAGAGAGAGCTCAAATAACCTAATGCTGAACCTCAAGCTCCTAGAAAAAGAAGAGCATAACAAACGCAAAGCTCATACAAGAAATTATAAAGATCATAGCATAAATCAATGCAATGGAGACGAAGAGAATGATACAAAAAAATCAATGAATTGAAGAGTTTGTTTTTCAAAAGAATAAATAAAATCGATAAACCCTTAGCCAGCCTTATCAAAAAAAGCAAAGAAGAGGCTCAAATCCATGCAATTAAGGACGAAACAGGTGCAGTCACAACAGATCCAGCAGAAATCCAGAAGATCATCAATACCTAGTTTGAGAACCTATACTCTTAATAAAATGGAAAACACAGAGGAAATGGACAGATTCCTAGATACATGCAAATTGCCAAAGTTAAATGAAGAAGATATAGAAATTCTAAACACTCCAATTACAATCAGTGAAATTGAAAACGTAATTAAAAATTTACCAACACAGAAAAGCCCAGGACTGGATGGCTTCACTGCTGAATTCTACAAGAGATTTAGAGAAGAACTATCGCCATTACTCTTTAAACTCTTCAATAAAATTGAAAGGAAAGCAATACATCCAGATTCATTCCTGGAAGCAACTCTTACTTTGATTCCAAAACCAGGGAAAGAGCCAACCGAAAAAGAGAACTACAGGCCAACCTCCCTAATGAACACAGATGCAAAAATCCTCAACAAGATACTGGCAAACAGAATACAGAGGGTCATCAAGAACATCATACACCCTGACCAAGTTGGATTTATCCCAGGGATGCAAGGATGGTTCAACATAGGTAAATCAATAAATGTAATACACTACATTAACAGAATCAAGGACAAAAACCGTATGATCATCTCAATTGATGCAGAAAAAGCATTTGACAAAATCCAATACCCATCCATGATAAAAACCCTACAGAAAATTGGAATAGAAGGTCTCAACCTGATTAAGGCTATAGATGAAAAACCAACAGCCAACGTCATACTAAATGGTCAAAAACTGAAAATCTGCATGGTAAAATCAGGAACAATACAAGGATGTCCGCTATCACCACTCCTGTTCAATACACTTCTGGAAACATTAGCCACAGCAATTAGACAAAAGAAAGAAATAAAAGGAGTAAAGATAGGAAAGGAAGAAGTTAAACTGTCATTATTTGCCGATGATGTGATACTCTACATAGAAGACCCAAAAAACTCTGCCAAAAGACTTCTAGACTTAATTGACAGATTCAGTAGAGTAGCTGGATACAAGGTCAACACTCACAAAACAAAAGCCTTCTTGTTCACAAATAACAGACTCACTGAGAAAGAAATTAGGGAAACAATTCCTTTCACAAAAGCATGCAAAAAAAAAAAAAAGAAATATCTTGGAATCGGTCTAACAAAGGACGCAAAAGATCTCTACACTGAAACCTGCAGCACTCTGAAGAAGGAGATCGAAGAGGATAGAAGAAAATGGAAAGACATCCCTTGCTCCTGGGTAGGAAGAACCAATATAGTGAAAATGGCCATCTTCCAAAACTGCTATATAGATTTACTGCAATGCCGATTGAAATTCCAACAATACATTTCACAGAAATAGAGAAAACAATCCAAAAATTCATTTGGAACCAGAAGAGACCTAGAACAGCAAAAACAATTCTAGGCAAGAGACATGATGAGGCGGGTATCACAATCTCCAACTTGAAACTATACTACAAAGCTACTGTGATAAAAACAGGATGGTACTGGAAAAGAAACAGACCTGAGGATCAGTGGAATAGATTAGAAGATCCAGAAACGACTGCAGACATACTCAGCCACCTCATCTTTTTTTTTTTTTTTTTTTTCTTTGGTACCGGGGATCGAACTTGGGTCCTTGCACTTTCAAGGCAAGCAGTGGAACCACTGAGCTAAATCGCCAGCCCAGCCACCTCATCTTTGACAAAGAAGCCAACCATCCTCACTGGAGGAAAGATAGCCTCTTTTTTTTTTTTTAAAGACAAAATCCCATTTATTAAATTGTTTTAACAAACTGAAAAAACCCTTGAAAGATTTGGGGTTACATATTAAAATGAGTCTAACTGGGCCCCCAAAGAGTGAGTCTTCCTTTGCACTAGGTGTTCCAGCCAAAAGGATGCATGCAGGGAGCAGGCCCTGTGGGTTTCAGTCCAGGCCCTCCTGGGTCCTCCTTCGGTTCAGACCTGCACCTTTTGTGAGCTCCACTGTACTATGCAAACCACTCTGTGATCCTCTGGTCTGAACCAAACTTGAGGCCATGGTTATTGTGATACCAACCAGTAAGTTATTAAGGAAATAAGCCTGATATGTTATTCAGAAAGGCTTAGGAGAGTGTGCAATCTAATAAAGGCCTTTAAATCCCTGATACATGTCAGGAAGCTCTAAATGATGCCTCTCCTAACTGGGCAAAGAGGTGTCTCAAAAAGGCCTCCCGGGGATTTAGCTCAGTGGTTCCGCAGCCTGCCTCGCAAGTGCAAGGACCCGAGTTCGATTCCTGGTACAAAAAAAAAAAAAAAAGCAAGAATGGGAAAAAGGCCTCCGTGGAAAACCATCCAAAAGACGATGATTGCAACGGGACTCTCGGTAATCACAAAAGGTTTCTGGATCCCTCTTCCTCCCATGCTGGCAGTTAGAACCGTGGCCAACCTGTGTTATACAAAGTCAGAAAAAAACAGCTTCTGAGCCAAAGTCTTAAGTGAGAAACACAGGAATATCCTTCGTCTTTCTTCAGCGAACTTCCCTTCCACTTAACACTCGAAAAGCATTCCTACAAATCATTTGGGCTCCTTGAGTCTTACTCGTGGGCACATTTTCATTTTCCTCACTTTTAGAAATGTCTGCATTTTCCTCCATTACCACGATCATTTTCCCGGCCTGTTTTTCTCTTTCTTTCGTTCTTTCTTTTTGAAATCAGAACCACTAAGCACCTAGAGACGCCGCGACCAGCAGGCGAGTGGAGTCTTCCTTCTCTCCAACTACGGGTACCTTTCCACTCCACGGACTTCAAGGTTTCACTCGCCACTTCGTTCCTTTCTCCCTCGCTCGGTTGGGGGGGGGGGCGGAGGTTAAGGGTACAAAGAGGCTGAACCCCCCAAACAGAAAAACAGAGGTCTCTTTGGGGTTTGTTATGTGGGAGAAAGGGGGTGATTTTTTTTTTTTCTTCATAGTAAAAATTACTAGAAGCCGTACTTGGTTTTAAGGAAAAGTTGAGTCAACCAGATCGGAACAGGGAAGGAGAACGAGAAAACGAATAAAAGCCTTCGGTGCACCGCGGGGGGACCCGGAGGATCGGCCGGGGCCGCACCCCGCACACACATCCGCAGGGAGAGCGACTTTCGAAGGAGCGAAGGGAAACCTCTTGGAAACTTAAGCGCGAGTTTCTTCACCCACGGCCAACCCGAGGGTGAGCCCGGCGGTCCTTTCGCTTCCCCGGGCTCCGCGTGCAGGCGCGGGCCACGCACTACCTGGCTCGGGAATCCAGGCCCCTAACGGGCAGCGCCGGGGGCGCCGGGCCGGGTCGGGGGAGCCCGGGCTCCTCCCCGAGGGGAGCTCGGCCGCGGCCCCCGGCCCTTCTGGCTCCGCGCCGCCGCTCCTGGCCGAGCCCCGGCGGCAGAGCGAGGAAAGTCCAAAGCGGGCGACGGGGCGGGGCGGGGCGGGGCGGGGGCCGGGAGTGAAGGCGGAGGGGCTCGGGCGCCAGGCCAGGGCTGTCAGTTCGTCAGTCCGCCCGGCCGCCCCAGCCCGCGGGCCTGGCCTCCTCAACAAAAGACCCCGACCAGGCCGCCTCCCTCCGACCGCCAGCGACGAGCCGAGGCCCCCGAGCTGCATTACCTGGTCGCAAAGGGTTCGGCGGTGCTGTCAGCCCCGAGTTCATGGTTTGGGTCCAGGGCTCCCGACGCTTGATCGTCAAGAGACCGGGAGGGAAATCACCAAAAGCTCACGCAGAGAAAACGCCCAACTCTAACCCGGCTCCGTCCGCGCGTCTCTGCCGCTCCCTCGCCAAAGTCTGAAAGCGGAGCCAGCGAACCAGATCCGAACCGGGCAGCAATGTCGGGGCGGCGGAGCCCGCGCGGCACGCCTCCAGCTCCGGTCCCGGTCCTGGTCCCGGCGGGGAGCGCGCTCGCCCGCTGCCTCCCCGGGCTCCTGCGCGCAGGGCAGGGCCGGGCCGGGCCGGGCTTCGGGGGCTGACGAGGGGCGTCCGGGCCGGCGGGCGAGGCGGAGAGCAGCGGCCCGAGCCGCCGCCCCGGCGCGCGGAGCTAAAAGCGAGGGGGCGGCGGCGATGGGACAAAGGAGACCGTGTGCGGAGGGAGGAGGCGGAGGAGGGCGCGAGGCGGCGGCGGCGGCAGTGGCTTCTCCCTGGCGGCCGCCGCGGGCTCCCCGACAGCGGGTCAGGCCTCTCCAGCAGCGCCGCGGGCCCCCTGGTCCCGGGCCCGCCGCCGTCACCGTCGCCGCGTCGGGAGCCGCTCAGAGTCTTCTGCGCCGATCCCGCCGGCGCGCGGCGCGGGCACCTCCTGGCCAGAGCTCGCGGGCGGGCGCCCAGGCTGGCTGGGCTCCGGCCCGCGCTCCGCTCGCGGCCGCCTGCCTTTGCCCCCGTGCGCGGCTCAAGTGAACTCCATGGGGGGCCGCCGCCGGCGCCTCGGACTCCCGGGCTGGGCCGTGCCAGGGGGCCGGGGCCGGCTCCGCACTTCGCTCCCCGACGCTCTCAGCTCCCGGAGCGGGACTCCTCAGCGTGCCAGTCCTCGCCGCCGGCGCCACCGCCCCTCCTCCGGCCCGCCCCCAAGATAGCCTCTTTAATAAATGGCGTTGGAAAAACTGGATTTCAACCTGCCAAAGATTAAAACTAGACCCATATCTATCACCATGCACTAAACTAAGATTGAAGTGGATTAAAGATCTAAATATTAAAACAGAAACACTAAACTTGCTGGAAGATAAATTAGAGGTCTTGACGATACATGTAGAAAAGTCTTGAGGACGGACATTCGCATAGGAAAAGACTTTTTGAACAAAATCTCAGTAGCACGGGTACTAGCACAAAGAATCAGCAATTAGGATCTCATCTTATTAAAAACTTTCTGCATTGCAAGAGAAACCACCAACAGAGCTAAGAGACAACCTACAACATTGGAAAAATTTTTTAGCAGCAGTACCTCAGACAAAGGACTACTACCTAGAATATACAAAGAACTTTAAAAAATCAGACCCCCCAAATTTAAAGACCCAATTCAAAATGGGCATCTGAAATGAACAGACATTTCTCAGACAAGGAAGTAAAAGCAGCAATGAAAATGAAAAAATGTTCGACATCACTGGTCATTGGAGAGATGCAAATGAAAACAATACTGAGATTCCACCTCACCCCTGAAAGAATGGCTGCTATCAAGAAATCAACCAACAACAAATGGTGGCGGGGTTATGGGAGAAAGGAGCCCTTCTCCATTGTTGGTGGGGTTGCAGACTGGTGCAACCCGTTGTGGAAATCAGTATGGAGATACCTCAAAGAACTAGGACTGGAAGTCCCATTTGACCCAGCTATTCCCCTGCTGGGTATCTTCCCAAAAGAATTAAAAAAATCATATCACAGCAATATATGTGCACCCATGTTTATAGCGGCACAGTTTGTAATAGCGAAAGCTTGGAAACAGCCCAAATGCCCATCAACTGGAAACTGGATAAAGAATTGTGTTTTTTAAATAAAATGGAGTACTACTCAGGCATAATGAATGAGAAACTAGAGACATTTATAGCTAAATGGATCCATATTGAGGCCATACTCTTAAGTGAAATAAATAGGGCACACATATGAAAATACTGAATAGTTTCTCTGGTGTGAGAAACGGAAAGTGTAAATAATGATTAAAATGAATAATTGCTAATGGGAAACAGGAAGAAAAGGTCCAAAGGGGTAGGGAAAGTGGGAGGGATAGGGGAAAGGAAAGAAGGGAAAGGAAAAATTATGAGAAAAAGAAAAAATGGAAACAAAGTCTTTGTAAATAAGGAAGGGTGGAGGGGGTGAAGGGAGGACAAGAAATGGGAAAAAAATAAGAACTAAGCTACATCATGTAAAGGTAGAAGTACCCAATGATAAATGTAAATGTATTGAATACCTAAAATGTACCAATAAAATAATCTAAGGAAAAATAAATAAATAAATAAATAAATAAAAGATATCTGCAGAATGTTTTACGTAACAATAGCAGACATTCTTCTCACCAGCTCACAGAAATTTCTCCAAAATAGAGGATTATGGCCCATATTTTGGGCCATTATGCATGGTTAAAAAATACAAAAGTGAAATAATCTCTTGTACCCTACTAGATCATAAAACGAATGAAACTAGAACTCGACAGCAAAAGAAAACACAAAAACTGCACAAATACATGGAGCTTAAATAATACATAACACATTCTTCAGTAATTAATAGGTCACAGAAGAAATTAGGAAAAAAACTTTAAAAATCCTAGAATCAAATGACAATGACAACACAACATAACAAAATGAGAGGGACACAAAGCACTTATAAGAGGGGTGTTAATTTCTGTGAGTGCCTAAAATAGAAAACAAGGCGATCCCAAGCAACCTAATGATGCATTGCACCATTCTAGAGAAACAAGACTATTCTCAAACCCCAAACTTGTAGAAAGAAAGAAATTATAATGATCAGAGAGGAGATAAATGAGATCAAGAATAAAAACAGAACTAAGAATCATAGAACCAATGACGTGATTCTTTGAATGTATAAATAATACTGGATAAACCCTAAACCAAACATACCAAAAGCAGGAAAGAAAAGGCCCGTATCAATGCAATTAGGAGTAAAAAGGAAAATTTGCATCAGAGAGTTCTGCAATACAGATAATTCTAAGGAACTACTTTGAAAACTTTTATTCCATTAAATTGGAGAATCGGGAAGAAGTGAATAAATTCCTAGACACAACTAACTTACCAAAATTGAACCAAGATGTACAATAAAAACCCCGAATAGACCAATAACAGTCAATGAAATTGAAGCACTGGTACTCTATCCACTAAAGAAAGCCCAGGACCTGATGGATTCACCACTCCTTCTGATCTGAACTTCAGAGAACTAATGCCAGTACTCCTCAAACTCTTCCCTGATACTGGCATGAAGGGAACACTGCCAAACTCATTTTGTGAAGTCAGCATTACACTGATACCAAACCTTGACAAAGACTCAATGAAAAAAAAAGAAAGTACAGGCCAATATCCTTAGTGAGCGTAGGTGCAGCTATTCAAGTAAGAGTATGGAAACATTTCAGTATTAAAACAACTCTTATAGCCATATAAGCCTAGGATGAGGAGGAGGTGTTCTTTCTCCATAGGAAGGAATCTCAATAACTTGGAAACTATCTGCAAGAGTTATGTTTTCATTACTTAGAGTCATCCCATATGAATATTATATCTATGCCCATATATAAATAGTAGAAGAAATGAATGGCTGAATCAAACTCATCAAATTGTACACATAAAATGTGTAGTTTTTATACATGTACATACCAATAAATCTATTAAAATGGTTGCACAAAAAATGGATGATAGAGAAAGAATTTATTTTGAAGAAATTGAGTCATGCTATAACTATTAATTTACATATTAAATTTAATAATATTTAAATTTTTCAGGAAAATGAATTTGAAATTTAGCTGACAGTTTGGAAGTGTAAATGTTTCATAAACACAAATTCATTAATACTTAAAGTACTTGCAATATAGTAAAGATTCAAAATATTTAGACTGCGATTATGTTAAGTATTATATTACATTTCATTTTTAAACAGGATAATTTAAGTCCTGGCATTATAGATAGAGAAAGTAACATATCTTTACCATTTTCTCTGTCCCTGTTTCCTGGTTTTTGTCAATAATTCTATATTGTAAAAATTTTTTAAATTTGCATTCTCTTTTCCAATCGCAATTTCTAAAATTATTTTATCTCATTTTGTATACAAATTGATTCAATGCTCATCCTTAGTCTTTTTACCATAGTCACGTAGGGATTTATAAAAATTGTTTCATGATTAAAAATGGTACCATAACCCCCAGAGCAAAATACAGCCTCTCCAGAACCTGGAATTGAGTCACGTGAAAAACAACTTGGGGAAGAAAAGAAAAAGTAGATGTTGGGAATTGGAGGGGAGCCGACAAGAAAGGTAGAAATTATAGAGAAGCTTGAGAGGCACAGCACAAGGAGAGAGAAGAAAGAAGCAGTCTGGGAAGCTCCTTCCGTTCCTGGAAAGGTGACCTTGTCTCTGCTAACACAAGGTAACCAAGGCAAGGGTGGCTATACTCGGTTCAGCACTGAAGAACAATCCCAACTGTCTAAGTAGCAAAAGAATGCTAGCATTTCCTAAGTGATCAGCAGCATCCATAACATTTTTTTGATAAAATGGGAAAAAAAAGTAAATATTCTGAACTCTCCAGCACTTCTTGGAATAAATAGGTATCAACTTCTATTCTTGAACATTCAGAAAATCATCAACCATGTATAAGGTTCATATGGAGAACTAAGTTTTTACTCACTGATAGTATATTATTCAGATACATTTTAATAATTTGCTTAAGCTAAAATTTCCGGCACTAGTTAAAATACCTAACTTCTTGAAAGTATGCAATAAAGAATTCAAATAAATAATCCAGATTACTCATTTTTTCCCTCCTATCCACACTATATATATTTCCCTTTAATTCATACTTATATATATCTGCCATGGATGGGCATAATATCCATTTTATTAATGTCTCATTTGTCTCATGTTTAGTGAATGCATATCTATCTGTTTATAATTCTGTAAGTATAGTAAGCCATAGTAAATTAAGGTGAATTATACTTTTGCTGTAGAATTTTTTTTTTATGAATTGTGTCCAGTACTATTTTAGAAAGAATATTGCTTATTTTGCTGTGTAGTTTATTTTATTTATCTTCTTTAAAATGCTAGGCAGTATGGAAGAAAGAAATTGGAAAATGGGTTTCTGTGATGATGAGTACAGCCCAAAATAAATTGTTCAGAACTCACAATATAAGACTTCCAGAAAGAAACCGATATGTTAAAAAATAAAGTCCAAAGAAATAGAAGGACAAAGGAAAAACAAACAAAAAAAATAGAAAACACCTGAGCCATATAAATCAACTGTCATCCTTTCTCATGAAGGAGGTCTACATATAAGGGAAGTTAAAGGAAAAAATGCAAAAGAAAAAGAGAATGAAAGACTGCAAATAACCAAGATTTTGGAATTCAAATAAAAACGTGACGCATGATATAAGGAAAAAACTTCACGAAAAGAGAATTGTTGAAGTGAATCAGAAGTAAAAGAGTGGGAAAATATATTGTAAATATTTTGAGGGCTAAAAAATTTAACAAAATTTGAGGAACAATTCTTTATGCTTTTTCTGAGAATAAGAAATACACGTACTTGGAAGAAGAAAAATTACCTAGAAACATGCTGTTGAAGGTGGTTCTAAGGACAATAACAATGAGTGGATTCGAGACAGCATGAAATCACTGCCTTTACTTTTCTAGACATGACCACTCAATTCTGAAATAGTATGGAATAGTACTACTTCTAGCAGCTATGTTGATTAGAGTGCTGCAAGAAAGATGTCATTTGTTTATATCCAATGTCAGCAATAAGCCTTTATTTTCTTTCCAAGAGAGTCAAGGACAGCTGTGTGTGTGTGTGTGTGTGTGTGTGTGTGTGTGCGCTTCACAGTTGAATTCCAGTTCTGCCAGAGCCACTGCACCAGCTATGAGTTCCCGGTGGTGGCAAGAGAGCTGCAGCAGTACCTGGAATCAAGTCCTCGCACAGCCATATCCCAAAGCAGGAGAGATACGGTGAATAATTTCTTTCTTATGCCATTGTTCTAAGAACAATATTTCTTAGAACTCCAAACGGATTATCTTATATGCTAGTTTAAATCAGATGCACATCACAAGTGAATCTCCATTGGAAGTGAGATAGAAATTCACTAGTAGCTAAGACCAACTTTAATCCATTGCTTGAACCTTGATTAGAATAGGGAGAGGGAAAGTGAACTGGCAGTGGCCTCGGGAAGGCAACAGTTTACTTTTCAATAGTAATTACTGATTCCAAGTTTTATTTTCTATTCACCGGGCACACTGTACACGCTTATTATTCTTCCAACCTTTCTATGTAGTTTACGTGATTATAAACTCTATTTAACATAGGGGCAAATAAATCTGCAAAATCAAACAACTTACCTGAGATAACATAGCAAATGTTGCTGAATTTGAATATACAAGGTCTGAATGAACATTACAGAGACTGTTTAAAGTTTTTAAAATTTTATTCCAGTAAAAAAAGTCTCATTGCTATTAATATCCCTCAAAACACCCTTGCTGCAAGCACACTTATCTTTTTAGTCCTTGCCACTTTCTGAAGCAATTCTGGAAGTTCTCTTCTATGAGTATCTTTTTTTTTTTTTTTGCATTCTTGTGGCTGCCTTGATGTACTGAATCAACTCAAAACATTTACCTTTC
The DNA here is from genome assembly GCF_053883595.1 of Heterocephalus glaber. NCBI lineage: Eukaryota > Metazoa > Chordata > Mammalia > Rodentia > Bathyergidae > Heterocephalus > Heterocephalus glaber. The sequence continues at coordinate 3,481,050 of NW_028258351.1, read as the reverse complement.
ATGGTCATCTTGACTTTGCAGAAGTTGGTACCAGATCCAATGAAAAGGTCGATGAGGACACACCGTAATGTTTTATGAGCCCGCCTTCCTCTTGGATGGTAATTTCCAGCAACAGTCACTGTAGTTTCCATTATACTTTGTCGAGACAAGCACAAAAGAGGGCTTCCAGAAATACTACAGAAAGTGGCAAGAACAGTGAGTTAAGTGTGTTCAAACTGAGGAGGAATATTTTGAGAAGACTTAATGAATGTATCTATTACTGTAATGTTGTGATCACAAATCATAACTCTATCCTCAAGTCTATGAATAGAATGAAAAAATATGAAATATAGAACTAACCTCATACTAAAATATAAATTATAGTTTGTATAAAGTGCTATTTATTATAAATTAAGCATTTGAAGCTTTAATAGAAAATATAAAGTTATTGGCTATAATGTAAAGAAGGAAGTTTAAATCAATCTATAGCTGTCTGCTGACACTGATGTAGAATTGGGATTTATGTGCGTGCTTGTGTATCTATTTATAAAGATTAATGAAGTCTGATCTTACCTAAATAAAGGAAAAAACAGAAGAATGCTAACATTTTTTTAAAAACAGAAAAGTTAGGATTGAGTAAAGAGTTGAGAAGGATGTCAAAGACAAATAATAGGTTTAAAGTTCACCATGGAGCAAAAATAAAGGCTTTAAAGATTACCTATTGGCCTAGGGCAGACAATGCAAAGAAGTAGTTAGGAATCCTGGTTTCAGTTGCCTATATTCCATTAAATGTAAACTGGGGCAGACCTCCAGACCTAGAATCATAACCTTGTGCTTTAGAGAAGGAAGCAGGAAAAGATTTCTAATATTTATCATATCTCCCTCACGAATTCAAACCAGTCAACAATATAACTTGAGATTGAGAGTTATTCTAATTCTATTTCTTCAAAGGAAAAGCATTAATTTTACAAAGGAAAGGCTCATCCTTTTCAGATACTCCACATAGATATCTGTGGAGAGGCAGGGCGTTATTAGTAGGACTTGTTCTCTGAGAAGTAAAAAGGACTAAGTCCAGACACAGGAGGAGATGGTGGACTTGCAGAAGAGGAAAGTTTGTCACAGATGAAACTTCAAAGAGAAAGCCCTGTTTTAGGGTCTAGATTCTTAAGTGGGTAAGTACTGTATTTAGTAAATGAGCTAAAATGGCTTGTGTATATAGGTCCCTAGATTGTTTATTTGTCCACAGCAGATTAAGAACTAGTAGCTCACAAGCTCAATGCCGAACTTCAAATTTTACATATTCAGTTGCTTTAAACATGGCCCCAAATAAGCAGATTTTTTAGCTATCCGGAGGCTGCCCGATTGACATAGCTTGTAAATCTATGTCCAACATCTGTTAGTCCTATATAGTGTATAAAGCACGGGGCTTTAAAGGCTCCAAACTCCTGCTTAGGACCTCTCTGATCCAGAGACTGCCCTTTTTGCTATTGAACAGCATCGCCTAACACTAACCCTAACCAAGTCATAAAAGATACTATAGCGTCTGTCTCACTCTTTTTCTGGAGTCACCTGCTGTGGGAGAAGCTACCTGCCATGTCAAGAGAATACACAGGCAGCTCTGTGGAGAGGTCCTCTTGGGGAGGATCTGAGGAAGTCTTCTGCCAGCAGCCAACCCCAACTGGCTAGGTACATGAGTGAGCTACCTTGTAAGATCTTGAAACCCTTGGACAAACTAGGTGGACAAACCACTCCAATTCCTGACCCACTAAAACTCTGTGAGAGGATAAATGTGTATTGTTTTAAGCTGCTATATGTTTAGGGTTAATTTACTACTCAGCAACAAAAGAAATACTATGGAAAGTCTGTGTCTTCTCTAGAGTTGAAACAACAGTGAACAGTTAAGATGCTTGCCCACAGCCACGTGGCTAGCAAGGGACGAAATTTGAATACCAACCTAGTTCTGAGTGATAGCAAAGCCCAGCTGGTCTCCCTGTGAATGGTTACACGAAAGCTGTTGTGGCAGCCTCAGGAAAGGACAAGGATTAGACATTTTTATTCACTGAAGAATAATGAAATTGTTAAGGGGGAAGAAAAGGATGAGGGGGAAGAAGGAGGAAATATCACCAACACTTAGTTGACTGCTTCTGGCAGTGAGTAGAAGCCTTCTTTTTTTTGAGGTCTCACATGCACCTCATCCAAATAAAAACTGGCACAGTAGGGTAACAGGAACAAGATGAGATCACAGGAATTGAAAAGGAATCATTAGGGGAGGGTTGAGGGGGTTACAGGAATTGACATTCACTGAGCACCTAGTGTGTGCCAACATCCTTAGATTTCATTCAAGGTTTCTACAGACTTGTGATTTAAGGATTTTTATTCCTCTTTAAAATAAAGAGATTATGCTCATAACTACAGAGCCATTACATGTTGTTCTTCAGATTTGATCTTATGCCTTCTACTTTAAAATCCTTGACTCGTTCTGCCATCTTCAGTAGGCTGAATAGCCAAGCTAGGTTTCATGCAAAAGAACTGTTGTTTTTCCCATTGCTGGTTGTATGATACATACAATTCTACTACATACTGAATTACAAATAAAATCTATTAATGCTAATTTTACATCATGCTAGATTATAAACTGTAATTTTTGACATTGGAAGAAACCTTTACCATCTATCCCACTTTATCCCTAAGCCTCAAAATAAAACAAACTGAAGCACTAAGCTGTGAACGGGCATGGACTTACCATGAAGACTGGCACTCTCTGCTCAGGTGCTACTGCAGAATCTGGTTTATGCTGCTGTATCAAGCCTGTACCTAGTTCTTCCAGAAGCTGCCAAGATTAAAGAAATAACTGTCAAAGCGGAGCATTAGAACTATGGGGTTATAAACAAGTTCACCTCAGTTTGGAGATCATCTCAAATCTAGGGGAAAAATAACTTCTAGCTGATTTTTCTTCTCTTTTCATTAACACCTGTAAAAGAGATATTCTTTCAAAGAGTAAAACCAACAGCTACACATTAATTTATTACCAAATCGGTTCTTCACGTTTATAGGTAAGCACTGAAAATAGAGGACTGTATGTATTCCTTACCTGAAATCTCTTTAAGAAATCTCAGAAGAAAAGGCTTTTAATGAAATTACCTTTGCTCCATGAAGCTGAATGGATGGATCTGCTTCACTCACGCACTTGCAAATCACCTCACCAAGCTCCATCAAGTAGACCTGAGCCACTGAAAAGTAGCCCCGGGCCAGGTGAGCCAATACCTACGGAGAGCAGGGAATTAATCCCAAGATCTGAATACTTCAGAAATCACGCCAGTTAAAAAGGGGGCTGAAATATGATGTTGAATTAAATGAAAAATATTGTATCATAATTTTATGATATTTTATAGTTTGTTATTGTGTTTCATTAATATTATCTCAACTCTTAGGATAACTCTTTTAGGCAGGTAATAATTGAGCTCACAGAGGAAGAAACTAAGGCTGAGAAGATTAAAGGGAGTCTTTAATGTTATCCAGATAATCAGCAGCAGCCTCCAGGACCAAGCCTGTGCTCAGACCATATCTGAGTTTAGAAAAAGCAATTCTTTAAAATCTAGGATTATTTTCTTCTTCTGAAGGAGCAGTTATTTTATCTGTATTAAGCAGACACAAGACCAGCCAGAAGTTTATCAAGAACTACCCAAGCTGCAGTAATGAAAGATAAACTGTGTAATTCCTTTCCGAATTACTGCACAATTATAGCCAACTGTCATAGAAGACCTGGGACGATTACAACAGCTTCCAACAAAAGAACAAAAAGGAATGAACCTGGCATTTTACAACCCAGGAATCCCCACCCCCCAAACAAAACAACAAAACCACCTATACCACCTCTGTCCTGACATGGCTTGGTTCCCCACAGTCCCTGTCCCCGCTCCTCAGGGTCACCCTGGGCAGAAGGAACCTTCACTGTGTCCAGAGCAGGAAATGCAGACGCCTACCTGTAAGGCCTCCAGTCGCATGGGGGATGGTTCATAAGTGCTTCCTGCCACAGGGCCAGTGTCACTACCAGAGCAGGATTCCTCCTTGGGCAGCGCGAGAGTGGAAATGCAGAGTCGGACGAGCCAGCAAGGCTCTGAGTACCCCTTAGGGGAGCTCCCTGCTGCTTCTTCCGGAAAGGGTCCCACTGGGGCTTTCTTCCACCAGTCAGGAGTGCTGAGGTGAGGAGTCACAGAATTGCTATTGCTGAGTCCAGAAGAACAGGGCTGCTGGAGAAGTAGCTGGACTTCAGGTAAAGGTGCATGAGTGGACACGATAGCTCCCAAGAGTGTAAGACTTGACACACGAACATTAACATCTGTCAAAAGGAAGAGACCTTATCACACGGGGACCACTATCATAAGGGTCACAGTTATCTCTGCAGGCAATTAAAAATTATTAAATTTCCAGTCCATAGGAATTAAATGAGGCAAATCATAAAGAAACAATCCAATAAATTGAAACGTTGGAAATTTTATATGACAATTGACTGTAGTCTTGCAAAAATCAGTATTACAGGGCCGGGGATTTAGCTCAGTGGTTCTGCCGCCTGCCTCGCAAGCACAAAGACCCAAGTTCGATCCCCGGTACCCCCCCAAAAAATCAGTATTATAAACACACACACACACACACACACACACACACACACACACGTACTCAGGAGGCTGAGGCAGGAGGATGTCAAGTTCAAGGACAGCCTGGGCAACTTAGTGAGACCTGTCTCAAATAAAAAGGGCTGGGGATACAGCCCCTCTGGATTCAGTCCCTAGTACTACAACTACCTACACACACACACACACACACACAAAACATGGGGGAAGATGACCTAATTCCAAAACTCTAAAGTGATATAACTAAATGTAATGCATTAATCTTCAATGAACCCAGGTTTTTAAAAGAAAAGTGTAGAAAAAAAGCTAAAGTCTGTGTTCAGGTGGGTTTTTTTGCATGTGGATGTGTGGCTATTCTAAGACCATTTGTTGAAAAGAATATTTTTCTTTTTCATACATCTATTGATTATATGAATGTGGGCCTATTTCTGGGCTCCTTACTCTGTCCCAATGATCTATATGTTAACTCTTTTCCCAACTCTACACTGTCTTTATTACTGTAGTTTTACAGTAAGTCTTGAAGGTAGGTAGTGTCAGTCCTTCAAGTTTATTCTTCTCTATTAGTGTTGTGCTTGCCATTGTAGGTCTTTTGTTTCTCCATATAAACTTTAGAATCAGTTTGTTGATACCTATAAAATAACTTGATGGGATTTTCACTGGGATTTCATTGAACCTATAATTGGGAAGAACTGACATTTTGACAATACTGAATCTTCCTATCTACAAACATGGATTTATCTTTCCGTTTATTTGGTTCTTTGATTTCTTTGATCATAGTTTTATAGTCTTCATATAAATCTTATATATATTTTGTTAGTTTTATACCTAAGTGTTTCAGGGTTTGCACATTTTTGGGGGGCTACCGGGGATCGAACTCAGGACCTTGTGCTTGCAAGGCAGGCAGCGGAACCACTGAGCTTGAACATTTTAAGTTACTGGAGAACAAAGTCAGATACTTGAAAGGGTGTATTGTGCTCAGTTGAAGATACAAATAAAGAGAAGCAGGTGCAGTAGAATGAGCAGAGGATGGAGCTGGAGTCTCGAATTGGTTAATATTACTTTTGCCACTAATAGGATAAAAGATCTAAAGGTAGGATCTGTGTTTTTGAGTCCTGTAAGTAGTGGGGTGGACTTAGTTTGCACATCATTATATCATTTGAACCTCATAAATCTCATGGAATAGAAATAATCCTTCCTGTTAGGAGAAAATTAGGGTACAGAAGGGCCATGGTTATGAGATGGCAGAAATGGGAGTGGGCTACAGGCCCTCAGACTGACTCAGGTTCAGGGTCCTGCCACTCATGTGATGGAAAACATCCACGCTTCTTTCTCCTACAATTCTGAATGAAAACTCAGCTAATCGGAATGTGGTCTGACCACAGAGCTTTAAACAGAAGAAAAACAAATATCTAAAGGCATGTGTTTATAGCACATAGACATTATGTGTGGGAGTAAGAGATGAAATAACAAAAAATAAGACTTGTTAGTGAAGATTTGAAGTTTTGTGATTTATCTGAATTTCAGAGGAAACAATGTTAAAAGAAGTTAGGTTTTGTATTATAGTTTTTCTTCCCCAAAAGAGGATGGTATCTTTCCATCCATCCATCCATCCATCCATCACCTATGCCTAAAGACATTAATTATAATACATCTGAAGGAGTCCATGTGTACGTGGCTCATTCCTAGTTCTAAAGGGACACTCTGGTCACTGCTGCGAAGCACTGAAGTAGCATTAAACTTTTTTTTTGGTTAGTACATGTTTGCAGGACATACTAATTACATTTTTTGAGGGGAATTGGTACACGTACATAACACAGCAGTATTAAACTTTACTTTTATTAAACTTTAATTTGCTAGCTTTTTTTTCTGTTGGGACTTGAGGGATCAAAAACGGGATTCCAGCAACAGTTTGCACTTTGTTGTTGTACTGGGGACTGAACCCAGGGGTGCTCTCCCACTGAGCTACAGCCTCAGCCTTTTTTTCATTCCCTCCCTCCCTCCCTCTCCCCCATCTCTTGCCCCTTTCGTGTTTTGGCGCGTGTTTGCAGTGCATGATGTTCCCATCCCTTGTGTGGAGCTGGAGCATGTACCTAACACATCCCAATTCCTTTCTGCAGCCCCTGTCCCTCTCCCCTCCCTCCATCTCTTCATCCCTTTCCCCTTTCAGAAAGATCTAAGTTTACTAATAACCTACATTCGATTGACGTAAAAAAGCAATTAGTTTAAAAACACTACCAACCTTTGTGGCGGATATAAGGCTTTATCTGATTCCAGACTTTGGTCAGCAGGCTGAGTTTCAGACGGTTGTAAGGTGCATTTGATACTAAGTTTGCAAGGCACTGTAAATCACACACACACATATAAAAACAGCTCATCAATAGGCCTGGTTAAGCCACATCACAGAAACAAAATTTTACGGCACTTAATTTTAATGGTCTTTACGCTTAATGAGAACCAGTCCTTTTCTATCTTTTAAAAAATAACACTCGCTTAAAAATACATTGGTACAACTTACTACTAAACCTAAGAACCACTTTAGTAAAATGAAAGAAGCAACATTTATTTGGACATACAGAGATTATAGGTTAGATCAGACAAGTGGGTACAGACTTTCAAATAGGATATCCTTAATAAAATTACTTGTATTTTTAAGTTAAGTTACTTTTAGGCTATGTAAAACATCATACAAAATTCAAACAAAGAGCCCTCTCAGGAACCACAGGTCACTTGGAATATTTACCTTAATTGTCTGGGTGAGGGTCTGTGACGATGACTCTGCCACCAAAGCTAACAGAAGACATCTGTGCAACTCTCTAATGCTGGAAGCAATCATGACGGAGAAGGGAATAAAAGCCCTTTTGTGGTCACTCGTATCTTCAGCAACGGAAAGAAACTGCTTTGAGCCTTCTAATATGGCAGATAAAACTTGCAGAGCACAGGCACGTGTCTGAAATTTCAGGATGATTCATACAAGTTAGTTAAAAATTAAGAGCCAGAGTCCCTCTTTCCCATATATAGTTTTTAAAGTATTTAGAATCGATCATCTTAATTAGAACAATAAAGGCAATGGGATTATCAGGTTCTGAAAGCAGGCATGAACTAGACTACTTGTACTCCGTACCTTAAAAAAAAAAGTCTTATATTGCTGTTAGGTTTTCTTACAGTAAGGAGTAAGTCTAAGGTACATTATAGCATGAAAACCTGAAATCCTAAGCATGAGGATAAAGATCAGAGGCCTATTTTATTCCAACATAAGCCCAAAAATCAGAAATGAAAAGAAAGTCAATTTAGCCAAACTGGAATATACGTAATAAATGCAGGAGTATTAATATATAATACTATTCACCCTTTTGGTCAGCTCACCTCAAAATGCCAATTAAACACGTTCTGGTCAGTTTTTCCAAGTAGGGAATGATTTTTACAATTCTGAAATCTAATTAAAATATTTACTCAATTTTAAGAATATGGGTTCAGAGTGAAAAAGATTTTCAGAAAGCCTACAACTATATTATCTTCAAAACAACAACAACAAAAAGCAAACAATAAATCACTTCTGTGCAGTGGAATCGTAAATTTATTTGTTTGAAAATAAATGTGTATCACGAGTACAGACTAAGGCAGAGTCATTTAGTTAGGAAGCTGACAATGCTTAGGAAGCTATGTAATACGTGAAGAGAGAGACTATGAACACAAGCCAGCTGATCCAAGAACCCAGATCAGGGCTGGCAAACTTTGTGCAGGACCACTAGTACATGTTTTACGGTTCAGACTTTGCAGGACACAGAGTCTGTCAGGACCACTCAACTCTGCTCTGCTAACAGTCACTATGGGAAGGAATAAACATGGCTGAGTTCTAATAAAACTTTACGTATGAATAACGAAATCTGAATTTCACCTAATTTTCACATACCGTGAAATTTATTCTTTTGATAATTAACAAAATTATTTAAAAGGTAAAAACCATCCTTTGCTCACAAGTCATACAAAAGCAGAGGGTGGGCTACATTTGTTCTACAGGCCAGTTTGCCAACTGCTGATTGGATGGTTGGTCTGAACTAAAAGAGACAGATGTTATGCTTAACTTTCATTTCTTTAGAAGGCAATTAAAAGCTCCAACAGCTCACAAACCAAATAAAATTAAAGATCAGGTTGTAGAAAGAAATGAACTGATGTTCAAAAAGGAGAAAAAAGTTAGTTCAATTAACTTTGGTGCCCTAAGGAAGAAAACATTCATGAGGATCACAGATGAAAACAAAAGAAATGACACTGAATTTGGTTATTTTTTTCCCATGAGGTATAAAATCTACATAGAAATTTGATCCTACAAGTTATACTTTTCATAGTTCCCAGTTAATTTCCTTTCAACTCTTAAAGTCTTTATTATAAAGTTGTTACTTATGATACTGAATCTTGCTCAAGTTCTGCTTCATTTATTCTTACATCAATATTTAATATCCTGTTTACCAGTTCTAATCAGCACTTTCAGCAGAAACTGCTGCTGCGCTAGCAAATCATAATAGGTCCAACTCCCCAGACAGCTCATTTTGTTGAGTAAGTTTTATTGTTTGAATATTTACAATGATGTCTGAAAGATGTTTCAAGCTCATAAACATCAGTGTGCTCAGTGTTACCAGTATGTAGTTTCACCTCCTTCGATATGAAGGCTTGTCTCAAACTAAAAAAACAGAAGTCTTTTTTTTCCCTCTCTCTTTTACTTATGAATGTAGCAGAAATGTTTGCTGAGGTAGCCCAGTCAATCGTAATGTTTTCCCCTATTTTTATGAATGTATGGTCACAGGATACCCATCAAGGGAGGGGTGATAAAGAAGTTCCAGCTCGGATTAAGTACTACTGAGGTGTCCATGCAGGAAAACAGGCTGTTATCTTCTTTGACTCTGTCCAAGTACTGTATGTATGCATGTATTTGTTACTTTGGTACTGAGGATTGTATGACCTCATATGTGCTAGGCAGGAGCTCTACCGCTGACTACACTTTCAGTTCCAAGTACAGTACTAATTATTATTCACATGTCTCAAGGTTAATTTCTTTGGCTCTCAAAGTTGTCTTTTAATGGAAGGCATGTTAACACTGTGCCAGAGCTCTAGATTTGGAGACATCCAAGTAAAATTTATCTGTTCCTGAATGACCATATAAAGGAAAGCTTGGTTACCTGCCATTTTGTAACAGTTAAAAATTTTACGCTTTATTTTCTTTTCTAGCTATGCTAGCATCTAAATTTTGATTTGTTTTTACCTTTAAGTTATCTAAAAGAGAAATAGAAGATCATCCTGTAATTGAAAATTAGGATTCTGAAGGTATCCAGAGAAAGGTCTGCCCTTTGTTTGTTCCTTAGGCCAAAATCTTGGTGATATATCTACATAATGCCTGAGAAAATCATACAGAAGAAATTCTTGTACTAGTCATGTTATGTATATTAGTTTCCTCTGTTTCTCCTGGAAACATATAAGATGTGCTTTCTGAAGCACATTTCCAACATGGAAATTTGATTTTCCAAGCACCACCACACTACCAAATCCTAAAAGAAATTTCTGTTCTCCTTTCCAATAACTACCAGTATTTCATGTTCAAGGTTCCTGAAAGTAACTTTTATTCCTAGTGTTCTGACTCGAAGAGCAACTCACTTTTTCTTCTGTTTGTTTCTCACTGGAAGAAAAAGTTTTAGAGGAGCTGTTTTAATTTCTTCATGTAATTTTGCAGAAGTCATTATGAGAACCTCTCTCACTGACATCATCTGCTGCAGCACCTTCTTCTAGAATGTGTCTTGGTGCATAATTAATTACATGGTGGAAGTTTGCAAAAGTATGGCTCAGGCTTCACAGTCAATAATTATCATATTTATTTATACCCTTTCAAGCTAACATTTGATAAAAATCTGAGTTCAATTATTTCACTTGTTGTTAGATTGAACTAATTTTAATCATTTCTTTCATCTTTTTTTGTTGTTCTCTTTAAGAAGAATGACTTATTTTTCTATTTCTCCAGGACTTTTTATGGGGCTTTTGCATTGATTTTAGGACATCTCCGGAAGGAAAAACTATACCTTCTCCCTCAAACCATATTTCTTGCATTCACTCAACTTAAATAGCAAGGTATCTAAAAGGTACCCAAATTAAGGAGATAGAAAAGACCAATATTCAATATGTAGAATTTCTCATGGCATTTAAAATCAAATGTAAGCTTTTAAAAGATATAACTACCATGAAAATTATTTCAGTTCACCCTCGCCAGATATGACCCCATGACCTCTGTGTTCGCATCCCAAGCTCACATGTTCCCCGCCTCCTCTTAGCTGGGCAGCTGTGGCAGGGTGATTCACTTGTGCTGTTGCTTGCCTCGCAGCACCATTTCCTTGGGCACTTCTGCCAGCTTCCCCCTGGCTGGGGAGTATGCATTTAAAAATCTTTATAGTTTTCCTTCCAATTACTAGAACGGCTTCATTACTAATGTATTTGCTGCCATTCATTTTCCATTTTTCTCCCAGGTCCTTATTCACTATAGATATAGCTGAGTTGCAAAATTTCTGCTGGTTTAACTGCTTGGGATACTAGGTATTTGAAATACACCACAAGAATTACTTTGTGAATAATTAAGGCTACATTAAGCTTTTGAAGCGGCATCTGGAAGTTTTCTTAACTATTCAAGAAGATGATACGGGGTATTTCAATGTATTGCAGATTACTACCTCCCCTCTCACATTTAATGGAAAATCTTATGAAAACTGTTTACTTTCAGTGGGTAGTTGGATTACCTGAGGATACTCAGATGCTATTCAGCATGACTGTTTTTTTTTCTTTTTGGTACCGTGGATCAAACTCGGGACATTGCACTTGCGAGGCAGGCACTGGAACCACTGAGCTAAATCCCAGCCCTCAGCATGACTTTTTAATGTCCATTATTGTAAGGAGAACCCAAGAGCAGGATGTTTTCCTAACTTGGTTAAGAGGTTAACTTTTAGGGAGGAATGAACTTATCTAGGCCAAGGTAGACACTGCATCAGCCATGAGATATCTTGCTGTAGATATCTGTGGCTGCCAAACCATTTCTTCTTCTTTTTTAAAAAAATTAGTTTTTCTCATTAAAATATGTAAATATTCATTATACATAATATGAAAAAATACAGAAAAATTAAAAGAAAAACCACCGTTGAGATCCTATTGTACATACTCTTTATATCTTGATCTTCAACAAAACATTATGAGAATTTTTCTAAGCCGTATACCTCCTTTATGTCTATTATGCACCATAATATTCCACGGAGTTTTAAAAACCATTTGTGAATTTTTTTCTATTATAAATACAACAGCAATCAATATTTTCATGGGAAAGGAAGCACAGCAGCTTCAGTGGAGCTCAAAGGAGACACCGAAGTTGTAAGTCTGTGTGCTTCACGCACGGCCTAGGCCAGAAGCAACCTCTATAGAATCTCCCTCACTGTCCTAGGCACAGAAGTCCATTTCCTCCTCCTCCTCTCCAGTAAGTCAGGACTTGAGTCAGTATTAATAAGAATAGAGTTCAGATAAAATCGGATAGGGCAGAGAAAAGAAAGAGAGACATGGAAACTTTCTCTTCCTAACAAAGCTTACAATGCAAATGCTCTTACCTTTGGAGAAGGATCTTTTAAGGTAAGCGTAATTAAGGACAGAGACTGTGGGCTTCCAAGCTCTGGTGTGTCAGGAACAAAGGCTGACCAGTATCCATAAAGAACTTTTTTTTCTATTGACTTTATTGTAGAAAGAAAACAAGCTAATGCTCCCTGGCGAACTTTGGCTTGGTATGGCCTTTCATATACAAAATAAGAAGAAAATAAGTTTGGGGGAAGTTTTTAAGAAATGCAAACATGAAATGCTATTCATTCCAGCAAATTCAAATGATACATTGAGAAATTCAGCATTCTGAATAATCCCTAAAGATGTTAACATGGTATTAAAATTTTTTTTTAAATGTGATCAAAGCTTCTTAAGGCAATTTGCTTAATATAGCAAGGTATTAAGGCTGACCAAAAACACAACTAGAGAGAGAATAAGAGGGTAATATTTTGATGTTAGGGAACTAGTGTTAGATATTAAACAATGCAGAGTACCTATCCATCCATTCAACAAATAACCCAGTGATCTTATATGCCTGTGCCAGGTTATTACGCTGAGGCAGAGGCATAAACAAAGTCTCTGCCCTTGACAAGCTTGTTAGTGGCAGTGACAAGACAAATAGATAACTAGGGCAGAGGGAGGTCAGAGGGTCACACAGAAGGGGTACCTAACCAGAACTGGGAGGGGGAGAATGGAAAAAGTTTTCCAGAGAATAATATGATTTCTTAGCTCTTATTAAAGATGAATAGAAGCTGGGCTGGGGATTTAGCTCAGTGGTTTCGCCACCTGCTGCGCAAGTGCAAGGACCCGAGTTCGATCCCCGGTACCCCCCCAAAAAAAGATGAATAGAGGTTACCAAGACAAAAATGTAAAAAAAAAAAGGTGATGGGAATATTATTCTAGGGACAGCAATAGTGTGGACAAAGGCAAATCAAAGGAGCAAGGCACATTCAGAGTAATACAAAACCTCATAAAAACGAGAATCTTCAAGTTCAATTACATGCAGCAGTCATGTTTTTAAACAAAGATAAACTTATGAGCAACTTAAAATACAAAATATAAAAAGATAACAAAATCCTACTACCTCACTTTACCCTGCATGGTTCCTTCTGCATCAGAATAGTCTGATTCACTACTGCTGACTCTTTTCCAACTGGAAGACCTGAAGGGGGAGGAGACTTGCACTTTTCCCGAAGCTCTACTCTCACTTCCAGGCAAACTCTGGAGTCCCGCAGAGAAGGGACGGACACTGGCTGTTTCCTTCACACATCTTCATGCTGCCCGTGCCAGAGCCTGCAGCTGCTTCTGCTTCACCACCCGATTCTTCTTCCTCCTCCTCTCCTGGCTGGATTTTCTTTGGTTTTACCTTGGATTTTTTCTTTTTATTCTGATTTTAGGAGCAAAGAAAGACATATATATATATATATGACAGATATTGATAGCTATTTCAAAATAGTTTTTAACTGAATCATTGGTACTACACCTATTTGAAGGTAACTAAATATGTTCCCAACATGTAATGTAAAGAAAGGAGAAAAAAGTGGCATTCACTCAATATTTTTTCTATCAGGCGGAATGCTAAGTGTTTACATGCACCATCTTAGACTGGAAGAAATAAGGCATGAAGCCATCAGACAGAGCAAAACAAGTGGCCCAGGTTTAAACTCTACTTCTGGGCAAATCATGTAGCCTCTCTGAGCTTGACCTTCCTCAGCTAAGCACGAAGCTAATACCACCTACCTTGCACAATTAATAACAATTAATCAACTATTGTTTTACAAATGTTCTAACAGCAGGACATTCCGCTTCTGTACCTTTTGCTTGCTTTACTAGTTCTATCCCATAGGGGGGCCTTGAAACTGCTGGCCTCAAAGGTGTATAAAACATGTTTGTCTCCCCCCAGTCGAGGCTCAAGTCCGATGCTCGGCTCGGGTCCCAGCTCGTAATAAACTCCTGTGTGGATTTAATATTGGTCTCTGGTTGGTTCTCTCACTGGGTGTAACAATTACCAATCCACAGCTCCCCACATTTTATGATAATTTACATCTGTCTCTCCCACTAGCTGGGGCAGGGGCTCTACCTATTTCCAGATCTCCAGCGCTCATCTCAATTATACCGTAGACTGAGAGTGGCAGTCATGAGATTTAATTTTTTTTGGTATCGGAGGTCAAACTCAGGACCTTGCACTTGCGAGGGAGGCGTGGTGCCACTGAGCTAAATCCCAACCCAAGATTTAATTTTATTTTTTTATTTTTTATTTTTGGGACCAAGGATCGAACTTGGGTCTTTGCGCTTTCGAGGCAGGCGGTGGAACCACTGAGCTAAATCCCCAGCCCCAAGATTTAATTTTTTTAAAGGGAGAGATAGGTATTAATACTGCTTAACACTAATATAGTTCACTGATCATTATAACAGCACTATTCTGCATATAGCTAATGAGCTGATGTAGCTTATAGAGCTGAGAGAGTTTAAAATTTATAAATTTTCACTCTACCCATTTCAGGGAAAAAGACCAAAAGGCAGTGGTTTGCTCCATGTTCTGGTAGTGGTTACTGACAGGTTGGAGCTGAGCCGTAGGTTTTATAGTTTGAGCTGTATTGTAAAAACTATGAACATTTCCGTAAACTATAGTTACAGATATTACTGTTAGTTCATTACTACTTGGCCTGCCTGAGGCTTGCTTATTTTTTATACTATTCAGAATATTCAGGGGCTGGGGATTTAGCTCAGTGGTTTCCCCACCTGCTTCGCAAGCCCAAGGACCTGAGTTTGATCCCCGGTACCAAAAAAATAAACAAACAAACAAACAGCAGAATATTCAGGTGTGTCGGGGCTGGGAAGGTAGCTCAATGGTAATCCACTTGCCCGGTACACACAAGGGTCCAGGTTCAATTACCAATAATGGAAACAAAATGACTATACTGGGCTGGGCATAGTGAGACACACCTGTGATTCTAGCACTCACCAGGCGAGGCAGGAGGATCACTGTGAGTTCAAAGCCAGCCTGGGCTATATAATGGGTTCAAGTCCAAGCCTGTAGTACATAGTGAGACCTTGTCTCAAAAAAAAAAAAAAAAAAAATGACTGTACTGAGCGTGTGCAGACTTTTTTTTGTCATTGTTCCCCAAATAAGAGTGAACCAATCCAGTCCTCAGCTGGTCTGACCAATTCCTGTTCCTACACACTTTGGGACTGTGCCCAGATCTCTGGCTTCCCTCTGGCCCCAGCCTCCTCAGCAGCCGCCCTCCATGGTCTTGTCTCACTCTGAAGCCTCCGTCCTTGCCTGCAGGCCCTCCCATCTGCCTGGAGAATAAGGCCCAGGGCCCTGACCTGACCCAGCTGCTCACTTTCACCTCACCTCACCCCCACTCTGCTCCTCTCCACCAGAACACTGATCGGCACACTGCACTGTCGCCTCCGGACCTGTGTAGTCTGTTCCTGTCTTGCACCATGCTTTCACCAGGTAACTGCAGCACAGTCTTCCTCCCGGAGGCCTTCCCTGATTCCACTTCGCAGCCCCACCCACAGCATCTTGCACATATCTCAACCTCTCCCCTTCCCGCTGCCTCTGTTTCTCCCAACCAAATCAGGAGCCGCCAGGGCAGGGCCACATTTTATTCATCTCTGAACTCCAGCCCCCACCACTGGCCTACTTGGATGGCAGGCAATACGTGGGCTTCCACGTACCCAGGCTACACTGGGAAGTGTGAAGGGCAGTTTCTGGTCACCTTTCTTGTTGTTGGGACAAAGTACCCACCACCCACAATGGAAGGCAAGAGAGGTTTATTTGGGCTCCAAGGCAGGAACTGGCTCTGAGGGGCATGGCAGAGCAAGGCTGCCTCAGGTACCACAGCATCATGGGAGGAGTGGGGAGGGGGTTACACCCCAGTGGCCTATTTCTTCAAACCAGCATCCTAACAGCAAGCCAGCTAGAAGCTCCTACAATCCAGTTACCTTCCAAATGCCCTACCTAGGAGCGTGGGAGCCTCTTGGAAACGTCTAGCTATAAACCATAATAGGAGGGCATGGGGAGAGAAGCACTTCAGTAGCTCTTACCATTCCACAAATTTCCACTGCCTGGCTCAAACTGAAGTCACTTCATTCTCTTCCTACTTGGCTTCCAGGCTCTTTTTTTTTTTAGACAGGATCTCACTTTGTAGTTCAGGCTGAATTTGAACTCGCTATGTAGCTCAGGCTGGCCTCAAACTAGCAGCAGTAGTCCTCCTGCCTCAGCCTCCCAAGTGCTGGAATTACAGCCACATGCGACCACACCCACCTCTTTATTTGGGGGGGGCAGGGTCTTACCAAGTTGCCCAGGGTAGGATCAAGCTTTGGATCCTCCTGCATCAGCCTGCTGAGTAGCTGGAATTACACCACACCTGGCTTCTATATCTTTAAATGAGGTGCTATCAATTCATGAATCACTAATAAAAAGACACTTAGATCTTTAAATTTGTTGTGGTTATATTATGGGAAAAAATAACTCCCAACTGTTAGATGTCAGATGTGCTGAGTTCACGGACTCACAACATCGAGGAAAGAAGTCACGAAGTCACGAACCAAAAGAAGTTAGGCCGGGGATTTAGCTCAGTGGTTCCATTGCCTGCCCCCGCAAGCACAAGCATTCGAGCTCGATCCCCGGTACCAAAAAAACCCAAAACAAAAGAAGTTAGGAGAATAATATTGGAAAGGAGAAGAATAGCTCGTGGATTTTCAGGAGGGGTCCAGAGTGAGTGGCCAGTGAGGCTCTTTGTCAGGGGTAATTTACACAGCAAAGTCATAATGCGGGTGCAAGGTGGGTCAAACTGCAATCAACCTGTAGGATCACAAGTACAGCGGCTTAGGTAATATTGAGCCAATAGGGAAACAAGTCTTTTGGAAAGAGGAGGGAAGAAGGGTCCGGATAGTATGGTCACCCACCTATGCATCTGGTGCGTATCTGGGCCACTAGGCCAGCTGGTGCTCGTTACAGTCCAGACTCAGGTTGCTGTTTATCTCTAGGGCGGCCCACAGGCCTGGCCATTGCGTCTCCATCCCGGGCCTGGTTCTCTTCAGATTCGCCTCCAGCCACAATCTTTGTGTATCTCATCTTCCTTGCTGACTTCCGCTGACTGCGTATTAATTTCTATTGAATTTAGCTGTCTATAATAATGTCCGGTGTTTGTTTTTTTTCCAACCTTGAGAGCTTTTTTGGAAGGTCTAATTCAGCTTCTTGTTGTATAACTTGACCACCTTGACACCTACCTGCAGCAGAGGCCAGACCGAGGCTAGGTTCGGGGTGACAGCCAGTGGTTTTCTCCCAGGTTTCCTCCCGCCAAAGCTTCTGGTCCCTCCTTACGGATGCCTCCCCTGCCTCCCTGTGTGTCTGCGTGTGATTCGCAACCACTTTCTAGACCATCTATAAGGTATTAGCTTGGGAAGAAAGGCCAGCTTCTGGGCAGCCTGGAGGATCTGGGCGGAGCAGTGAGCTCCCCACCCACACTTTTCGCCTAACCCGGCTCTTGCAGAAAACAGCATCTTAACCCACATCAGCGTCACAGTCTGGGTCAAAGGACTTGTGCCTCACAGCGGGAACCGATTTTCAGCTCTGCCTTCCAGCTCAGGAGTCCTTCCTGAAGGAGGGCAAGGCGACCCCAATAAATTATTACGGAGCTGTTTGGTACAGCGTGCCTGACACTGAGCAGCCCTGGGGCCTCAGGTGGGGGACCGAGCAGGATGCACTGCCAGCGACCTCTGGACGCAAGGAGTGCAGCTCAGGGCGAGCCCCTGGCCAAGTAAAGCCAGCCCGGGAGGTCTGGGTCCGGGAGCCTGGGTGCGTGGACTGCAGGTGACGAGGCCAGGCAGGCGGCTTGGTGCAGCCTAGACGGGCCAGTTTCCGCCCGATAAGGAGGCGAGTGTAGACCGAGTCGCGCTCCTCAGGAGCCCGGAGCCTCATCCCAACCACCAGGCAATCTCAACCCGTTGAGGGTTTCTGGCCACGTGCACTCGCCCTCGCAGACCATAGATCGCTGCGGTCTCCAAATCCTCCCCACTTTGTCGGGCCAGCTCCCGAGCTGCACTGGGACAAAGACACCCAGCAACCCTGCCCCCTCGGCTCAGGTCTCGCCTTGGCAACCCCTCCCCCTCCCCACAGAGACCATCGGCACGGGAGGGGGGGCGCCGCCCACTGCCCGGAAGGCGCTGTCCAGCCTTCGGTGCTGAAGCATTCTGGTCCCGATCCTTTTGTCTGCAGCCACCATTCCCAACGCCAACGCGGAGGACCTCAGGCGCAAGCACACAGGCTAATAATCCGCCTAGATGATCATCTGCCTCATCAAGGTTAAAATGAAACGGCCTCGCAGTTCGAGCTTCCCTGAGAAGGCCCAGAGAGGGCCAATGGTTGTCCAGAGGCCAGGCAGCTAGGAAGAGCAGACAGAGCTCGATTCCTGCACTCAGTCCTGGAACCCGTAGGCGGTTGCACACATCAACATCTCTGCTGTCTCGAGTTGTGCTTGGGAAGGAGGCCCATTCACTGTCCAGGAAATCAGGTCTCCCCACTGGAAGGTCCACCTGCTTCCCAGGAAATCAGATCTTCCCACTAGCAGGCACTGGCAGGCCCTGATACCTATGGGGTGTGGGACACAGACAGTCCTTGGACTCCTCCACACAGGCCTGGCAGTGAGGCCACTCCCTCCTCTCTAGACCCCACCCCTCCAGCATCTGGGGTCTGCAATCTTGCACTTGAAGCGTAAACAACACAGTTGTCAATGAGCTGAGCATAATCATGATGGAAATGATGTGGCACAGCAATGAAGAAGCTGAATACTGCTCCTGGGGTAGAAACATCCACAAAATAGGGGAGTGGAGAACACCAGAAGTAGCAGCCACATGGCCACACTGGTACCCAGGATCATGTCCTGGCTCACTCATGGGCTTCACATTGTGGCCCCCATGATAACAGATTAAAAACTACTGTCTCTCTGGGCATCCTAGTAACCCCTGTAGGCAGACAAAGTAGTTATTAGCAAATGAATTACACAAATTGGGTAACAGAAGGACAGACAAGGCATGGGACAGGCACCAAGGCTCCAGAGAGCTCTACACTGCTCTACACTACTCTACAGTGTTCATCTCACTGCAATGCCCTCATCCCTGTTCCTGCTCTCTACCTTGTCTGTCAAGGAGCTGATGTCAATGGTGTTCCCTTGTTCAGGTCCAGACTGCTCTGGTCATCATGGTAGTTAGCAAACTCTAAGCTCTCCACAACAAAATCCTCTGAAGGTGGGGACCAGGAAGAGACTCATGGCCTGAGAACCAACATGTGACCCCTTGGCTGACTTGGCAACCATGGCAAGGACGTGAATGGCATCCAATTGATACGGAAAAGTTGTAGATAACTTAATAGATTGAATATTAAGGTAGTTGTAGAAGCAAAATAAGTAATGTGTTCTTTTAAGGTTTGCTTTTCCTGTAACTCCTTGTTTAAGGTGAGGATTATCTGACTCTAACCAGTAACTTCATTAACCTAACAAAGTTACCATGCCAGGGTGAATTTACAATGTATGTGGCCTATCTTGTGTCTGTGACTTGTAAATAGGAACTGGAATTGTATTTACACATCAAAGACCACTAGGGATGAGATAATGGCTAAAAAGGATATAAAAAGGGAAATGCTGCACAAAGGGGGCACAGATATTGACCAGACTGGTTTCTGGCATTCCCGTCCACTCTGCTTGCTAGAAGAAATTTTATTGTTTTATCCGAATTCTGTGTCTCTGTGTATTTCTTTCCGAGATTTCTGCAACACAATGACAAAAGGAGGCTGCTGAGCCTCCCTGGGGAAGAGGGAGTGTCTGGAGAAAGTATAGAGATTAGGCTTTAGCTGCCCACATACTTCTGAGCTCTTAAGTAGCAAGCCACAAAAGTGCTGCTTCATGTCCTCATTGCAGATCCTCAGCTGATCCTCAGCTGTGACAAGCTATTGGGGAAGAATGTGAACCCAAACATGTCTAGCAGGCCTGGAATAAGGGAGAAAAACTAAAAGCCACTGCAAGGGGTAACTGGGAGAGTTTTCCTGAAGCCTAGGGTGGCAAGAATTCTGTCAACTTTAGTGATTAGATAGAATCTCATGATTGGGATAATATGATGCGAGGTTGGGGAACATCATACTGGGCAGTGCACAGAGCTGTAGCAATCCCTCCATGTACATTCCCAGGGGTCCCCATATGCTGCAGTTTGGATATGGAATGTCCCCCAAAGGCCATGTGTTAAAGGATTGGTCCCCAGCTTGGCCCTGTTGGGAGGTGTTGGATCATGGACTAAACCCTCCGAAACTGTGAACCAAAATAAACCTATTTTCATCCTTATTACCTCATTTGTTATATTAATGAAAAGCTAACAAGCATACTATCTGATCTCCTGCCCCTTCTGTAAGCCCAAAATGAGCAGAAAGGTCTCATGAAGGATCATGGCAGACTTGGAGACCAAGACCTACTTTTGTGTCTATTTTCTGGTCCTGTCTTTCTTGGGAGCAGCTCTTTTTGATGGAAATTTCTGAACAGCTTTTTAATACTTTTCCCCTAAACATGCATAGACAGTCAAAGATCATTGACTTTTCCATGAACCCCTGTAAACAAAAACAAAAACGTCAATAGACAGCCAGGTGCAGTTAGGCAAACCTGTATTGCCAACTACTTGGAAGGCTGAAGCGGGAGGGTCACAAGCCTAGTTGGAGATGAGCCTGGGCAACATGGTGAGACCCCCATCTAAAAGAAGAAATAAATAAACAAAACAAACATCTCAGTAGATGTTGTTAGGAAGAAGGTCATGAAAGACAGCCTCAATGCTAGGCGCAGAAGACAAAATTTAAAAATAGAAATTAACATCCTCAGAGATGAGAGAAGATACTACACTTATATTTAAAAGCAAGATCGTAAGCCAGGTGTGGTGTGGTTCACAGCTCTAATCCCATCACTCTGGGGAGCTGAGGCAGGAAGATCACAAGTTTTAGACCATCCCAGGCAACTTGACAACCTAGCAAGACCCTGTCTAAAAAGAAAAAATAAAGTAAAAAGAACTGAGGATATTAGTGCAAAGGGCCTGGGTTCAATACTTAGGACAACCAGAAAAAGAGAGAGAGAAAGGGAGGGAGGAAGGAAGGGAGGGAGGGAGGGAGGATGAACTATAGTATTCAGGAAAAAAAACTTTTAGTAGTTAAGCTTCTTTTCAAATTTATATTAAAAAAAATAACACAGTTGATGTTGAAAATTTTGATGCTTTTTATAAACACTCAATAAATATTACAAATTCATGGGGCCAGGGATTTAGCTCAGTGGTTTCACCACCTGCTGCACAAGCGCGAGGACCAAGTTCAATCCCCAGTACAAAAAAAAAAAAAAAATTCAATATTTTATTTTTTTCTGTTAAGCACTCATTGTTTAATATAATACAACTCACAAAATTAAAAATAATGTTTTTGAGACAGGATCTCACAGTATAGTTCTGGCCTTGAACTCACTACATAGCCCGGGCTGGCCTTAAAGTTGTGGTGATCTTCCTGCCTTAGTCTCCTGAGAGCTGGGATTACAGGGATGCACCACCACACCTGGCTAAAATCAATAACTCACCAATAGAAATACTTCTGAAGAATAGACATGGGTCTTGTACACCCTTCAGTATGCTCCTTTCACACAAAATTGCCATGATGCTGGTAGGGTTTACCTGGTCCTTTTCACCTGTAAATTGTACTTCCATCCTCATGAAGCAGCAGTATTAAGTGGGCGGCAGATCTCAACTTCAAACACATGTAGAAGGGTTGCACTGCAATCTAACAGACAGGCTATCTTGTCATTATTGTTGTTCTTTCTTTTTCTTCTTTCTTTCTTTCTTTCTTTCTTTTTTTTTAGACAAGGTCTTGCTATGTATTTAGGCTGGCCTTAAACTCCCTATGTAGCCCAGGCTGGCCTGGAACTCGTGGCGATCCTCTTTCCTCAGGCTCAAGTGCTGGAATTACAGGATGTGCCGCTATGCCAAGCTAGATCACTCATCTTGAAGACAGCCCTTCAGTGTACCCACTCTGGCTCATAATAATGTGCCTCATTTCTCTGAGCACTGCACTCCACTCTTGAGTGTGTCCTATATCTCGAGTGCTGGGATTACAGGCATGCATCACTCCTCCTGGCTCTGTCCTGTATCTCTAATCAACCCTTTTCACATCCCTCTCACCAATGCATCCTAAAAATTCTTTTTCTGCAATGGGAACCTGCAAACTTATCTTTTTTTTTTTTTTGGTACCAGGGATCAAACTCGGGACCTTGCACTCGCGAGGCAGGCACCGGAACCACTGAGCTAAATCCCCGGCCCCTGCAAACTTATCTTAAAAGTGATATTGTAGGATGGATCCAGCAGATAGATTCCAGGCTCTTGCATAGGATGAGCAAAGAATTGTAAACATACATCCAATAGCAAAAGAAAAGCAGCTTCATGTATTGAAGATCATGGGAAGATGTGCTCAGGGAAAAGTCTATGTCAGTAAAAACTGTGTCAGGAACAGAAAAGTGGTGCCAGGAGGATAGGAAAGCAAAAAGCACATGACACTGATAAATCAGGCTTGTAGATTAAAAAAAAGTGTACCCCAGCCTGAGTACTTCTCATTGGGTCTCTAGGTAAGATTGACAGAAATGAGTGACAGGGTGCTGAGTCATCTCAGGGACTTTCTATGAGCGTATGTGTCCCAGAATTCACTCTGATTCAATGACAAATGTATTAGATGTGGTCCATATTTATGAACCTTTCTAAGGTTCAAGTGGGGAAAAGGTTATTGAAGGTCCAGCCAGGAAATCTAACTTGGATGTGCTCTGGCCTAGAGCATCAGAGATTTTCTGACTGCTTGGTTTTTTTATTTGTTTGTTTTGGGTTTTTTGGTACCGGGGATCGAACCCAGGTCCTTGTGCTTGTGGGGGAGGCGGTGGCACCACTGAGCTAAATCCTCGGGCCCTGGCTGCTTGTTTTATTTTCTATCTCTCTTAGAACGATGGAAAGAGGATTGACCCTGGGGTGTTGTTCAAACTCAAGTGAGTAGAGAGGAGTGGGTTCCCAGCCCTGATTGTGCTATCTGCCCTGAAAGAGTAAGATAGCTCCTTATTTCAGTCTCAGGGACCTCTCAGGCTCAGCCCGGTGACAAAACCAACAAGAAAAACCAACCTCTCTCCACCCAGAGAGGACAATACTCAAGTTAGAAGCCACTGAACGTTCACCAAGGGAGTGGCGTGGTAAGATCTGCATTTCCAGAAACCTCACCCTGGCAGGTGCAAAGACTTCCCGGTAAACACTTTCTAATTATTGTCTACACACTGCATGTCTCCACAAGGCCCGACACAGTAAATCATATACATTGTTTCATTTAACTCTTTCAACCTTCTGTGAGTACCTGGTGATGTTTCTCACACAGGTGCAGCTGGTAGAAGTTAAATCACCCAGACTATGGTCGGCAAGTGAAACACTGGGCTTAGAGCTTTGGTCACACACCCAAGGAGAAGAGCAGTCCCTGTGCCTCATACATCAGGAAGGCTGTAAGACAGAAGGAAGGGAGATTGCTAAAAAGGAAATGTGATGTGCCTAATTAATCTATCTGCTGGGGACCTGCTCTGAAGAATCCACTGCTCCACATCTCTGGAACCCTCAGGGCAGCATGGCTGCAGGCGTGCTCCAAGCCCTACTGCTCCTAGCCAGCATGGCACCTGCAGTGACCATTTCAACAAACTAGGCGCCCTGGAGCTCCTCCGGCACCTCCCCCACAGCCACTAGTTCTTTGCCCGGTGTAGAGGAGGTGGCAGGGTGGTGCTGGGATCCACAGGTAGAGTTTTCAGGGGGAATCCAGAGAACTTGTCTCTATAAAACCTGCCCTTGGCTCCCCTCCTGAGCCAAAGACTACATTTTGAGCAACTGCTGGGAGTAAGGGCTGGGCTCTGGCCTGAGGAGCACTAATTCTTCCCAGAATACTGTCATTTTTGGTGCAGAGTATGGCCCTCACAGTTACTTAGGGGACAGGACCCTCCAGGATATGGCCTGTTGGCCCCAGGAAGCCTGGTCTGTGCTCCCCCTCCCCACTCAGAAGAGACCCAGCCTCCTCCTCCCCAGCACATGGTGAAACCAGCTGAGATCCAGGCAGCAGCTTGCGCAGAGCCCAACTAGCAGACCATCACAGGTAACAGGGGCTTCTCTTTCCGCTTCAGGGGCTCCAGTCTGAGGGATCTGGCAGGAACACTTCCTCAGGGAGGATAAGTGAGCATTTGCATAAAAGGCAGGAGCCCTGTGTCCAGTGCATTTCTCTGGCAAGTCATTTCCCTGCTCTGTGCCCGTCTCCTGGCAAGGCACATACAGGGCACTCCTGGTCTGCAAGGGCTCTTTCTCTGCCCAGAGTTCCAGTTCCAGCCTTGGGAGAGGTGGGGTCAGGGTGGGAAAATGAGATGAAATGAGGTTTGGTTTGGGGATGTGGTTGAGCTCATCAGCAGACAGGGAGGATAGGGAGGACAGAGAAGGGAGTAAAGCACAAAAGTACCTTTAAAATTGGCTGTGATGCACACCTGTAATCCCAGCTATTTGGGATATTATAGACAGCTATGTTAGATAGAAATTAATAGGCAGTCAGACAAGGATTGGGCCCTTGATAGAGTTGGTGCAGAAGATGAAAACACAGAATTGTGGCTGGAGGTGCATCTGAAGAAGGCCTGGCCTCAAGATAGAAACGTACCAGCCAGGCTGGGAGCCTCCCTCAGAGATACACAGCAACTTGAGATTATACTATAATTAGCACCTCGTGGTCCAGTAAGTCCAGATAGACATCAGATGCATAGGTGGGTGACCAGAACATCTGGACTCATCCATGTTACTGGGTTTTGGGGTGCTGGAGTCTTCTTCTGGAGATGGTTTCTAGGCTCTTTCTGTCCTGACCAAAGAATTGTTCAAGACAAGTGCAAATGGCAGCAACCTTTTATTAAAGGTAGAAAAAGAAACAGACTCCATACAGTGAGTTTGAGCCAAATAAAAGTAGGAAAAGAAGTACACTGTATAACATGAGAGTGAGCTACCACACAAGAGAGAACACAGTGGCAAAAATTCAATGTGAGGCCAGGGATTTAGTTCAGTGGTGCTGCTCTTGCCTTGCAAGCATAAGATCCTGAGTTTGATCCCTGGTATCAAAAACAAACAAAAAATTGGGCTGGGGATTTAGCTCAGTGGCACCATGCCTGCCTTGCAAGTGCAAGGTCCTGAGTTTGGTTCCTGGTACCACACACACAAAAAAACTCAATGTGGACAGTCTGTGTATCACCCACTCCTCAGGCTGATGTCAGGTCTAGGCCACCCTATTGAAAACCCGCTCCATTTCTTGCAAGAAGTCTATGTGCTGGGGCAGGGATTTAGCTCAGTGGTTTTGCTGCCTGCTGCATAAGCGCAAGGACCCGAGTTCGATCCCCGGTACCAAAAAAGAAAAAAAAAAAGAAAAAAGAAGTCTATGTGCAGGGTTTTGGGAACTGTGTCCTGGGATTTTGTAATTAACAGGTCATACCCACCCAGCCAGCTTTGCCACGCCCTAATCTCCTGCCTCATTTCCCCCTGAGAGACACATATTCACATAATTCTTTAGGGAATGTTAAGGGACTGGAGGTCTCTGTCTTCTATAGCTTCTTCGGGCTAGAAAGGCTGTAGACCCTACCTACTGGAGATTATGTGCTTTCTAATTACCTTGGGGTGCTGTGGCTCACTGGCTGGGTTGAAGAAAAAAAGAAAACCTGTCAGAACACAATGAGAAAAGAATTAGTGACTATTGAGCCCTTAATTCAACAGGAGAAAGAAAGTAACTTTACTATTATGTTGGGGATGTAGAACCCAAATATGATGAGCAGGTCAGATTTCCATGCTTCTTTTGGAGGACAAAACATGGCAAAGAAGGAGATTAGATAAATTATTGAGAACCTGAGAGCCATAGACTTAGCAAGATTATCTACATAATGGGTCTAACTAAAAACAGGAGCCTCAATACAGGTGCCCATTTTAAATTGTGGTCACTTAGGGCCAGGGATTTAGCTCAGTGGCACTGCACCTGCCTCACAAGAGCAAGGTCTTGAGTTCAATCCCTGCTACTGCAAATAAGTAAGTAAGTAAATAAATAAATAAATAAATAAATATAAATTGTGGTGACTTAAGATCATTAGTGACTCTACTTATTTGTACTTGGAGCAATACTGGAGTCTTGCTTCCTGAAGAGGAACCTCAGATCTTCCAGAGGGTCTCAGGAATAGCTTTCTTCTTAGTCCTGTGAAAATTCTAATGACCATATCCCAGGTAGGATGTTTATAGCTTGTCACTACATCTCTTAGAAAGGACCAGAATAGTTCCTCAGGAACTGGGAATAAGGCTAGAGTTTTGAAGAGCTATAAGGCTGCCCTTCTTGCCTCCTGATCAGCCTTTTATTTCCCAAGGAGATTTTAGACATGTCTCTGGGGTCCCTTACAATGAGTGACAGTGACCTACTTGGGAAGATAGACTACCTCTAAAAGTCATAGAATTTCCTGCTTGTGTTTTATGGATGATTGCTTATTAGTCAGCTAGCTCCTTCTTTCCAGATTGCTGCACAGGCATGTAGCACCAGAAAGGCATATTTGGAATCTGTATAGATCTATAGCTTCTTGCTCTTTCCTAATATCAATGCCTGAGTAAGGACTGTTAGCTGTGCCTTTTGAGCAAAGGTCTGAGAGGCTGAAGGTCTTTATGTGCCACTTCTTTGACTGGATACTGCTTTCAATTAGGAAATTGCCTGGGGTTTTTTAGTTTTATAACTGGTACCTCAGTTCATGAACTTAATTGCAAACCAAATTAGATGAGAACTGAATTAAATTTCCCCATAAGGTCAACATTGAGCCTAACCATTGAATTTGATTTGGTTCTTGTCCAATTTGTTTTGTGACCAGAATTGTGGAAAGAATTACATTCATGAACCAAGGTACCATTGTACTGACATAGCTGTCCTAGCAAAGGACAATTAGAAACTCATGTTTAAACATTTGTCCTTCAAAGTGACATGTTAAGGCTGGGCATGGTGACACATGCCTGTAATCCCAGCACTCAAGAGGCTGAGGCAGGAGGATCTTTGTAAGTTCGAGGCCAGCCTGAGCTACATAGTAAGTTTGAGGCCAGTCTAAAGTACATAGTAAGACCCTGTCCCAAAAAGCAACCAACCAAACAAAGTGGCATGTCAGAGCAGGAGCAAAGAATCTCTGAATAGGGGGGCCCCTCAACCCCAACCATGGCTCGAGATCTAGAGGAGGGTTTTCCAAAGAAGGAAGTTAAAACAAAATGAAGTAATTGAATTGGCTCACCCATAACATCCAGGTTTACCCAATTCCTCCTAAAAGATGGTAGTATCTGTGGACGGGGGCATTAGAGGTTCCCTTGGGCCTCTTCAAAGCAGGAAACAAGGGTTTTGCCTGGTTTGGGAGCGAGGACAGTCAAACCTCCAGTGCCATAAGTTGGGAACGTTGGCTGCCTCACACTCAAAGCAGGCCCAACACAGTGGCTTGGCACTGTCATTTGCTCCTGCGTGGATGAGATGGAGAACAAGAGAACAGAGTATAAAATTTTTTTTTTTTTTTGGTACTGGGGATTGAACTGAGGACCTTGTGCTCACCGGGCAGGCAGCAGAACCACTGAGCTAAATCCTGGGCCAGAGTACAAATTTTATTAACCCTAAGTGTACCTAATCTATCTTGTCACCTTCAAGACCAAAAGCCCCTAGATAACAGTAACTAAGGTATTATCCACAGATTGTCAGCTACCAGCTTTTAAAATACCCTGCTCCAGGGCCAGGGATTTAGCTCAGTGGTTTTGCTGCCTACTACACAAGCACAAAGACCCGAGTTTGATCCCCGGTACCAAAAAAATAAATAAATAAAATAAATATATAAAATACCCTGCTCCAAACCAAGGCTGGAGCAGAGCCTAGAAGTCTCCAGTCATTTCCTAAACCTTTCAGGAACAGTGGGGCCTTGAAGACATATTACCCCAAAGTGAGGCTGTCCCTCTAAATAGGAACAGCCATTTCACATGGGAACCAAGTTACTTCTATTCTCCCTCAAGGGATGAAATGACAGAGATGACACTGGTGACACTTCTCTGCCTCGCCAATCTATTTTTCTTTTTTTCTTTTTTTCCTTTTCTTTTTGGTACTGGGGATCAAACTCAGGACTGCGCTTGCAAGGCAGGCAGCAGAACCACTGAACTAAATCCCTGGCCCGGCCTCACCAATCTTGAGACAGTGATCAACCAGACCACAGTTTGACCAAGACTATTTACTCATTCCTCCTGCCCCGCCCCTCAATTCTCCCTCTATTTAAACTCAAAGCTCATGTTAATCTTGTATAAATCTGAGTTCTTTGTCTCCAAAAATTGAGAATAAATTTGAGGCCAAAAGAAAGGATTTAGGGGAGTATTTATTAGAAATCATAAGAAGGAAAAGCTCTTGGTGGATATCTACCAAGAGGCGAAGCAGTCCTGTGTACTTTCTTTGTCTCGGTCTTATACAGATAGGGAGAGGGCTGGGCAGGGGAGGCTTGTTTTAAAGGAGATGAATAAAAAAGAATTAAAGAAAACAGTTATTTTGTAACTTCAGCATTTTCTTGAGTCCAGTAGAGTCTAGGTTGGAAGTAGAGAGGAACTGTTAAAGCTGTTAACTAACAGCATATCTTGGATAAGAGTCTTCTTTCTGAAGGGATGAATCCATATCTCTCTATTCTCATCCCAACCTTTTATCCTTCCTTCTTGTGTTTTCTGTTTGTTTGTTTGTTTGTTTGTTTTGGTACTGGGGATCGAACTCAGGACCTTGCATCTGCAAGGCAGGCCGTGGCACCACTGAGCTAAATCCCCAGCCCTGTTTTTGTTTTGTTTTTGAGACAGGGTCTTGCTTTGTAGTTCAGGCTCTCCTTGAATTCACTGTGTACCCCAGGCTGGCCTCAAATGGGGATTCTCCTGCCTCAGCCTTCTGAGCGCTGGAATTACAGGCATGCACCACCACATCTGGCCTTGTGTTTTCTTTTACATTTTTAAACTCAACAGTCTTCTGGATTAAAGGCTGCTTAAATTAATTCTTTTATCCACCTATGTTGGGTTGTTCTGACTGCATTCTCATGATAACTAAACTAAACTACTACAATATCAGTATCCCTGAAGACAAGACTGGAATGCCTGATCCCCTTTGTCTTCCTCAAATAGATTTCTTGATTAAATTCCTTTCCTGATTTTCACCATTACTTTTTCCATCTGATTTATGGGGTGAGTGGCTGGATCTAATTTTTTGGAACTCCCTAAAGTCAGGCTCCATGAGGCCTAGGACTCTGGTGACACGGGGAAAAGAGATGATCACCAAAAGCTAGTCACTGGGCTTTCTCCGGGGCTTCGGTGACTGTTCCAGATGTCCCCTCTGTCCCTGTCTCCCCATAGGCCTAAGGGGTTTG
This sequence comes from Heterocephalus glaber, assembly GCF_053883595.1. NCBI lineage: Eukaryota > Metazoa > Chordata > Mammalia > Rodentia > Bathyergidae > Heterocephalus > Heterocephalus glaber. The sequence continues at coordinate 3,451,346 of NW_028258351.1, read as the reverse complement.
CTAGTTCCCACTTGACCTCTGGGCATCACCGTTATGCCCAGAGTGACAATTGTTCTTCTACTGTCAGGTGGGCCATGATATGGCACCCATGACAACTGTGTGTGCTTGGGGGGGGGTCTTCCTGCCCTGTGTTTGACCGTCCACTCATGCAGCACAAAGGAATGTCCCCTCAGTGGGTCAAGAAGCACTTCCCATCCAGGCCTGTACCCAGTATGCACAGGCAGGCGGCCCCGTCTGGACCAGAACAAGCTCCTGTATGATCCTGGCTTCCTCGTGGTGTACTCCCTGGGATCTGTGCCGGGCCACACTGCAGTCCTGCTGGAGACAGCCCAGACCCAAGCATGCTGAAATAGGGCTCTGCACATGTGTTCGGGCAGGTGTGGTGCCGCTGCAGGGCACGGCCCAGGTTCCAGAGTTGGGCATGTCTACGTGCTCCAAGCAAGTTACTTCTCTCTGAGCCCCAGCTTCCAGCTTCATAATGTGGCCGACAGAAGGAAATAATAGAGTCCCTCCCTTCCGGAGGAGGCTGTCTTCAAGGTGCTGTCTTGGAAGCAGAGAGAAGACACCACACCTGTCAGTTCCTTGAGCTTGTACTTCCCAACCTCCAGATCTGTGAAGTAATTAATTAACTTCTTTCTTTCATTCTGTCCATTTTTCTCAATTTTTTCATTCATGCATGTTTGCAATACATGGTAAATACATTCATCGTGGGGTAATTGGTACACACAGTACAGTTAGAAACAAAGGAGCTGAGTCTCTCCCTTCCCTCCACTTCACTCCAAACAGCACCCAATAGTTACTCCTGCTTCCATTATCCTGAGAAGTAGAAAATAAAATAACAAAAGCCTAGAAGATCACTGATGCCCTAGGTGAGAGCATCAGTGCCCGTGCCAGGGGAGATTCAAGGGGAGACACCTAAAGCGGGAGTGGCTGGCCTTTAATTCTGAAAGCCTGAGTTATTGACCCTTCCTTTTCCTGTTGCTGCTGCTACCTTTGACCAGTGGGTAGTGCCTTTCTGTCGCCCCCGAGCCTTTCTTGATCTGTTACACCTTTGTTGGCACGGACTGTTCCTGAGCACAACTTTCCGTGATCTTTAATAAACGTAGCTGGTTACTACTCACTACTGTGTATGCACTTGGCAATTCTTTCCTTGTTGTACAAAAGAACCTATTATGGGCCCATTCAACTGTAACACACATCCCTATAGCATCTTGATCCTTTTAACTTTCCCTTTGCTTCCCATCTCACCCTATCCTCAGATCCTCTCCTTATCCTTTCAAAGGACCAACTCTTCAATGTATTGATCCTTTGCATTTTTTAGTCTCAATTTCTATTCTGATCATTATAATTTCTTTCCTTCTATCAGTTTCAGATTTGGATTGTTCTTGTCTTTTTTTTTTTGGTACCAGGGATCAAACTCTGGACCTTGCACTTGCGAGGCAGGCAGATGAACCACTGAGCTAAATCCTCAGCCCTGGATTGTTCTTGTCTTTCTAGGACCTTGAGATGTATCATGACATTCTTTGGGGGGATCATTCTATTCTTTTTATGTGTGCATTTAGGGTTCTAACTTTCCCTCTTAGAACTGCTTTCAATGTGTCCTCTAGGTTTTGGTATCTTGTGCTTTTCATTGTTATTTGATTCTAGGAACTTTATTTCTCCTCCCAATTTCTTTGGTAGTCCATTGATTCTTCAATTATTTAGTCTCCATGTGTTTGTGCAATTTCTGTAGCTTCTTATATTCTTTTTCTTTTTTTGGTACCATGGATTGAACTTGGGACCTTGCACTTGCGAGTCAGGTGGCAGAACCACTGAGCTAAATCCCCGGCCCTCTGTAGCTTCTTTTGCTTTTGATTTCTGGCTTCATTCCACTATGATCCAATAGTAGACAGTGTATTATTTCAGCTCTTTTGTATTTGTTTAAACATGCTTTATGGCCCAAGATATTGTCTATTTTGGAAAAAGTGTTGTGTGCTATTGGGATAAATGTGTATTCTGTTGTTGGATGAAACTCCCTGTAGATGTTTGTTAAGTCTGTTGGTTCACTGGTGTGGTTTAACTTTGATGTTTCTTTGCAAATTTGGGGGGGGGGGTTCTGGTTGACCTGTGTAATTGTGAGAGCAAGGTATTTAAGTTCCTCACCATTATTGTATTGGTGTCAAGCTGTCCTTTTAAGTCCAATAGATTTTGTTTTATGAAGTTGGGTATGCCAACATTCAGTGCATAGATATTTACACTTGTTCTCTTCCTGTTGAATTGTTCCCTTTATCACTATGTAATGGCCGTCTTTGTCCCTTCTGATCATTTTTGGCTTAAAATATGCTGTGTCTGAAAATAAGATAGCAACTCCTGCTTGTTTTCAGGCTCCAGTTGAATGGAGCATTGTTTTCCACCCTTTATTTTCAATCTATGTACTTTCTTTTGGATGAAGTGTGTCTCTTGTAGGCTGTCTCTTGTGTCTCTTGTATGACTGCATGGTTGTATGGTTGCATTTTGTTTTTGATCCCATCAGCAAGTCTGTGTCTTTTGAATGGGGAGTTGCAACCATTAACATTGAGAGTTATTGTTGTAAGGTTTTTATTTGGTCTTGTCATTGTATTATTTTTTCCAGTGCTGATTTTTAATTTTTTTCTTTTTGATTACTCTGCCAGTTAAATGTATGCTTTCACTTGGACTCTTTGGTGCCACCAGCCTCGTTATCTCTGTCTAGGATTCTTTTAGGTATTTTCTGCAGTGCTGGATTAATAGTCGTGTATTTCCTTTTTTTGTTGTTTTTTTTTGTACCAGGAATCGAACTCGGGACCTTGCACTTGCGCAGCAGGTGGTGAAACCACTGAACTAAATCCCCAGCCCTCTTCAAATATTTTGATAATTGATTTTTGGGTCCTATTTTTTGTTATTTTGGTTTATTTGTTTTGGTTTTTTGAGACGGAGTCTCACTATGTAGTTCAGGCCGGCCTGCAACTCACTATGTAGCCCTTACTAACCTCAAAATCTTCCTGCCTCAACCTCCAGGAGTCACTTTTCCTTTCCTTTCCTTTTCTTTCTTTCTTTTTTTTTGAGACAGGGTCTCACTAAGTAGTTCAGGCTGGCCTCGAACTCACAGCAATCCTCTTGCCTCAGCCGCCTGAGTGCTGGGAATACAGTTGTGTGTCTTCACACCTGGCCCAGGAGTCACTTTTTGAGTAACATCCCACACTGTATTTGCAGCTTACAATATCATGGACTTTTCTTGGGGTGGGTGCTGCTGGTCCATTGTTTCTCCCTGGGTCTGCCAACTCTCAGGGCTTACACTGTATGCAGAAACAGGTCTCCCTGCCCGGAAGCCAGGGTGTGTGTTCCAGGCTGCTTCCTTCTCTCGTCTGGGTAACCTTCAGTTTCTCTAATGTCTCTGTGGTTTCTAGTTTTCCTGTTGGCTCTTTCTTGATTCCCAAGTTCTACTTCTTATTCTCTTTGCTAAGTTGTTTTCCAGGCGTCTCACTTCCAGGTCCAGGGGAGGTTGTATTTTGCTCCCAGCCTTTATTGCACCATTTTGATCTCCCTGGAATTTATTTTTCTTTTTTTTTTTTGGTACCAGGGATCAAACTCAGGACCTTGCGCTTGAGAGGCAGGTGGCAGCACCACTGAGGTAAATCCCCGGCCCCTTGGAATTTCTATTTTTAATAAATTTTTCAACTTCAAATATTCTCTCCTCCTCCTCCTTGTCCTGTACTGGGAATTGAACCCAGGGCCTTTGCACTGAGTTACATCCCAATCCTTTTACATTTTTTATTTTATAAGATCAGAGACTTACTCAGGCTTGTATGTAATTTTGAAATATACTAAAAATAAATCTGATTTTATTTCTCTTTAGAAACAAGCATTAAAAAATTATTGATTGATTGATTGATTGATTTTTGCAGTAGCGGGGATCAAATTCAGAACCTTGTGCTTGCCAGGCAGGCTCGGTGTCACAGAGCTACATCCCCAGCCCAAGAAACAAGCATTTGCTGCTTTGTCACTCACACCACCAGAAGTTGAAAAGGACTAAATGAACACAATGAACTAAGAAGCCAGTCTCTCAGGGTGCCAGTGACGTGCTAAGGATGCTGAGGGGCTGTGATGTGGGGAAGGCGGCTGGAGACACTGAGGTGTGCTGAGAGCCGGCATCTGGTGACTGATGTCTCACAACTTTGTGGGAAGGACTTCCGCCTTGATTCTGGCATTTCATTTGTTTGATGGTCAGGGCAGAATCTCTTCTAAATTTTTATTTTGAAACAGTCATTAAATTGGGCATGCTGAGCTCAAACTTGCAATCCTGCTGCTTCAGACTCCCTGAGTTCTGGGATTACAGGTCCATGCCACCACACCTAGTTTTCACGACTGCTTTTTAACATAACATTCAACATAACATTTTCAACATTTATTCATGTTGTAGCATGTATCAGAATTTCTCTCTCTTTTTTCTTTTCTTTTGAGACAGGGTCTTGCTATGTAGTGCATGTATGCACTATGTATGCATATACATATATATGCACTATGTAGTCCAGGCTGGCCTTGAATTCATGGCAATCCTTCTGCTTCAGCCTCCCAAGAGCTGGGTTTACAGATGTGCACCACCATGGCCAGCTTTATTGAGTCATTTATTTTGTAGTACTAGGGATTGATTCCAGGGACTTGGACTGAGCTATATCTCCAGCCATTTTTATTTTTGTATTCTGAGACAGGGTGCCACCAAGTTGCTAAGTTGCCCAGGCTGCGCTCAAACTTTCAATCCTCCTGCCTTATCCTCCCAGAGTAGTGGTATTACAGGAGTGTGCCACCATACCCAGCTTCCTTCCCTTTTTTAAAAAAATAGCTGAATAATATTCCTTTATTTAGGCATACTACATCCTATTTATCCACTCATCTGTGGATGGACATTTGAGATGTTTCTACCTTTTGGATTTTGCAAACGATACTGCTATGAACATTCACCTACAAGCTTTTGCCTGCACATACATTTTAACTTCTCTTAAGTATTGTCTAAGAGTAAGATTTGTGAGCCACATGGTAACTCTCTGATTAACCTTTTGAGGAACTTCTGGTGGTATGCATTTCCCTGATAGGTTATGCTGACAATGTACTATCAATGCTTGGTCTCTGAACCAGTTATACTATGTGTGAGCCCACTGCTGACCCAGTGTTTGGACCAGAACCGATCCTGGCTCAGGAGCACTCTGTAGGTATAACCAATAAATTGCTCCTGTGGTCCTCAAGACTTGTAAAGCAGAGCATGTTTGCATTTGATTGATACCTACCTCAGGACAGGCTGGGAATATTTGGGAACTGTGTTTTCTGGCTGTCCCCTGGACTGCTGGAATTTCAAGTATATTAGGGGAAAAAAGTGATTCTTTCCTACCCATTCACATGTTAGCAAAACTCTGACACTGGCCCTCCCCTACCTGTTATGCTACTTGGAACAAATTACAGCCCCAACTCTGGGCTGGTAACCCAATCCGTAAAATAAATTCAGAGTGCTCCCAGACCCTGGCGTTGTCCCTTAAGGTCATTTGCATTATGCTGCCAATAATCCTGCAGTGGGTAAGCCTGGATCAGACCAATCTCTAGCCAGTGGCAGGTAAGAACTCATCTTTCCACTTGGCTTTTCTCACCTGGGCCTCCCCCAGCTGAGTAAGATGGGATGCAGCTGGTTCATTCAGCAATGTCTGGGGAGTCTTTCCACTTGTGCCTAGCCCTGGTGCGAAAGAAGCCAATCCTTCCTGCCCTGGTTTGGAGAAGACCGAGTAGACCAAGGCATAAACCAGCCCCAGTCCCAGGGACACGTGTCAGGAGGCAGGAAGCCTGGCTGAGTGAGGGGTCCTAGCTGAAGGGGTCCCTGCCACTGGGACGGCTCAGTCCCTCTGGGGTGTAGGACTTGGGTCTGATGTTTGAGCAGGGAAGGACAGAAGGGTGTTTCCCGTAGGTGAGATCAGAAATTCTAGGAGGCTGAAATCGTAAGGAGTCCTGAGCCCTGGGGCTGCCCATGGAGCAGACATCCTGCCCGCCCCCCCACACCACCAGCACCCAACCCGCCCGAACAGCTGGACAGGTTGGGATGTGACTGGCCGCGAAAGCCAACGCTATGTATCACCCACCTGTCCTGCCCTCCCAAGCCCATAAACCGTTAACTCCTGTCCGAGTGCCTCCCTTTGGTCCTTGGCTGCCCCGTCTCAGGCCCCGGTTTGGATGAAAACTCCAGGACTGACCCGTGCAGGCACTGCAGCTGCCACAGTCGTGGGGACACCAGGCTGGGGAAGCAACGCTGCTCCCTCAAGGCAAAGAGTGGAGAGGACAAGCAGCTGACCCGGGCTGCAGAATTCTGCATTTGTGACCTGGCTTAACGTTCTTCAAGCTGCCACCCTCTCAGATCTGCATGGATTACGGTGTATATTTGGGCCTACTTGAGCTTTTGTGAGGCTCAGAGCGGACTGTATAGAAGCTTGATAATCTTCACCCTGCAGGAGACCCTTCAGGTGGGTATGGGGTCTGGTCCTTGTAATCCCAGCCCTCTGGGAGGCAGAGGGAGGAGGATCTTACAAAGTGAGACTGTTTCAAAATTTAAATAAATAAATAATAAATAAATAGGGCTGGGATGTAGCCCCCCCCCCATTGGAGATTGAAGCAGCGTTGCTTTTGCAGGATTCCTCTAAGTCCCTAACTTCCCTCGCTGTTGCTAGGTCGGGCCGTGCGCTCCCAATTCGCACCACTATACCCCTTGGAGGTGCCCTCATCTAGCCTTTAATAAACTTAAGGCAGGAGGCTGAGGTTAATTAAGGCCGTAAGTTTGGACCTGAGGTGACCGGAGCTCGTCCGCCGGGTCTCCAGCGTCTGGACGGAATTGCAAGGGAACGGCAGAGGCTCGAGGGGCTCTGCAGGGCTCCGCCTTCAGCCTCCGGCCCCTCCAGGCCTCCGACTCCTCTTCCCCGCGCACAGGCCGCCCGGGCCCGCCCAGCCTCGGGGCCTTGAGTGGAGCCGGGAGCTGGGCCCCGCAGGGACCGCGCGTCCCCCAGATTCCCCGGGCGAAGCTGGGGTACGAGGGGAGAGGAGGAGCCTGGCCATGTCCACGACAGACGCTGGCGCTCGGCCTCGGGTGCTGTCCAGCCCGTGGTGCTGAAGCTGCTCGCGCCCGGGCTTCCTTCGAGGAGCCACGCACCCCAGCAGCCTCGACTCTGCCTCGGACCTGGACTCTGGGAAGCGTCCACGCCGGTCCAATAACCCCCAAGGACCATCTGCCTCAACAGTTCAGACCACCGCGGGTTTGAACCGGAATCACCTGGGAAGGCCGAGGAGGCTCAGCGGAGGTCCATGACCCGACCACACACAAGCGGCTCTGGAGAGGTGGGCAAAATTCGAATTCCATGCTTAACCTGGGAGCTGGTAGTTATTCACGTGTTATGGACCCTGTCCCTCCCCACTCCAGACCTGTCCCAGGACTTGAGAGTGGGGACAGGCAGCTGGGCATCCCTCGGTTCCCAGGGACTCAACACCTCTTGTGGCATCCAAGCCATGTACACTGCTACCTGCAAGACAGGAGAGGAAAACCTAGATTTCTCCCATGCCTCTTTTTGTTTTTGTTTTGTTTTGTTTTGAGACAGGGTCTCACTAGTTAGTCCAGGCTGCCCTTGAATTCTATGTAGCCTAGGCTACCTGGGAACTCTTGCTCCACCATACCTAGCTTCCTCCCATGCATCTTTCAGGCAGTGAATATGCCCACCTTGACTCTGGGTGACCCCAGGATCCTGTGGACCCTCCAATCCCTTTCCTCTCAGTGACCTGGATAGGAGTGAGGTTTGGCTATTCTCAATGAAGGAAACCACAGCCTCCAGGCCAGGTTATTTCTCCTTGAGGGTGTAGATCACAAGGTTGTCCAACTAGCTGAGTGGGACCTTAATAGCTGTGATAGTGGGACTATACAAGAAGTGAAGTACAGCTCCTCAAAGCAGGAACTAGCTCAGAGAAGAGGGCCCCAAGGCACTGTGAACCCCCAGAAGGCTGTCAGGGGAAGGGTTAAAATAATGAGAGTCTGTAAAATGCATGTGTTCACTAGGTGAACTTGGCTGTATGCCATTTCTTACAAGGAGGGGTTGGCTACCCCACCTTGGGAAAGAAATGTTATTTACAGATAGTCTTGAGTGCGGTGTGTGTGGGTGTGTGTGTGTGTGTGTGTGTGTGTGTGTGTGTGTGTTTCCTTGGCTCTAGCCAAGGTTGGGATCCATCCCTTCCAGCCACACAGGCCTATTGGCACCAAGTCACTTTTGTCTGAACACAGTACTTAAGAAACTGAGTGTGGCGTGATGTTTTCTCTCTCACCTGCCCAAGGCCCCATCTCAGGCAAGATCCTTCCCCAGAGGATTCCCCTTCATCTTTGGTGCTGTCTCCTGCCTCACTGTGTGGTAATGTATGATTTGTCTATGCTCATACCTGCTGTGCTTTTATAATAAACTTACTTTCTTTTTTTTTTTTGGTACCAGGGATTGATCTCAGGTCCTTATGCTTGCGCAGCAGGTGGCAAAACCACTGAACTAAATCCCTGGCAAATTACTTTCATTTAAAAAAAATCATTATATGGCTCTTCTCTGTGCAGATCTGAACTTCAAACTTCTGTGGCCACATCTACGAGAGTCCTTGCTGCCACTGAGGCTGTGCTTCTGCACTCCACGAAGCCCTGGGCTATGGGAGAGGTACAAGTCAGGAGGGCAGGTGCTGTCCTGTGAGTTTCAGATGAGCTGAGCCTGCAGCAAGCAGTGCAGTTGGTGCCTGGAACCACCAGACAGGGCTGGGACAAGGCACTCAGGCTGGACGTGGAGCACAGCCAACCTGGACCTGTGGCACGCAGCACCCTGGAGCCCCAGCACAGCCAGCGCGTTCCTGTTGACAGCCAGGCTTTGGGCAGGCCAGGCCTTCAAGGGCTCAGAGGCGGAAGCAGCTTGGTACTGTGAGAGGTGACCAAAATACATGCAGACTTTTTTGTGAGAAAGCAGAAGCTGCAGCAGCCAAGGCTCTGTGAAGGGCTGCTGGTCCAAAGATTGTTCCCTTGGATGCGAATTTCCCAGGTGCTCCAGATGGTCCTGGGAAGCTGCAGCTACAGCCAGAAGACAGAGCCCCACCCACCTCACTCCAGTATATGCTACTCAATGAAATTGTGAGGCCTGTTGTTCAAAAATTAATAATTTCAAGGCAGCATTAAACCAAGTGCGGGCCTCTTCTATGTGTAGCCTTCTGCAACTACATAAGCCCTACACCCCTGAAGCCAGCCCTGCCCCAGCTATAAAACACAGGCTTCATTGAACTCTACACTCCTGGGGACTTTGGAGTCATCCTGAAAGAGCCTGGCCTTTCCCTTTTGCCATAAGGAAGGGAAGAGTAGGTTTTGTAATCCCCACACATTCCCAACATAGGGAACGCAGCAGGTGAGCAGCTGGGCTGCCTCTTTCTGGAGCTGTATGGCCTTCAACCCTCCCCAGGGCACAGGGCAGCCAGGGCCACACCCAGAGAAGGAAGTGGCTAGGCCCTGGTCTCCACTGAACTTGGTTCCTCATTCTCAACTGCTCATCTCAGTTTTCCCTCAGAGTAAGCAAGCATGTAGAAGTAGTGTCCAGGAAGTCTCCTGCAGGAGGCTAAGGTTCTGGGTACCAGAGATGAGATTGGCCTACGGAGCTGTTTCCCAACACTCTGAACGCCGTGCATTTTGTTAAATGATACCCTGCCCTTGTCTGAAAAAGAAACACTAAGGATGGATGGGCTGATCTCCAGACACAGAGAATGTCCAGCTGTAGAAGGCCCCCAAGTTGGGCTGGGGATTTAGTTCAGTGGTTCCAGCGCCTGCCTTGCAAGCGCAAGGTCCTGAGTTCGATCCCCGGTACCAAAAAAAAAAAAAAAAAGAAGGCCCCCCGCCAAGTGTTGGACAATCGGACACAGCAGAGGGCGCTCTTGTGCAAATAGGTCATAGAGGAGGCACCCGCACATTTTTTTTGTGTTCTCCCAACCCTGCAAATCTGCCCAGAACACACACACACACACACACACACACACACACACACGCACACACACACACTCTCCACTTCCTACTTTACAAGCACATTGGAGATCAAAGAATGAGGACTCAGATTCTCCAGCTGTCTGACCCTCAAAATCCTTTTACCTTAACCTCACCCCATCTCCAAACTATTTTCACAGACTTTTGGTAGCTCTGTTCAAGGAAGACCTGGAAAGAGGAACTGGGACCCCCGGTTTCCTTCCCCACCCTTATGGCCCTGTCCTTCCAGCGGGAATATGTTCAGTGGAGCGTTATTTACAGTAGGGAATAAACAGGCTGGTGACACACCTGGCTATATTGTGGAGCCACAGGATGACAGCTGTGATGGCTGTGCAGTCACATGAACTCATGTTTGCACTGTACTCATTCGTGATGGTTGAAAAGCAGGACACTACTACACTGTCACTGTCTCAATAGTGTGTTGCATATAGATAAAGGCTGAAAAGGAACACTAATTCAACTGAGATAGGAGGCTATTTTCTTTGTAAATTAAGAGTATATATACATATAAAGTTGTAAAATGGTTGCCTGCAGGAGATAAAGTCATTTGGTGATTTATTTTTCTTCTTTCCAAATGTTCTACAATGGATAACTTGGGGAAAAGAAGTTCACACACCCCGTGTGTAAACATTGCCTGGGAAAGAGCCTGTTTTCTTAATGCCACAGTGTTCGTTGAAGTTCATATTCCCCTTGTGCCCACCCAGGATGCTGTGTGGCTTTTCCTCTTTCTCTCCCACCTGACACCTCTCACTTCCCTCTTTAGGAATCCCTCCACCACAAAACCAGAATGTAAATGAATACATTTACAAATCCAAAGAAGTGCAGATCCCTTGGCTAAACTGAGATAGGAGGCAACAACCACTTGGGGAGTATTCCTGAATTTTCTCTAGGACAGGAACAGAGCATATGTCATCCCCATGGATGGATTTTTCCACACATTTTACCACCATTGTCATTTCAAAATGTTTGGAGGCTGAAATATCTGCCCCATCTCCCACCAAGGCAGCCCCTGGCCTGCTCCAGTGAGCCTCCAGCTGTTTTGCCTGCCCCTTCTCTCTCTCCCCAAGATTCTCCCCACAGCCAAGGGAGTGGGGTCCATGAAAAGAGGTGGGAAGAGCCCTGCAGCCTCTGCAGTAGCTGACAGAAAGGAGCTTTCTTGTCTTTGCTGGAATATGGCAGGGATCCAGGCTGGGGAGCCTGAGAGGCCAGGCTATTAATTAAACCTTGCTTTGTGTGTGGACTTAATCTCAACATCCAGGGACACAAAAGCTGAAATCTCTGTAAACCTTTCCCTGACTCCTCTGCTAATCAGCAAAGACTGAGGGTGCAGAAAACAAGGAAGGGCGGAGGCTGGGGTCCCAGTGGGAGGGAAGCAGTGTGTGTACCCAGAGGAGGAGAGACAGTAAGGAAGCAGCAGGGGGAGCGGGCTCTAGCTCTAGCAGGAGTCTGAGGTTTAAATCCCACCTCTTCGCTCTTTGCTGGGCATTTTGGGCAAGTCATTACCCTTTTGAGTCTCAGCTCCTTCTTCAGTAACTCAAGTGACTAAGGATTGCTGTCCGTTTGGGGGTTTTTTTAAGCAACACTCTCTGAGGATATTTTTGATCTAGAAAACCAGGAAAGATGAGTCCAAACTTCTAAAAAAACAACAACAACAACGCAGGGCTGGGGATTTAGCTCAGTGGTTCTGCCACCTGCCTTGAAAGCGCAAGGTCCTGACTTCAATCCCCTGTACCAAAAAAAAAGAAAAAAAAAAACCCCACAAAACAAACTTCTACCATAATCTCCAATGAACAAATCCTACCTGTTGGGCCCCAAATAGCTCTCCAGCCTTATCTCTAATGATCATTGCCCACCACCTCCATGGCTTTTCTCCTTCTGTTTTCTCTACTTTTTTCCAGTTAATATATACTTGTCTTTTTTTTCCCCCACTTTGATTGCTGGGGGTGAAACCCAGGGCCTCATGCATGCTAGGCAAGTGCTTTACTACTGAGCTACACCCCAGTCCTACTTGACTTCGAAGACTCAGCTCAGGTCCCATCGCCTCCAGAATATCACCCCCCCCCGCCCCCGCCGCCATGGTCTCCCAAGCTGGCTAGTTTAGGTGCTGTTTCTCTTGCCCCTGGCATATTCTGGGCATAACACCATTTGTTCCACTTAACAGCTATTAATTACAGCTGAAGTTTGTTAAGCACTTACTAAAATGCTTGGATCTCTTCTGGGCCTTTTACCCAGCATCATCTAGTTGGATTCTAGCCCGTGCCCAAGTGGGAGAGGCGCTGTCGTTATCTATTTTCCCGATCAGGACACTGAACCTGAGGGAGAAGGGTGAGCATTGAGGCTGAGATGGGACTCGCTGCAGTCTGGCTCCAAAGCCTCTTCTGATCTTCTACCCCAACCCTGAACATGAGGCATGGTAGTTTCTGTTTAGGGCTCTGCATCTGACTTCTCCTGAACTAGGAATACCCCTACTGCAAGGGTTCAGCTCACTGTGCCTGTACCGCATATCTGTCACTGTCCCAGGAGGGGATGAGTTTGCATCTCACATTTTCAGGTCCATGCATTTAAAGTTCCTTTCCTTGCTCTTGAGAGTTTAGGAGAAGCCTGGATGTATGAGGGCTTCTCCCTTGGTCTAGGCTAGTGTTCCCTTTCACCTGGACCTCTTCCTTAAAGTCATGTCAAAAAAAAAAAAAGAAGGAGGAAAACAGGAGGGAGGAAGAGTATTCATGGTCACAGGTGCCAATGGGCCAAGCCTGGGCCAGCTGTCCTCATCAGGCTTTAGCTCACTGAGTCCTCACATCTACCTGAGAAAGATGACTATAGATACAATTTCCATTTTACTGATACGGGAAACACACTTGGCTGACGTCGCAGAGCAAGGAGGTAGACCCAAAAGGGTCATCTGGCTCCAAAGCCCTTCAGTGTCCTCAGCCCGGCCTTCTGTTTTGTTCAAGGCCATGTGAGGGCCAGTTCTGTGAAGTCAAGGGCTGTGATTCATCACAGCAGGTTCCCAGTAACTGTTTATTGGCACAGGTTGGCAGGGCATGAATTATCCCCACTTTATAGATGAGGAAGTTACAATCTTAGGAGTACGAAAGTTGCCCAAGGTCTTCCATGAATCAGAGGAAGGACAAAAATTTAAACTTAGGATGCAAAGTTCGGGACACAGGGCACCCTAGGCTGAATAAATGGAAGGCACCTACTGTAGGGGTAGGATTTGGGGCAGGGCTGGGATTTTTAGTAGGGCTTTCCTACTCAGGGTGCCCGGGCTGGTGGCTTTATGGGCCCATAAATCCCAGGGCATCTCACCACACATCTCTGCTCTGGTGACCCTGAATCAGGCTTTGCCCTCCTCGGGGAAGCTGGCCCCAGGTGTCCTAGACAATGTGACAGGTAACTGGTTTATGGCAGGCCAGGACTGGAACCAGGCTGGAGATAAGGCTGAGAAGGTTGAACAGGAGCGGGAAGCCTCCCGCTTGTGTAACTCTGGGTCAGAGATGGCCGACAGAAATGCCTCCTGACCACCACAGCGCCGTGTTGGGCCCTGCGGTGTTATCCCCGGTCCTCAGAGGGGGACCTGCATGGCCCGCCCTCAGAGCACACCCAGGACCCCCTCACATTCCTCTTCTCCAGGGACCACAGTGCAACAGTCTTCGAAGTGGGTCCAGAGTCACTCATCAACAGTCCCCAACTCCGCTGGAGCCCTTAACTGCAGTGAATTCCCCCCTCTTGGTCAGGGGGCTGGCCTGGGTTCACAGGGATCTCCCGAAGTAGTTAACTCCGAAGGCGAGGTGTTCTCCCTACTCTATCCTCCAGTCTTGAAAGAGACTTTTTTTCAGCTCTACGAAGGCAAATCCACTTCCCCCCACAAAAGGAAAAGGGAGTGGAATCCTTCCCCTGACTGTCACGGTCCCTGAAAATTCCACAGCAGTGTAGACACTAGGGACCTACGCCTGGTGTGGACATCCCCTGCTCTCCCAGCTGCCTCTTTGTAGGATCAAAGCTGCTCCGTGAGTCTGTGTGATCCTGGGCCAGAAGGGGGGAGTCCGCCACTTACCTACCCAAGGAAGAAGCCCTTTGCCGGGATTGTTGGTGGGGGGGGGTCGGTCCCCCTTAGAGGTTCCTAGCCCAGTTCAAAGGGCTGTAGGGGCTGTGAGACTGGCAACGGATGGGGAAGTGGCTGGACCAGAAAAACGGGGCTTCCTGTTGATGGACGGGGTCCAGGTCCCCTGCTCGGTTCTCTGTCCCTCTCCTCCACCCCAGTCTAAACTTCCATGGAAGCCCCCACCCCACAAGGGCTGCAAGGGACCGTGGCCAACCTGCCAGGGGAGGGAAACTTTCCTTTTCCTCTGGATTCTTCCAGACTCAGGCAAATGGGAGAATTAGAGTCCAGTTAGACCCTGATCCCTCCCTGTCTTATCTAAGGGAACCTCAGTAAGCTCCAGCCCCTCCCCTCTGACACCAGGGTTTTGTTTCTCTCTCACTGAGTCGTTCCGAAATTCCTGCTCCATTCTGCCGCCGCCCCCCCCCCCCGGGTCCGCGCAGAAACACCTGCGAGGGCAGCTTCGGGATGCCTGGACTGGGCTGGAAGAAGGGTCTTTGGCCGACTGAGAAATTCAGGTGGGAGCAGTCTGGGAGGAAAACGATGAGTCGCTGAGAAGCAGCGACCACTGCGTGAGACGAGAAAGCCGCCCTTCCCGGGCCACCCGTTCAACCCACGGCACCTTCGACGCCCGCCCCGCCCCGACCCTCTGAGCCCATCCCGCCCGCCCCGACCCGCGCCAGACCCCGCGCGGCGTGGGCGCCAAGGTGGTGGAGTGGGGAGTCCGGGGCGCTCGCCCCGTGGGTCTGGTGCCTCCTCGTGCTGTCGCTACCCTCCTCCCAGATCGGGCACCAAAGGAGGGATGGGGAGGGGCGAGAAGCCACGGCGCGGCGCGGGGAGGATGCGGGTGGGAGCGGAGGATTCAGACCCGGGCTGGAAGAGGCTGGGCAGGGAGGCTCCGCCAAGGGGAGGAGCCGCCTCCAGCGCCCCGCTTCGGGGCTCCGCTATAAAACCCCGCGGGGAGGATCGCGACACACCCCCTTCGGCGGTCTCCCCGGCCTTGCGCTGTCTTCGCTGTCGCGCACCATGAGGTTGCTGCTTGCTGCCCTCGCCCTCGCCCTGGCCTCGTCCCGGGCTGACGCAGGTGAGAGTCCCCCAGGTGCCCCTCGGGGGTCCCTGCCCACCTGCGGGCGCGGGCGGCCTCTGCGGTGCGCGGGTAGGGGGGGCGCGCACACGCGTCCGCGGGGTACGCGGGGGGTGCACGGGTGTGCGCTCCCCGGAGTCCCACGGCGAGACCGGCGAGTCAGAAAAGGATGCTTCCTGGGCCACCGCCTTTTCTCACCCCGGTCCCCCTTGGTCTGTCCCGGCCGGTGTGGCCGCGGGCAGTGCTGAGTGGCGCCCTCCCCGCAGAGGAAGGACTACGTGCTGAGTGTGTTGGGGTCCTGGCAGTCCCCGATTGCCACCCTCGATTCTGTGCCCCCAAAGGCTGCAGGCTCCCTCTGCTCCTGGGCCTCCAGCGCTGGATTGGGAGCCTGCCAGGGGCACTCGGAGATCCGAGGTCCGGGCCCAGCTGGTCTTTCCGGACAGGGTGATTTTCGTTTAAAGATTAATGGTGAGACCAAGCTCTTAATTATTCGTCCAGGTGGGAGGTGGCAGAAGAGATGTGTTAATATTTGATAAGGAACTCAAGGCGCTTCCAGGGCTGGCAAGTTCTCGGTGACCCTACAGCCCCTCACTGAAGACTTGGCCCATCTACCCTCGGAATGGTTCTTGGGGTCCACCCTGGGCTAAACCTCCCCTCCGAAGTCAGGGGCTCCACCCTTGGAGTGGAGTGAGGGACCCGGGGCCAGGGTCCCCTCAGCGGCAGAGAGGGGAGGGAGTGTGAGCTGCTTCGCATGAGGGACTTAACTAGCCATGTGGGGGATAGAGAATATTTTGCAGGAACTCCTACCTCCCATTCCCAGGGGAGAAGGACAGCAGAAAAGACAGACTGTTAAAATACTTGTCCCTTGGACATTTGAAACCTACTAAGCAGCTTGGATTTAATAGAAAGAATTATAATTAACTCAAGTGCGTTGCAGTTGTATGGTATGGGTAAGTCACTTAAACTGTCGTCCCACAGTACAGGGATAGTAATTGTCACACCAAGTGTTCTAAAAATTCCAATCACATAAAGGGTGTGTGTGTGTGTGTGTGTGTGTGCACGCTCCTGTGTGTGGCTGGCTTGTGGCAGATGCTCCTGCATGGTGGTTATGGGCCCTACCCATGGCCGGGGGCCAGCTGGATCTGTTACCACTGACTCTCACAAACTCTGCTGCCCCTTTTAACGACTAAGACCTGTTTTCCTCCATCCATTCACTTCCCAGGCCCCTTAAGGCTAGAGAGTGACCTGTTGCAGATGGAAATCCCTGGAGCACCTGCTCCTACTGAGAGAGGGGACAGGAGAGGACACTGCCGGGAGGCGCTGGGACTTTGCCCAGGACACACACAGGTTTTGCTGAGCTGGAGTGCAGGATAGCCCCCTCTCTCAGAGCAAGGTCCATGACAGGGAGCTTCTTCAGTCCCTCTGAAGAAGGGGGATGGGGTGGCAGGTCAGTTAAAGGTGGGAACAATGGCTGGGTGACTGGGGATGGTTTGGGGGGGCAAGGGACCTACCTTGTGAGTAGCCCCTCTCCTTCCCAGGCCTTCTTGGAGGTGGCCTGAGACAGTGGGCTGCAGGTTTTCGTGAATAAGTACGTGAGCTTGAGCGGACGGTCCTCCCCCTGAACCCCTGCCACCTCTTGACTGCACCTCACCCTCTCTCCAGGGACATGGCTCTGAGTGCTGGTTTTGGGCTCCTCACCAGTGTTTCCTGGCTCCAGCCTCCTGAAGAGGGTAGTTACAACACCCGTCAGCCAAACGGGTCAAAAGTCTCTGTGATTAAGACAGTGGATCAGAGGTCACCACAGCTAACCCAGGAGGAGCTGGACCAAGCCAGGGAAGAGCACATTCCTAGGCAAAGCTCCGCCTGGGCCTGGAGCAGATGGGCCCCTGGGAATTTCGAGGGGCTCCGCCCTTGGCAGCTGGCTCCCAGGACCTGGCTTGAGCAGGAAGAGCCTGGAATAGCTTCTCCCTCTTCCGGGGCTCCACTGCTGAGGAGAGACAGGCTCACCCACGTGCACTGAGGCCCCTTCTGCCTCTGAACACACGGGGATTGTAACAAGGAGCCTCTTGGTGCACTCGAACACCAGTCCTCCATCTGGCCCCACGGGAGCCCTGAGAGTGCTGGCACGTTCTGTCCCCAGAGCTCAGAAAAGCAAACGACCTCTGTTGCAGAGATTAAGCAAGAGGCTGAAGAAAGCTGGAAGGCAGGGAAGAGACTGAAGCTTCAGCACTCTGCCCGCCTGAGGGACAGGCCTGCCTGGGCACTGAACACTGCCTTTGCAGAGCGGACCCACATGGGGGCTCCCCAGGGACAGCAGCTCCTAGGGGCTGCACCACTTAGAGGAAGATGCTGCATCTCTACCAAAGGCACTGGAAAACTTAAAAGCCCAAAGTGATTCTTGGAGACAAGAAATGAGGGCCGGTTTCCCTTGGGTGCTCACTCTCTTGGCCTAGAACCTTCTCCCCATCCCACTGCCTAGGGCCTGACCCCCTCGCCCTGCCCTGTTGCCATCCCAGGGACCAACAGGACTGACACGAAGCGAGGCGGGAGGGGCCTGTTTTCAGAGGCTTCCGTGGCTGATCTGGGAGTCTGGTTTTCTTAGAATTGACTCATCCCCGAGTTCTTTCCAACTCATTCCATGTCTCTTCTCCTGCCCCTCCTTGTCTTTGGGCATCTGCTCAGTGACAGGAGGCCATCAGAGGGAGGGAGGGAGGGAGGGAGAGGGAAGGGAAGGGAAGGACGTGTGCGTGTGACTTTACTAAGAAGAAGGCTGCCTGGAACACTCCATGCCATTACTCAGTTAATCCATCCCACAGTCCCATATCGTGGGCATGTTAATCCCATTTTACAGATGATAAAACCGAGGCTCAGAGAGATGAAGAGCCTTGTCCCTAAACCCATAGCTCCTGAGTGGCTCAGCCAGAATTCTAGCTCTGGATAAAATACTTTGTTCTTCCGACTGGCCTAAGTGTTTGCAGTTGTTTAGAGAAGTTTTCAATTTACAGGAAAACTTGAGCACAAAGCATAGAGGCTTCCTACATGCTCCCTCTGCCTCTGCCCCTGCCCTGTACAGTTTCCCTTCCTGTGCCCAATGTCACAGCTTGCATTGGTGTGGTCTTCTTGTGGTGCAGCCTTATTTTAGAGGTGTGGGCTCTACTGTCCACACACAGAGTGGTCTTAACAGTGTAAGGAGACAGGGGTGTCCAGGCAGGCATAAAAGAGGGCGGGCAAGGCTGATGATCAGGGCATGGGGAATGTTCAGGGCAGCCCCAGGGATGGGGCTGAAGGGCCACAGAGGGACCCCCTGAAGAACAATGCCCTAGAGCAGTCCCTGGGGGTTGGGAACATTCCTATGCTTGTTTTTTTGTTTTTTGTTTTCTGAGACAGGGTCTCCCTATGTAGTTCAGGCTGGCCCTGAACGCTTGGCGATTGATCGTCCGCTTCAGGCTCCCAAGTGCGGGTATTAGATGTGTGCACCACCATTGCTGGCTTCCTATGCTTTCTGAGGTCTCCTTCCCACTCAGAGTCCTGTGTGCACAATTCGCATTCCTCGGCCTCATATTCCCTTCTTCTCTCTGCTCCAGAGTCACACTGGTGCTATGACATTCAAGCCATGAACCCTCAATACAGCTGCCAGGGTGAGTTGTACCAGCCTTGGGGACAGGCCCTTCTGCAGAGTGGGGCCATTCGGGTGGAATGGAGACCCAGGGAGGGTGGGGAGGATGCAGGTGACACTCCCCCCACATCAGTCTCTAGTCCTTCTCTCTCTCCTGGTGCTTGGGGAACATGCGACACAGGCCGAGTCTTCACTGACCCCTCCTGTCACGGAGAGGGGGAAGTTCCTGGGAAATCAATTAGCAGCAGCATTAAAGAGAGAAACACATGTTGCCGTTTCCCCCAGTGCAATGGAGAGTTGGTTCTATTCCAGTGACGGCTTTTCAGGGGAACCCGGGAGATGGCTCTTGGCACTTTTTACTCCGATGACCAATTTCCCTGCAGTCTGCTTTCTTCCGGTCCAGCCCTGGCCCTGCCCAGCTTGGAGTGCCAGGTGTGGGAAGCCAGGCTCCTCTGGGGCTCGCTGCCTCCCTCCCCCTCCTCAGCTCCTGGGCAGCAGGTTACCGTGGAAGTCCCCCACATGGCGTGCCCATCCCTGCCCCAGCGGTCCCAGCCTCCGGCAGACCACCCCGTTCCCCATACCATACCACAGCCAAGCTCTCCACTTGGCTGTGTGTCCGTGGAGGAGGAGGAAGGCCAGGAAACAGAGCCTCTCTGGCCCCTGCCACCCCAGAGTATGTGGGCCTGGCCTCGGGCTGGCTGTGCCCCTGACCCGAAGCCTGGCTCTCTCCCTGCTCAGGGCCTGACCATTGGGGTGGAGACTGCCAGAAGAGTCACCAGTCACCCATTGACATCATCACCAACAAGACCAGGCTGGACCACAGCCTGGGGGACTTCTCCTTCTCTGGCTATGACAAGAAGCAAAGGCGGACCGTCCAAAACAACGGGCACTCAGGTGGGTGTCAGGTGCACTGGCTTCTGGTCCAGAGACCCCAAAGGGCTAAGGACAGGGAGGGCAGGGCTCCAACAGGCAGGGAGGGCCAGGCTCAGCCCCACTTTGCTGAAGAAGGGCTTGAGAACGCCATTGGGGAAGGGTAGGGCAGGCGCAGAGGACTTCCCGGAGGAGGAGGAGGCGGCGGGGTGGCGGAGAGATGTTCTAGCTGCATCTTCAGTCATTTCCTCAGATCAGATTGGGGTGGGGAGGGGAGGGTTCCAGAAAAAGGGCACAGAGGCGTGAAACAGCTTAGGTTGGGGAACTAGAGTATGAGTAGCAGTGGAGGGAGGACAGACAGTGATGCAAGGCCCTGGGCAGGTCCGCCAGGCCTGAGGAGCTTGGACATTAACCTGAGCACCCAGAGCTCCCCAAGGAGGTCACAGCGGAGGGGGAACCAGGGAAGAGTTGCACTTGGGGCCAGCAGAGGGTGTACAGGAGAGGTGGAGGCAGGCGGGAGGCCAGTGAGGTGACAGGGAAAGGTCTGGGGCTGCACCGCCCTGTCCCATCCCCCAGGCCCCAAGCCCATGGAGGGTGGAGTTGGGAGAGAAGGCCCTGTGTGGGTAAAGCTGGGGCGGGCAGCTCGGAGCGGCCCAGGGGAGGCCGGCGGGAGAGCAAGCTCTGCCCCTCCTCCGTGCCCCAGTGATGGTGTCGCTGGAGTCTGGTGTCGAGATTAATGGAGGAGGCCTGGCCACGCATTATCGGGCCACGCAGCTGCACCTGCACTGGTCCGAGAAGGTGGACAAGGGCTCGGAGCACAGCCTCGATGGGCAACACTTTGCCATGGAGGTGAGGGTCCCGCTCCAGGGGTGTGTGCTCGCCTCAGGTGGGCCAGAAGGGTGGTCCAGCCCCCTCGCTCCTCTCCCATCCCTCTTCTCCCATCCCTCCCCCTCTACCAGATGCACATCGTCCATGAGAAGGAGATGAGCCTCAAAGAAGAGAACCCTAAAGACAAGATTGCGGTGCTGGCCTTCCTGGTAGAGGTAGGGCTCCTGTTGGTCCCCCAGTTCCCAGTGGGAGAAGCTGATCCGCATGTCTGGAGAGCTGGGGTGACTGCCCCTGTGCTCCTCGGGGCAGTGGGGGCTCAGAGCCTCAATCCCAGAAGCCGCCTGCCTGTCTCCGGATCAGAATGACCCCTCTGAATCAGCCCTCCCTCTCATTACAGGAGGGAAATGAGCTCAATGAAGGCTTCTGGCCCCTGGTGGAGGCCCTGGACCTCGTCCCCAAACCCAGTGAGTCCAGACAGGGGAGGAGGCTACCTTTCCCCAGGAAGGAAGGGGCAGGGTGGTGGGGCAGCTGCTCTCAGAGGGAGGTGTGTGAGAGGCTCTGTCCCCCACCAGATATGAGCACCACGATGGAGCCAAGCAGCATAATGGACCTGCTGCCCAAGAAGGAGAAACTGAGGCACTACTTCCGCTACCAGGGCTCACTCACCACACCAAACTGTGATGAGACAGTTGTCTGGACCGTGTTCAAGGAGCATATTCAGCTCCACAAAGACCAGGTAAGCAGGGCCCCAGCAAGATGCAGCCTCACACTGCCCAGCTCCCCGGAAGTCTTGCCTCTGTCTGCCCCAGGTGTCCCCTAGGGTGGGGAGCCCTAAAGTCCATTGGTTCAGTCCTCCACTCGGGGAGCAGATGAGAAAGATCTGGGCTATTTCCTGCACTGAGGGCTAGGTGGGAGACGGAGGAAAAGATGGTCAGAAAAGGCTTCTAAAAGAGTCAGTGGGAGTCGGCCAGGTTAGGCAGGAAGCCATTGTCTAGGAAGACATGCGAGCTGGGGGAGGGCAGAGCTTGGGGTGGGCCAATAGTTGCTTAGTAGCCATGGGAAGTGGTTCGTTCATTCCACAAATGGCACTAAGCCTCCACTACACTTGCCGCTGGAGAGAAAGCAGTGAGTCAGAAGGACCCACATTCCCACCTTGGCCTTATCTGTCCATATCAGTGACCAGTGGCTTCAGTTAGGAATGCCGATTCTCAGGCCCCCCAGACCTACTGAATCGAGTATTCTGGGCATGAGGCCCAGGCATCTGAGGCCCACCAAGCCTCCCGATATGCTAATGCGCGCTGAAGTTTGGTAGCACTGTGCTGCAGTCACAGTGAGGACAGTAACAGTACATTGGAGGCCCTGAGCCTGTGAGTTGGGGAACTTAATGGAACCCCTCCCCCATGGCACACACTTCGTAGCTCTTATTTTTTTCAATCTTCATAACATTAGTGGTAGTGGTTTTGGTCCTTTCTTTCCTGATGGGAGCTCAGAAAGTCGAGGCACCTGGCCTGAGGTCACACAGCAGGACAGGGAGTGTGTCCTGCTCCTTCTGCCTGTCCCTGCCTGTCCCTTCCACAGATTCTGGCATTCTCCCAGAAGCTGTATTATGACAAGGAACGGTCAATGAGGATGACAGACAATGTCAGGCCCCTGCAGGATCTGGGAGACCGCCTGGTGTACACATCCCAGGCCCCGGGACAGCTGCTGCCTTTACCCCTGCCTGCCCTGCTGATGCCCACGCTCACCTGCCTGGTGGCCGGCTTCCTCCGATGATGGCTCATTCCCGGACAGTGCTCTCTGACCTCAGCCTTCAGAGGCTTGGCTTCCATTCCTTTTGCTTCTCAGGTTGGACTTTGGGTGATTAAAATATGGGTATATTTTTTTGAGAAACCTTTCTCAAGTCTGTTTATAGCTTCCCACAACTGCCTCTGCCCTGTGACCATTGCCCGACGCATGCCAGAGTGGGGGCTTTGAGGCCTGGAGAGTTCTGCCAAACAGGCACTACCACGTCCCCTGTCCCTTCCCGTGTGAATTCCCTGTCTCCACCCGACCCCTTTTGCACCAACCCTTGGGGTGCCCACATGGTGAATGTAGGAGGAGTTCCAGCCTGGTCTCTTCAGCTGGGGAAACTGAGGTCCAAGGAGGAGCAGCTGGATAGAGGCCACATACTGGGACCAGGGCAGAGCCCACCGCAGCATTGGCCCAGTGCTTTCTCCTCTGTCCTGTTGAGAGCAGGGTTGTGTGTAGCCCAGTTCAGGCAGGGTGGGGAGCCGGGAGTGAATTTATTTGCACAAGCGCTTCTTCAGCGTTTATGTTCCAGGCACAGGAGATATGGCGGTGGGGAAAAACAGAGGAAAGTGCCTCCCTCCTGGGGTGTGCAGTCCTGTGAAGAGTCAGACTATAAGTAAAAGGGACACAGGGACATGTCGTCCGTCTGTGACATCAGAAAGCAGTCAGTGCTATGGAGAAAGTAAGTCAGGGAGGGGGAGTTGGAGTTGACATGGTTGCCGGGAAAGGGGCATCCGGAAGACTGGAGGGAGGCAGGGAAGCAGGCCATCTGGGGACAGTATGTTCAGGCTGGAGGGGGGGCGCCGGCCTGGACACAGCAGGCACAGCGAGGAGGGAGGAGCGGCCAAGCTGTGTGCAGAGGGTGTGGGGGACGCAGATTATCCGGTTCTTGTAGGACCCTGTAAAGACATGGAGCCACCAGAGACGGGGGCGTGGTCAGCTGCATAGTCCAGCAGGGGCTGTGGAGAGGGAGACAGAGGAGGGGACAGTTCCCAGGCTACTGCCCGATTCCAAGTCGGGGAGCAGGATTTGCTGATGGGTCAGCCACGGGGTGTGGCCGGAAGAGGAACTGGGACTTACCCGGAAGGGCCGCCCCTCCCCCGCCTCCATTGTGTCTCTAGTGGTGTTGTTTCCCTCCTGGGGCCTGAGGGTGGGGGGAGGGCGGGAAGGTCCCTGAGAAAACCAGGGGAGAAGGAAGGAAGGGACCCAGGGCGGGCCCTGCCGCCCACACCCTGTGGACCCCCAGACTCTCAGACCCCATTATCCAGGCAGGGCTGGATTTTGTGGAAATGCAGACCTGGGGAAAGGGACAAGAACTGGCCTCATGGCCTTGGTGTGCTTCCTCGTACTCCCAAAGGCATAAATCCTAGAAGGCCTTGTGGGCTGTTGCCTAGGGCAGGGAACTGGTTGGAGGGGGTAACCCCTAAAACTCCAACCACCTTGACCCCCCCATGTCCCTGGCCACCTCTAACTAAACCCAGGGAGAAGGAAAAAGGCTGCTCCCCCTCCCTACCACCCCTCTCCCTTTTCCATCTGTGACCAGGAATAAGTCCGCCCCCCACCAGTGACCACACAGCTGAGGGTGGGGGTGTTGCCACCATGGCAACACCAGGCTGTCTGTTCGGCAGGGGGTGTGCAGATGGGCGCTGAGGCTGTTTTCCTCTGGTTCCCACACAGCCTGCGGGGTGGATGGGCTGGATTGGGCTGCCTGCTCCCCTCTCAGCACTCTGAGGTCAGAACTTCGCCTCCCACTTCCATCTGCATATCCACCCGGGTCCCTGGCAGAAGGCGGCAATCAGCGAATAACATGGCCTCAGAACCAGGAAACCTCGGTCTTCACAAGACAGAAGCCCCAGCTTCTCCCACAGGGGGGAAGGCTCATGCCACACCCCCACACCTGCCCATCCCCCTCTCCTAATAATCCTGGCCAGCAGAGCCAGAATGGGCACAGCATGTCCACAGCCCAGGCCACCTCCCCACGTCCTGCCTGCCCTCCCTGTGGCCTGGAGGCAGAGCAGGCGCTGCCAGGGCATGACTCCCAGCAAGGTCACCTGGCCAGCCACCCCAGGAGCGGGCAGTGTGTTCCCTGGGTTCGGCCCGACTCCATGGAGGCCGAGGTTGGTGAGCACTGCTTCGTGGCAGCATGGACTCCTGAAGAGCTTTTGCCTCTGAGTAAATGCACTCCCTCTGTGAGGGCCCCAGAGGCCCCCCGCTCTGGAGAAGGTGGCTCTAAGCTCCTTGTGCCCAGCGTGGTCTGAGTCTGTTTGTCTCCTGAGCCACTTCTCCATGGGTACAGGGCTGCCAGTGCCCCCTTAGTCACAAACTTTCATTCGCCCCTTAGTGTTGGGTGTGTACACACACACACACACACACACACACACTTCACTGCAGCTGCCAGCTCTGGGAAGCCACAGGGCCCTTTTCTGGTAGGCTCTTGACCCAGAATGTGAAGCATATGGTTGAATGCCTACTATGTGCCCGGCATGTGCCTTACAATCCTACTGAAGGGGTATAATTTCCCCTACAGCACAAGTGGGGAAACGGAGGCACGAGAAGGCTCAGGGGACCTGTCAGAGCCTGGGGTCGCTCTGCACATCCTTCCTTGGTGCCCATGGCCACCTTTCTCCTCCGACTGAGTCATGCAGGGAAGTGGATTCTGTGGCAGGGGCCCTGTCCCCCCTGGTCTCCACTCGCTGCTTTCTATCCCCAACGGGGCACCTCTCTGGCCCCCTGTTTAAATTTAGCATCCGAGCAGGAGTCAGGGGCTAAAAATATTCTCGATGTGTTTAGACAACTCTTGGAAGCTAAACTTCCGCATCTTGGCTCTCACTTTGCACACTTGCTGGGCCTGCTTCCTGTGGCTCTGATCTGACTGCATGTGTGGGAGGGGAGAGGAAGGGTGGAAGGGTCCAGAGGGCCCCGAGTCAGGGCGTGGAGGTGTTCGTGTGCGTGCGCACGCGGCCTGTATAAGCTGCTGTGTCACAAACTTCAGGCGATGGCTGTCCAGAGACCCTTTGGGAATGGTGCTGGGCTTCCACCTTGGTGGGAAGGGACGAGGAAGTGGACACGAAAGCACGGCTCCCTGCTCTGGCCTTGGTTTATCCATGTACACAAGGCCTTGGCCCTGCCACCTCACTGAGTCTATTCACCTCCCATTGCACATGTCCTAGTGTCCCATGGCTGCTTGTTTATCTGCATGGGAGACAAAGGCATGCCCTCCGGGGCCAGGAGGATGTCCCAGGGCCCATGCAGGCCAGGGTGGGGCTTCCTCTGGAGGAGGCAGAAAGACAGACCAGTCACCGCCAGTTCCTTCCACTGCGATTACACACACAGGAGGCCCTTCAGGTTGCCCTGAGTGCTGGCTGCTGCCAGGCCTGAAGGGACAGGGAGCGGGGACACAGGGAAGGGATTCTGGGTGCATCTTAGAACAAGTTTATTTTCAAGGTTTACTCTTTCAAGAAGCACTGCTATTTCCTCTGTGCTAGAGAGTAATGATTTAGGAAGAAAAAGTCCCGTCTAGGCCCTTTCTCCAAGACTCCTGACCATAGAGCAGACACAGCAGCACGGGAGTATCGGGTCTGAGACAGAGGCAGGGGTGCAGGCACCCTGGAACACAGGCTTCAGAGTCACACGGCCTGGGGTTGAACCCATGCACTGCCCAGTAGAGGCCTTTGATAATTCAGTTCCCCTGAGCCTCAGTTCCCTCATCTGTAAAGTGGGGGAGATGACAGCATTCACTGACTGCGGTCACTGTAAAGACATGATGCCAAGTGTGGTGGCACACACCTGTAATCCCAGCACTTGGGAGGCTGAGGCAGGAGATCAGCCTGGACTACATAATGAGGTAGACTATTACGGCTTGGGTCTAGATGTTCCCCCAAAGCCTCATGCTGTCATAGGTGGCTATGACTCTATGAGCCTAGAGTGTGTGATCTGGGATCAAGGGTGTGCGATTACTAAACCAGTCCACTGATTGGTTTGGCACAGCCCTAATCCCCATAGTCTGGATAAAATAAAGGGGGCAGAAAGACGCTGTTAAGATTCCCTTGTTGCTTTTGCTTCCATGAAGGCAGCATGAACTATTTCTCCTCTGCAGCGTCCCTTTGCCATGTGCCACTCTGCCTTGGAGCCAGCCGATTATGGACTGAAACCTCTACAAACCGTGAGCTAAATAAACTCTTTCCCCTTTAACTTTGGCTGTCTGGTATTTTGTCCGGCAATGAGAGAAAAGTCACTAAAGACCCTGACCCCAAAAACCAAAAACCTAAAACAAATGAACAAAACAAACAAACAATCAAAACTACTTGGGCAAGTGACCTAGGCAAGAGAAAGGAGTCAATATTTTGTAGTTGTTATTACAATTGCTTTAATTAGAGTGCTGATGGATAGCAGGGCCTACAGACGGGCCGCTGGGTGGAGCCGGGGCTCTGGGGAGTGACAGGACTCATCTCCATGGCAAGCAGCAGCCTTCTCTGAGAAACCACAAGACCCCTTGTGGGGCTACCTTTCAGACATCAGGAACGTCCTCCAGCACTGTCCCAGCCACACATGGATGTGTCCACTGGAGCAGGCTCCTCCGCCTACTGTCTGGAGTTCAATCAGGAGGAACAGGACCCGGCTGAGCTCCCGGGTGCTGTGCAGTTCTTGCATGGGCTGGGGCCAGGGCTGGAGTTGGGCTCCAAAAGAAGAGAAGCCTCCTTGTCCCCAGGTCCCTCCTGCTTTCTGGCTTGGGGACTTGTCCAGTGGAGGCCACTTTCCTATCACCCTTTCTGCTCTCCTTCCCAAGGAGCCGCAGGGCCACCAAGTGCGCCTTCTGTGTCCCGATCTCTGTTCCTGGCTCTGTCCCTTGCACTCTGTCGACAAGCCTGCCCCACTTGGATTTGTAGCAGGCTTCCCAGGCACAAGGCCTGCACAGCCCCCATCTTGATAAAATACAGGAGACCCAGTTTCCTTTGGGTTTCAGATAAACAACCAAAGATTGTTTCTGTATCCCCAGACTGCACGGGACATACTTATCCTAAAACATCACCTGTTGTTTATCTGACATTTAGACTTAACTGGTGGCCCTAGGAATTTTTATTCAAAGTTCAATGATCTACCTCTAGCCCACCTACCTGAGGACACGCAGATGGAGAGAGAAGGGTGAGCGGGAGAAGGGACGACTGACAGAGGCCACCGCTGCGGCTTTCTCCGCCTCCCCACGCTCGCCCCCCACCCCCTGCCCCCCCATTCAGGAACTGCCAGGTCACACAGCCTGGCCCTCGGGCTTCTCCCTCCTGAGAGTAGCGTTGGGCTCCTGTGGGGAGGCAGTTGGGGTCGCCTCAGGACGTGACAGGGACTGAGGCAGGCCCTGCTGTCTGTGGATTCCCTCCCCACCATTTGCCAGGGAAGTCTTTCATGGCCCCCTCTCCGTCTCTGCCTGGCCCCAGCCTGGCTGCTGTGCTGGAGACTCCTTTCCTGCAGGCCCGCTGCTCCCTCCCCCCAGCCACCTCTTGCAGAGCGGAACCTCAGACAAGGTGGCTGTCATCCTCAGTCAGACCTGAGGAGAGGCCTGGTGCTAAGGTTTCATTTACAAACCAACAAGAGACTCAGTTGTGCAGGATCTCAGAGGTCGGAGCACCCTATCTACCTCCCAGGCTGGAGTGCAGGAAGGGTGGGATCCAGGTTCCGAGCCTCCTTTCTGTCCACCAATTCCTTTCACTGGGCCATCTCCTTGATCACTTTAGCTATCACTGTTTGCACACCTACTATCTTATGCTCTGCCCTTCCCGAGATACAGTACTCTACACCTATGATCCCACTGATCCTGACAGTGATCTTTAGAACATGAACTCCCTGTGACAGCCTCTCCTGGACCGCGGGGATCGCAATGCCAGCTACTATTTACTCAGGTGAAGTTATTTGTGTTCCATCTGTACAATAACTTTCTCAGAGGCATATTTATATTTTCCTCATTTTCAGATGAGAGAAATCAAATGCACAGGACACATGATGACAAGTGGCGGAGCCAAGATTTGAACTCAGAGAGTTTGCTACTTACGCCCACTCTCTTCAACTCACTAGGCTGTGGTGCTCTTTGGAGGAAAGAGGCTCAGAGAACCCGCACAGTTCTTGCTGCTTCCCTTAAACTGAGGGCTGCTGACCCAAAAGTTCCTCTTCTGAGTCCCCACTTACGGGAGTCCTCTCTGACAGGGAAGCTTGGGTGTAGAAATCACCAGGTCAGTCGAGGGTGACAGCAACATGGTAGCGTCAGTCAAGCCCCAGCTGAAAAGCTGCTTTCTTGTGGTGCCTCCTCTCCCCTCTGCTCCCCCGCCCTCTTCCCCCAGGACTCCCCGAGGGAAGGACAGGAGGGTCACCCCTAGCCATCAGCAAATGCTTGCAGGATGAATGAATACAAGGAAAAGTGATAGCAAAGAATAGAATTACCAGGCATCTTTCCAGGGCTGGGGATAAATATTTACCTTGCCCATTGGGCAATGCTGAGAGACAAACCTGGTTTTCTAAGATTTATATGTGCCAAGTTTCCTGCAGTGACCGACACAGTCGACCTGGTTGTGTTACAGCCTGAACAGCCATTTCCACTGGTGGGATCCTCCTTAGGGAGTCTGCTTTCTAATCCTCACGCTCCAGGGGGACCAGGCCGTCCATCCTGTGGGCCTCCTCTGGTCTCCAGGAGGCTGTGGGTCAGTCCGGGGTTTCCTTGTGCGGCCATGGGGCTAAGCCCTAGCAGGAACTGCTCCGAGTGGAGAGGACGGAAACCTGGGTCTACTTCCTGAGTTGCCACCTGGGAAGCACCTCTCTTAAGGGAGTAGGGCTTGGGTCACAAGCTGGGTCCAAGTCAAGCCTCAGAGTTGCAGGGCGGGAGGGATTTGGAGTGTGCTTGGTGCTTATCGCATAGCCCCTGGGATTCACCCTGGGGTCCCAAGGAGAATGGCAGGACACAGTCAGATGGTTCAGGCATGGTTTCCTTGTGTTTCCAAGGGTTTGTGTGTTGCAATTTAATCCCTGTTGTGAGATGTTAAGAGGATGGAAATGTAATCTGCCTGTGGTGCTTAGAGGTGGAGCTTTTGGAAAGTGGTTAGAATCAGGGTCACCAGGATGAAGCCCCCATGATGGAATACTGGTGGATTTCTAAGAGAGGGAGAGAGATGACCAGAACACACACACGCACGCACACACGCACACCCCTGTCTCTGCACAGACAGGGACTCTGTCAGTAAGCAGTCCATCATCAGACCCATGAGCCAAGCAGCCTGCCTCAGGTATTTCATTATAGTGATGAAAAGCATGCAGATACACATGAAAACGAAGTGACTTCACCGAAACACGAACAGGTGGGGAACAAGCCTCTCTGCTTTCAGTGCACTCCGGTAGAGGATAAGGTGCCAGTCTGTGGGCTGAGGCCCACGGAGGCAGTGGTGGTGGTGGCGGGGGAGGGTAGAAGTTCAGGCAGCCTTGCTTGGCAGCTACCTCATGGCAGCTGGAAGAACTAGTTTAAGAGTACATTTGAGAGACCCTCTGGATTTTGTAAGATCAAATGAAACTTGAGTCATTTCAGTGAATGACCTTTTTCATTTTTTTCTTTTGGTACCGGGGATCGAAATTGGGTCCTTGTGCTTGCAAGGCAGGCAGCAGAACCACTGAGCTAAATCCCCGGCTCTCCTTTTCTCTCTCTTTTGAGGCAGGACCTCACTAAGTTGCCCAGGCTTTACTAGAGATAGGTATCTTCATGCCTCAGC
This sequence comes from Heterocephalus glaber, assembly GCF_053883595.1. NCBI lineage: Eukaryota > Metazoa > Chordata > Mammalia > Rodentia > Bathyergidae > Heterocephalus > Heterocephalus glaber. The sequence goes on along the minus strand of NW_028258351.1, from coordinate 3,421,265 downwards.
CTCCCAGCGTGCTGGGACTACAGATATACACTACCATGCCCAGCTTGAATGACCTTTTATTGTTGCCAAGATAACACAACCAGCAAAGAAGCTGACTCATGGAGCCGGCTACTGCTTGGAATTTGGCGATGCCTCGGGGACGGGCCTGCATCTGGCTGTGCTCTAGATGAGTGAAAATGATCAGTGCAAACATGATTACTGAGGAAACGTCTCATCCAAGCCTTTGTTGGCATGGCACCTATGCTACCACTTCCAGAGGACAAATATAGCAGGCCCTGGACTCCAACTTTCTTCCCAAGTCCGTTATGGAACTGGGATTTTCCTCCATATTTACACCGGCTATTTATTTGCTCAGTGTCCAGGTTAGGTATGATGGGTGGCTTTTTCTTTTTTTTTTTGGTACCGGGGATCGAACTCGGGACCTTGCGCTTGAGAGGCAGGTGCCGGAACCACTGAGCTAAATCCCTGGCCCCAAATTTTTCTTGATATATACAGTATCAGTTTTGGACTGAGGTCTAGCATTTCCATTACTATCAAGGGGGGAAGGATGAGAAAACCAAAGTTGAGGCCCTAAATGCTGGGGAAAAGACAATGGGCTACCGCTTTGGGACTCAGCACGGTCAGCACTGAATGGACGTGGCCAACTGGAGTTGGCTTGCTTCAGGACAGGCCCGCCACGATGGCCGGATGGACACGTGGTATTCGGTTCAGCGCCCAGGCCACTAGGAATAAATGGTCAGGCTCAATTGTTCTCTCTCCCTTCTCAGGAAAAGCCGGAAGGAAAGGGCCCCATGGAAGGAGAAGGCATTGTCTTCAGTGGCTTGAGCATCTCCAGGTAGCCTGGCCTGGCAGGGGTTGCTGGGGGCACAGGATTCCCACGGCTGCAGTGGCTGCTGACTACTTTCTCCAAAAGAGCTCTTTCGAGCCTTGCCTCTGCCACACAGCCTTGGAAACCATCACACCCTGGAAATCTCTGATAAGATGCCATCAGACACTCCAGAGTCTAGTATGGAGGCAAAGACCTGGGCACTTTCTTCCTCCTGTCCGGCTGCACACCTCCCAGATACTTCCCCCTTCTTCTTCTGCCCAACTCCTCAGGTCCTCGGGGCACCAGCGGGGAAGAGAACAAACCTAAGAAGTCAGTGTCTGTCATGAGTCACTGCGTGACCTCTACTTGTGCTGTTTCTCATCTTCCAGGGATGGAGGAGCTGCTGCCTTCATATGCCCACTTCCTCTCCTTATGAAACAATACTGTGCAGTTGCACAAGTGTTATCTGTTGTAAAGGTTTCACATTCACTTTCTCCTGGGGAGAAGTAGTTAGGGTGACCCTCATACCTTCTGAAAGATGAGTCCATTGAGGCTCAGGGTCTTTGCTAAGTGGTGGAGCACAGACTATTCAGTGGGGAGATGGGGTGGTAGAGGAGCAGCTGGGTTGGAATCCAGCTGGGTTTGTGTGACACTTAGGGCAGCTGACTTAACCTAAGTTTCAAAATCCTTATCTCTAAGAAGGGAGGATGGTGCATCCCTGTAGAGCTACGGTGAACTACACAGTGACTTCAGCATGCAAAGCATGGGCTTGGCACATTTATGAAATGTCTGAGTGCCTCCCCAGCCTTTCTTCTAGCACCACGCTCAGGACCATTTAAAGCCCTATAGTAGCTGTTCGATAAACATTTGATAACTCAGGCACACACTCAGCCCTCTCCCTTTTTCCGTCTCTCCCAAAGTGAGACCATGTTTATTTGCAGCTCCAAGGCCCAGGGAGCTCTGCAAACAAGGAGTGGCGGCAGTCATCTTCTCCAGCTGGCACAAGAGTTGAAGGCCACAGGCCCTGGGATCAGCTCCCTATAGGTGCCCAGTCCCTGGAATAGCTGCCAGGTAGGGTGGCTGCTTCCGGTATTACCTGTGGTTTTACAGGGAGACCTGACTGGCCTTCACCCTACTTGGCTGGCTTTTTTGCCCTCTTGCCCAGAAATACTGAGAGCAGCAGAATGCCTCTGGGAAGGTCCACCCTGTTACCACCATGATGTCCAGCAGAACAAATGAGCTGTCTCCGGAGAGCTCCCATCTTCTCGGTGGGGCTCATTCCCTGGGAACAGCTTGGTGCTGCTGGAGCCCTGCGTGACTGGCTTCCTGGAGGCTTGGATGTGATGAGTGCCTTGCTACCCGTCTGACCGAGAGCCCCCGGGATCGCTCAAGCCGCACCTCACTCCCCACCCTCACTTCAACCTGAGCAACTCCAACCCCGTCTCTTCAGCAAATGTGACTGGGAGAAAGGCCTGGTCCTAAATAAAAGATGAAGGCCGAATGCAACCCGACCACCACTCACAAGGGGAACTGAGATGTGGAGGAGGTGGTGACCTGCCACGGGCTGCAAGGTGCCAACGCTGTGGACTGGACTTCGGGATGAATGCTTTCCGTAGAGCCCACTGAGATGACTGTACCTGGGGCTTCAGGAATCTGCTGTAGGCCTTTCCTACTCCATTCCAGGGGCCCTGCTGATCCCCAGTACAGAAGTCCCTCTCACCCTGCCCAATTCGTAACCTCAGCAGACCCGGGGGTTTAGCCATCGGCTGCCGAGTCCGCACTGAACTGAAGGAGGTACGGAAAGGACCACGGCAGTGGCAGTGGAGCCTGCCCTCTGCCAAGGGCCTCGGACGTCTCTACCCACTGGGCCTGTTTCTCCCTGGGCCGTGCTCAGCTGTGCCGGGCCCCTCCTCCCTAGTGTGCCTTCTCCCTTTCCAGACCTCTTCTATTCCCCTCCTATTTGGCCCCATTTTTCTGTCGCCTCTACTTAATTTGATCTCGGAACTCCTTAAACCTAGTATCCATTCATAAGTTACTCTTGAGCTCACTGGAAGGTCTAAAGTTCCTATCAAGAGACATTTTAGTAAAAGTGGATTGTGTGTAGGAAAAAGTTCAATTACAGCAAACAAAATGAGTAATAAAATGGTCTAAAGTAGATCCGAATGCATTTATACAAACCATATGAAAACGTTTTGCAACCATTCAAAAAGACTTGGTAACGTGAAACATTTTGATTACAACTTGTTTGATCTTCAAAGGCTTTCTCAGAAGGTGGTTCCTGACTTCTAGTCACTTTCTGGCTCCTCAGGTACCTTCAACTCAGCCTGTGCTGCCTGTGGAATGCGCTACCTGAGTCCTCTCTCTGCTCCTGTTGTCTGTCTAGACTGCTATTCACACTTCTGAGAATACTGATCATTTCTTTTTTATTTCTTTTTGGTCTTTTGAGATGGGGTCTCACTATGTAGCTCAGGCTGGCCTTGAACTCATGGCGATTCCCCTGCCTCAGTCCGGGATTAGAGGTGTGCACCACCTTGCCAGGCCTGATCTTGCTTTATGGCTCCACTCACTTTCCTTTCCACTTAGCTTCCTCTAAGTACTGTCTTATTTCCTTAATCAGCACTTCATCGGAAACAATTATGTCTAGGAAGGTTTTGGTTAATTACTATCACTCCTTCTTACATGTAAAGGAGCTTACATATCATCTTTCCTTAATTAGATCAGAAACAATGATTCATTCCCTGGAGATAGTGGTTTCCATAATCCTCAATCTGTAGACCAGTGCAAAACAGCTGCAAAAAATCTCCCCTGGTCTTATTAAAATGCAGATTCTTGAACTATGCAAGACAATGATCTTATAAATCTGGATGTAAACAGGCATAGAACATATTGGGAGGGCCAGGGATTTGGCTCAGTGGCTCTGCCACCTGCCTCGAAAGCAGAAAGTCCGGAGTTCAATCCCCAGTACCAAAAAAAAAAAGAAAGAAAGAAAAGAGAATACTTGGAGCCACAGTGGTGGGTGGGATCCTGGTGTTAGCATATTTAGCCAGCTCCTAGTCGATTCTAATGGTGCTGAGAAGTGCCAGGTTGGGAAGTGCTGTACTACAGCCCACAACCCTGGTCGCAGTAGGCCATGTGATGCTGCTTACGCCTCTGGGTATGATGCCTCTGGGCTGGTAATGAACTTATGATAACATTATTGTTATATTATACCTGTGTTCCGGTTCCCTAAGTAGGGAATACTTTTATTTCATCATCTGATAGATCCAAGCCCTGTGCCTGTTTCTATACACGGTCTATTCCTTTTAACAACATTTGGAAATAGAGTGGTATCCTCACTGGGCACAAGAAATCTGAAGCTCTAAGGAAGTTGTTTTAGTTCACAGTTTTTCTAACAGCAGAGCTGAAATCTGATCAATTTAATAGGTTCAAGTCTATATCCCTTATACTTGAGGGCATGAACTGGTGGTGCTATGGTTTAAATATGAAGTATCCTCCAAAGACTCAATGGATTGAAAGCTGGATCTCCAAAACTAGGGCCTAAGAGGTGACTGGATCTTAAGGGCAGAACTTCATCAATGGATTAACCCACAGATGAGTTTATACCTGAATAGGCTATTAGGAGTTCTGGGCTAGTGGAAAGAAAAAGAAGGAAGGAAGGAAGGAAGGAAGGAAGGAAGGAAGGAAGGAAGGAAGGAGAGAGAGAGAGAGGGAGGGAGGGAGGGAGGGAGAGAAAGGAAAGGAAAAGAAAGAAAGAAAGTGTTTCACCTGGGTGGTGGTGCACCCTTGAAATCTCAGTACTTGGGTGGCTGATGCAGGAGGACCTCTGTGAGTTTGAGGTCAGCCTGGGCTACATAGTGAGTTCAAGGCCAGCCTAGAATACATAGCAAGACTCTGTCTCAAAAAATAAAAACCTGTGTCCCAGCAACAGGGAAGCTGACAAATACATTTTATCTTTGACACTTATTTTGTCATACATCAATAGAAGAAAAGTTTCAAGTGACTCACATCCCCTATGAACACTTCTCTTTATCTAAATCTCAAACTTCATCACAGTGATGCTTCATGTACAATAAACACATTTTCTTTTTGTATTTGTTCTAGGATTATAGCTGAATGTCCAGCTTTATGAGTCACTCATAGTGAGTCAGGGAAAAATGAAGTTTACAACTTTGTTACAATTTGTAATTTTTGAATGACTAGGACTTTCTTATACTTAACCTTGTAACATGTGCTAGCAGATAATTCCTATTTTGTTTCAAATAAATAGTAGACCAAAACATATTCAAATGTTTATTTATTTTTTAAATGTTTATTTTTAAGCAAAAACTGTATTATTTCAAAATCGATTCAATAAATGATCATCACTAATGAATTCTGGGTACATAACATAAAATTCCTTTTTATGCACTTTTATATTTAAAAACTCAAAATGGTAAAGATTGGGTGTATAGGGCCTGGGGATTTAGCTCAGTGGTTCCAGTGCCTGCTGCGCAAGCGCAAGGTCCTGAGTTTGATCCCCCTGGTACGGGGCGGGGGGGGGGGGGATTGGGTGTATGTGTATGTAATATGGGTTTTTTTTTTGTTTGGTACTGGGGATCAAACTCAGGACCTTGCGTATGTGAGGCAGGCGGCAGAACCCCTGAGCTAAATCCCCGGCCCACTAATGGATATTGATTTTTTTTTTTTGGTACTGGGGATTGAACTCGGGTCCTTGTGCTTTTGAGACAGGCATCGAAACCACTGAGCTAAATCCCCGGCCCCTATGTGTAATGTAATATGTATGTATACACATAAACCAAAAATTTTACATTCTAATCTTTTTCATACATATATATATATATATATACATATATATATATATATATATATATATTTTTTTTTTTTTTGGTACCAGAGATGGAACTCGGGACCTTCCACTTGCAAGGCAGGCGGCAGAACCACTGAGCTAAATCCCCAGCCCTACATTCTAATCTTTTCAATAAAATAAACACTAAAAAAAATAAAAACCGCAACAAAAAATGAATTGGAGCCCAGTTGGAGGAAGTGGTCACTGGGGGTATTCCTTTGAAAGGTGTATTTTTTAGTTTTTCAGCTTTGTAAAAGACTAAAAAAAATTTTTTTTGTTTATTTGAGACAGAATCTCACTACGTAATTCAGGCTGATCTTGAACTCACTATGTAACCCAGTCTGGCCTTGAATTTGCAACGATCCTCCTGCCTCAGCCTCCTGAATGGTGGGATTATAGGCGTGCATCACCACACCGGGCTAAGAGTTATTAAATGTCTTTACGCAGCAGCCTCCATTTTCAGATACAGCTGCCAAGGAGATTGGGTTACATTGTAGGGACTGGCTGGGGCACGGCAGGTGGCTCTAGCTTTCCACCCTTCTGTTCTGAGATGGAGGTGGTGGGCAGGATCTCATCTTTGGGTTCCACAATGTTCACAAGGTCAGGCAGAGGCTTCTTGGGGCCAATCTTAGCATTTGGATCCCAGGGCAGCATGATCTTTACTGTGATGTCCTGTCGGAGCAGCACATAGCGCTCGGCAGTGTCGTAGTAAACAAGGTCCCCACTGTGGATCATCAGGGCATCCAAACTTCAGGGACTTAGGTCTCCATCCTCAGAGTTTCCCAGACACACAGAGACCACAAGCTCCGCTTCTCTCTCTCGATGAACCTGCACCCTTAGCAGGTCCTCTGCACAGCAAACCCTCCCAGGGGCTTATAACGCAGAGATTCTGACTGGGCAGTGACACACTGACCTCTCTGGGCCCCCTTTCAGCATAAAGCTCTAGGGTTGAGGATTTAGCTCAGTGGTATCACGCCTGCCTTGCAAGCACAAGGTCCTGAGTTCGATCCCTAGTAGCGCAAAAACAAAAACAAACAAACAAGCAAAAACCATAAAGCTCTACACTGTCCTCAGGGAGCCAAACCTTTTCAGAACCATAGCAGTCAACGCTCGGATTCTTGACCCTTCTCACCGAGAACATTCCGTGTCCTGGGGGGCTAAGATAATGATTTCTGTCCTGGTTGGTGTAATTCAGACTTCAACTCCAGAGTACCCATCTTCAACCAGGTCCCAAGCAAGAAACTCCTCCAGTTCAGCTTTGACGATGCCGTTGGCAACAAATCTCTTCTCAGAAATCTGCACTGCCATCTTGCTGTCAAAAGGTCTATCTTGACTCCAGCTCTTCTCTAGCTCTTTCCCTTTCTCTCTGCTTCCTGGCTACCATAAGGTGAGCAGCTTTCCCTTGCCATGTTTCTGCCTTGGAGCCAGACAACAAGGGACTAAAACTCTTAAACCATGAGCTAAAGTAAATCTTTACTCTTGTGTCAGATATTTGGTTCCAGCATCAGAAAACTAGTCACAGGTGGCTTGCACCTGGCTTTTCTTGAGCTATGTTGTCCAGGCTGGTCTTGAACTCTTGGGCTCAAATGACTGTCTGGCCTCAGCCCCCGAGTCCTGGGACTACAAGGGTGTGCCACCGCTCGCAACTATTTTTTACTTGGACACTATGTTTAAAATTCTTAATTACTGGGGCCGGGAGTGTAGTTCAGTGGTAGATCAAGTGTTCAGCATGCACAAGGCCCTGGGTACAAACCCAAGCACCTCCCTCCCCCTTGCAAATTAACAACATTTCTAAATTGGATGTTTTGTATTAGTATCTGAATTTAACTTCTTTCAGGGAAAGTAATTTTGGTTACCACTGGGGCTCATATTGTTTCATGAGCAACAATCAGGTGAAGCTTCAGATGGCTATGTGCCTAGAACTCCCCATTCTCATTTGTGGTCAGCTCTCTTCTATACTTTATTCCCAACCTGGTACCTACAGGGCTGAGTTTGTGTCCCCTGCACTATTTTTTTGGGGCGGGGGTAGTACTGGGGGTGAATGCAGGACCTTGGTATTGAGCTACATCCCCAGCCTTACTTTTTAAATTTCGGAGACAGGGTCTTTCTCAGTTGCTAAGTTGCAAAGGTTGGACTCAAACATGCAGTCCTCTGGGCTCAGCCTCCCAGGATGCAGGGATTATAGGCCTGCACTACTACGGGTAGCTTTTTCTGCACCCTTATCTGCTCTTTCGCCTCCCACTGGTCAAGTTTGGCAAAGCTAAAGTTAGCCTCTATTTGTTGCTCTGCCTTGTAGAGGTCTCTGACCATAGATATATGCGTTTCCGACTTTAATCTCAATATTAAGGAACCCACTAGGACAACATTAAAAAAAATTGGGATCCCCGCTCCTCAAGTTATGCATTTTGGCTTATCCAGGAAAATTCTATATTCAAACTTTAAAATAGTTGGGAAAAACATGGCAATTCATTTACTTGTTCCAATTCAATGGTGTCTGACAAGTAAGAAAGAAGTCACAGCAAGCAATGGCACCAAGTGGTGGAGAAACTGAAGGAGTGCTCAGCGGAGGCAGGGAGGCTGAAGACCTCTTTCAACTTACATGGCCATTCGGATACCAGAAACGGGAGGCCTGCTCAACTCCACAAGCTGCTCCTTCCAAGGCCTTTTTTTTTAATACCGGGGATGGAAAAGGCCTTCCTTTGAAAAGCTGCAATTCCAGCACTCAGGAGGCTGACAAGAGTTACAGCATCACAAGTTCAAGGCCAGCCTGGGCTACATCATGCGCTCAAGGGCCTGCTTGGACTACACAGTGAGGCCCTGTCTCAAAAACAAAAACAAAAACACCACAACGAAGTGAAAGGCAAAGACTGGGCCGGGGGGCGGGGGGGGGGGGAGGATGAAGAAAGGTATGTTATGTATGCCTCACCATGAATACAATTGTTACATACGGCAAATATGTACTAATAAAAATAAACAACAGGGCCGGGATTTAGCTCAGTGGTTCTGGCACCTGCCTCACAAGCGCAAGGTCCTGAGTTCAATTCCCGGTCGTCCCCTGCCCCGCCAAAATAAATAAATAAACAACAGCCAAAGGCTGGTACTGTAAGAGTATAGATAGTAGTTTATGGGTTCATTTTCTGAATCTGCCACTGTGCTGATTCAACGCCTTTTCTTTACCCTTGGTACTGGGGATTGAACCCAGGGCTTTTACTCAAAACCTCATCCCCTGCCTCTTTAAATTTCTTATTTGGGGACAGGGTCCCCTAAGTTGCTCAGGCTGGGCTCAAACTTGTCATCTTTCTGCCTCAGCCTCCCAGAATGCTGAGATTACAGGTATGCACCACCACACCTGGCTACATTTTATTTTATTTTTAACCCATTTATGCCAAGGATTGAAAGTTTTTAAATTTTTGCATGAAATTCATACATATTACCTAGAAAAATTCAAGGAACAAGAATTTGAAAACATTTCATTCATTGTTATTTATGGGTGTTCCAAAAATGGGGCACTAGGCACTGAGGATTAATATGCAGTCCATTTTTGAAGAATGTGCATGGAGATTTATTAAATTTGTTTAGTGTAATACAAAAAAAATTTTGTTTAGTGTTAGTATAGTAAGCAAATAAAACAAAAACCACCTCATAGGGTGGGATTTCACATTCACTGAGCACTTAGCAAAACCGTGCTAGGCATTTAGGCATTTCATTTACTCTGCATGTGTGGTACTGGAGATAGAACCCAGGGCCTTTGCACTGAGTTACATTCCCAGTCCTTTTTAAAAATTCAGAGAGGGTCTTGCTAAGTTGCTAAATGGCCTAGGCTGAGCTTGACCTTGTGATCCTCCCGGCTCAGCCCTCCCACCCCATACTGGGGTTATAGGTGTGCACCACCATGCCTAGCCCCTTTACTTCTAAAGCCTGAGTGTTAGGTATCCTAGATGACTTTTTTTTTTTTTTGGTACCGGGGATCAAACTCGGGACCTTGCGCTTGCAAGGCAGGCGCCTGAACCACTGAGCTAAATCCCCAGCCCAAGGTATCCTAATTTTACAGGAAAGAAAACTACTGTAGGGTGAAGGAGAGGTTAAGTCTTCATCTATTCTCAACACTGTCAACTGCTTCGTGGAGATTTTTCCTGGAGATAATCCAGGACATGCCTAGCTTCTCAGTGCCCCTCCAGAAACTGAAGGCCATTTCAAAGCATTAGGGTTAGGATTCTCTTCACCTTGTCTCCTAATCAGCTTGAAAGCTTCTGTGATACCTCCCCTGTCACTTCTCGGTTCATTATTGGCTCTCTATCCTTCTTCCTCCCTACCTCAATGCCTTCTGAATAATTTCCTAAAAGGGATGTAAGGTGCATTTAGATCAGATGCATCTGGTCACTGCAAGTATCTTGTTCTACCTTAACAGTGAACATGGATGTAGTATTCACTCTGTGGGGCAGACAGGTATTATTCTAGCAGCAGAATTAAACTCATTACAGGCTGAAGAAGTTGATGTTTTGTTTACTTGTACGAGGAAAAACAGCACATGGGCATCCACAGTATTTAATTTGTTTGGATAATAGTTACAGATAACAGGTACACTCCATATACAATTACCAATACTTCTTTATACAGCTCATATTTCAGTACATCAACACTATTTTATTTACATTCTATTTATATACATTAACATCTTTCTAAAGTCAGTGCATTGTCAACAAGTTTTATACAGAAATTTACAAGGTGAATGTAGTTAATAGTTAATTTAATAAATTTTCTGCTAGTTTATGAATTTAAAAAATTAATTACAACCAATATAAGAAACACAGATCAAACAATATTAGTAGATTGTGCTACCTGCTTAAATAAATTATCTGTAAGGAAATTATTTAAAATTTTCCACTTTTTCATTGGTTTGTCCAGGTAGGAAAGGACAGACTTTATACAGTGAAAAACTCAAAAACTATAAAGTATACATTTTGTCTGACTTTATTACATTATACCAATGAGGCCACTACTTCCTACTCGCAATTACATTCTTCTGAAAAGAACTTCAACTTTGGTGGCCATTTAAGACAACCTTTTGAAATGCTCTGAAAAGAACTAGGTATACTGGCTTCAGATATCAGATCACAAATGTTTAATTACATTGGTATTTACTACCTATGAGGAAAGGAAAGGTAATAGAATCTGATAATACATGAGAATCAACTTCTAGGGTCTAAATGATTTTTTAAAAAGATCAAAAATAAAGATGAGACATTTCCTTTGACTATATATTAAAAAACAATACAGAAAAAAATGCTGTCTGAAATAAATAACATTTATACTTTTGTTCCAGTTGAATAATCTGAGAAGAAACATGAAGCAAAGAAACATAACTTCTGCTGACTAGTGCAAAAAGAGAAAGAAAGAAAAAAAGGGGGGTGCATGCAAACAAAACAGTTTACTTCCTAAACCTAACAATTTTATTTAAAAAATTGCATGACTATAAATGTCTGGGATGTATTTTGTTTTTAAATTTAGTATGGTGAGGGTACATATCCCAATCAAGTTAATCTGTAGCCCTTAGAGCCATTAAAATACAAGTAAGTTTGTTTGTACGTATTTTCTCTCTCTTTTAAAGTGCAAAACAAAGAAAAGAAAAAGACAACCACTCATGTGAAATACCATCTAGCTTTGATGCCACTCACCTCCCTAGAGGCTCTTTGTGCAACAGATGCATGGGAAGATGGTGCAAATATTCGCAACTTCCCTGCCACACTCAGCAGTGTACGTGTGGGGGATACATTTCTGAGGATACTTGAAGTACCCTAAAAGCAAGACGCCCCTATCAGGAGGCCATGTCAGCTGGATTTCCCAGGATGTTTGTCCTTTCTACTGGGCCTCTCAACTAAGACCCGGGGTAGAAGGCACATAGTTTTTAAGGTTCTCCCGTTCAGATTTGACTACTACATGCCTCTGCCACCAAAGAAGGTTGTGTCTCAAACACAAACACAACAAAAACAAAATGCAAGGCAGACAAACAAGAGTAGGACAAACAATTTAAAAAATAAACTAAAAAATCTGTGTCCATGCCCCAAGAAACATTTGCACACCTTCATGATCTTGCTCTCTCCATCTTGTCAATATAATGGAATAAAACTTCAGGAAAAAGGAGGTAGCATATCATGTCGTCTCCAGACAACACTACAATTTCTTGTTTTTTACTTTGACTCCAAGGAAATCTTTAGCATTTTATTATGATTACTGGTAAACTCTATACTCACTACAAGTTTGTTCGTATCTGGACAAGCACAATCTAATTCTTACTTGGTCCCAGGTGGCTGGTGTCTGACCCTTTTGTTTACAGGCTAATGGTGGGATTTGCCTACAAGTTCTCCACGGAGAACTTGTGAGAGACTTCAAAAAAAAGTTATCACTACTCTTCATGTTAATTCTATTTTAATTAGGAGTTTTATTTTGTGCTTCAGGGTCACAGGATAAAACTACATTTAGCCTACTTTTCAGCAATGCTTTTGCCAAATGTCAGCTACAAGGGGTCACCTCCCTCACCACCAGCCTACCTAGCAGCCAGAGTGACAGCTTCACTGTAACACACAGTACTTTTTGTAATCAGACTCAAAGTCTTCATCCATGCTGCTTGTGTCTGCCATCTTTTTGCCGTCGATCTTTGGCAGAAACTGTGCATAGTCTATCCCCTGCTGCTCATAAAAGAGAATGTAGGCAGAGTCGGTGTCAATTTCATCAGGGTGAAGTTCCTGAAGGGGAAAGAAAAGCCTTTCATAAAAAGACATCACCATGCTCCCTCTTAATCCTTGTCAGGGTAAGGAAGACCAGTCTTCCCTAATGACCAAACCTGACTGCTTCCACTCAGCATCCTCAACATTTTGGCTGTCTCAATAGCAGTGCCCAAATGAACCCCATTATTTACAATGTTTCTTTTGGGGAAAATATTTTAAACACAGACAATTCAAAAGAATAACTAAAAACTCCACCAAATTTATTTTTTATTTTTGATACTGGGAATTGAACTCAGGACCTTGTGATTGCAAGGCAGGCGGGTGCCACTGAGCTAAATTCCTGGCACTCCATCAAATTTTTATAGTTCAAACGTTTGGGGCTGGGAATCTAGCTCAGTTGTAGAGAACTTGGCTAGTATGTATGAGGCCCTAGGTTTAATTCAGCATCACCCCCCATCCAACAAAAAGAAACAAACAAAAAACATTCCAACCTTTCCCAGAACCCAAAAGGTTAGAACCTTTTCTCATTAACTAATACCTTCTTTTCCCTCACCATTCATGTTTTCATTCTCTACTCCACCTATCACCGTTGTTTCCTTAATACTGACACCATCTAAATACTGACCCTAACAGAAATATTTACTTCCCATTCAGGAAAAAGTATATTATTTCACCAAATGTTTCCCAGATTTGTTGACATTCTGTTTCTTTCATTCAAAGATTGAGAATAGGGCTGGGGATTTAGCTCAGTAGTTCTCCCGCCTGCCTCAAAAGCACAAGGTCCCAAGTTCGAATCCCGGTACCAAAAACAAAAAACCAGAAAGATTAAAAAAAAAAAAAAAAAGATTGAGAGTATTTACCTTACAGCTGCTGTCATTGTAACAGTACCACTTGCAGTTGGGGTTTTTGGCATAAGTGACATAATGGCCCCCACCCAGAATTCCTGAATGGCACTAAAGAGAGAAGAGAATGGAGGTATGTTAGTAGTAAACAGTCCTATGGCCAAGGCATGGCACTAGGATCTGAGCAAGAGAATGCTGAACACTTGGATGGGTAAGAAAAAATGTTTTGGAACCATCTAAAGTTTTCCTAAAACAAAATTCAAATGTCTTAAATCCAAATCTTGTAAAGATAAACCATTTTATAGTTGTAATTATCTTTTAGAAGGAAAAGTTCCTTAGAAACACACAATATCAACTATTTTGTTTTGTTTTTGGGGGGCAGGGTCTCGCTTTGTTAGTCAGGCTGGCCTTGAACCCACAGCATTCCTCCTGCCTTAGCCTCCTGAGTGCTGGGATTATAGGCTAGTAGTGATTAATCTGAACTCTGGACACCAGTTGTACTAATTACTATCTTCTATGTCACATTGTGAGCTTCAGATTCTATTTGAAGGCCAAGATTTCTTTATTAACTGTCTATAAGTAGGCCCTAAAGGACTGCTTGATGATGAATGAAGACACATGAACAAACCACTGAAAAGTATAGACTATTCTTTGAAAACCACACAAAAACCACTTACCGAAATTGCATACAGATTATAAATAGGTTTACTATGAGTATCTTCTCTTTGGTCATCAGTGCTGTCTTCTTCACTGTGGTTTCCAAGCTGACCGTTGCTGTAGCCATTGCCACAGGCTTCATGCTCATAAAGGATCAATCCATTGGCCAAAGTGACCTCATTGTCCTGGGGGGTGATGAGCTCAGGTTGGCTGCCTCCCAGCAAGTGCCCTCGGCTCAAGGTATCACCCAGTTCACAGATTTGCCCAGCCCCATTCTCTCTGCTGGCATCCAAATTCTCCTTACTACTTGACAATTTATTTTTGCTGCCAATTTGAGGCAGCCGGAGCCTCCCTTTGCTCCTCCCCAAAGTCCGTGGGCTGCTGTTAGGGCTGCTATTCTTACTGGAGGGACAGCTGGCTCCACTTTTTCTTGGTGAAGAAGGCGAACCTACAAAAGGGAAAGGAAAGATTTGTTAAGTCTGAAGTCCAAAAGCCACAAGTTAAGTCAGATACCAAATGCTAACTTTGAGGCCAAATTCACAAATATACACATAAAGGTAAAATAGGGGAGTCCTAACTGGTTACTCTCTAGTTCCTAATTTAGAGCCATCAAGTTGGGCAGCAATGTCCTAGAATTGCAGAATACATTGCAAGGACTTAGAAAATAGCAGAAAGGTGATTTGTGTCACATTCATGGAAAACAATGTAATTATCAGTCTAGGAAGTTATACAAATACATACTTCTCTCCTTCATAAAACTAGATTAAAAAATATGGCCACCATTCATAAAGTACTTATTATTAGTAGTTATGGTTCTAGGAATGAACTATTATCTCTACCTCACACAAAAATACCACACAATGAATCTAAATTATTTAATAAAAAGATTGTGTTGCTGGGGATTTAGCTCAGTGGTTCTGGTGCCTGCTTCACAAGAGCAAGGACCCGAGTTTGATCCCCGGCACCAAAAAACAAAAACAAAAACAAAAAAAATAAAAAAATAAAAAGATTGTGTCTATATTAAACATGTATAGACTTCTATTTCCTAAACCATACAGAACAACTATCTGTATAGTATTTATACCATATTAGGTATTACAAGTAACCTAGAGATGATTTAAAGTATACAGGGAGAATATGCATAGGATATAGGCATATATGATGTCATTTTATGATAGGGAGTTGAGCATCTGTGAATTTTGGTACTGGTGGGAGGTCTTGGAAGCAGACCCCCATGGACACCAATGGATGACTGTGTGTGATAGTTAAGACTTCAACATATCCTTTTGACAGATATGGTTCAATCTGTAAGATCAATATTTCAATAAGACATGTACAATATTTCCACTTGTCCTAGATCTTGATTTTTTATTTTTATTTTTGGTACCGGGGATCGAACTCGGGACCTTGTGCTTGTGAGGCAGGCGGCAGAACCACTGAGCTAAATCCCCAGCCCTCGGATCTCGATTTTTAAAAAACATAACTGAAAAAAATAAATAAAATAACTCAGATATCAAGGGAAACTGTGTTGCCTTACTATTTTCATGAAAATAGGTTTTTTTTTTCTTTTTTTTGGTACCGGGGATCGAACTCGGGTCCTTGCACTTGCGCAGCAGGCGTGAAACCACTGAGCTAAACCCCCGGCCCTCATGAAAATAGTTTTAATCCTCCCTCTTGAAAGGGCCTCAGGGAGCCCTATAGTTCCTAGACTATACTTGGAGAACCTCTGCTGTAAGGGGGAAAGGGTGACAACTACCATTCATGTTTAGCATGTGTGGTATCAGGCATTATATAAAGTGTGTCTCTTTTGATATTTCAAATCCTCACACTGTGGACTTGGTGTTATCGCCCATCTCACAGATGAGAAACTAGATTAAAGGAGGCTGTCTCTCTAGAAATCACACAGCTCAAATAGAGAGAGGCTTGACTGCAGACAGCTCCCTCCCACACTGAGCTGCCCCTCCAGCAGCCTAGCCCCCTCACCTTTTGGGCTCCCGGTGATGTTTGCACTGAGAGAAGATGGGCTCTTGCTCAGGAGCACATCCTCACCCCCTGTGGAGCTCTGAGCATCCACTCTCTTCACCTCTTCTGCAGGAACCCTTGGCTCAGAGAGGTCGTCCCCCTGGGGTGTGAGTGGTTTGCACTGGCAGAGAGCTGGGTCTCGTGGTACCAAAAAAGCACTAGGGTCCAAACTTTCACGAGGAAATTTAACAATTTTCTGTGATTTTATCCATCGACCATTTACAAACTGAAATCGTTTAAGGTGGATAATCTGGAGAAGAAAATGTAGGAAGTATCTGCATTATAAAGGGTTCTGAAGATAGGACCGACCCCAACCCCCAAAGTCTAATATGTACACGTATTCAAGAATATGTAACATATATACTCTTTGATACTCTTAAAGACTACAAAACTATTACTGTTTTCCTGTGATACTGGGAACTGAACCAAGGCCTTGAGACAGGGTCTTGGCTAAGTTGTTAAATTGCCCATGCTGGGATCAAACTTGTGGTTCTCCTGTCTCAGCCTCCCAGACAGGTGTGGGTTATCACACCAGCTCAAAATTGTTCTTATTCCATGATGCATTTTATGGGATGTTTATGTGAGTAAGTACAATGGGGTCTAAATTCATGAAACTGTTTTTTTTGTTTGTTTTGTGACAGGGTCTCGCTTTGTAGTACAGGGTGGCCCTGAATTCACTATGCAGCCCAGGCTGGCCTCTAACTCACAGTGATCCTCCTGCCTTAGCCTCGTAAATACTGGGATTGTAGGCATGTGGCACCACGCCTGGCTTAAATTCACTAAGCTGGACATTTAAAATCTCTGCATTTAACTGCATATTAATTATATCTTATTTAAAACATTTCCCCTTCCCCATCTACTGTTTTCAAGTTGTTTACAAGTTGACCCTTGTCTTCTCCCCTTCCCCTAGTTCCATCCTTGGAGCTAGCTAAATCAGTGCTACCAATTTCTTGTGCACCCTTCCCGGAGAAGCTATTCCGGTCTTAGGAAAGAAATGCCTAATTCAGGCTTACAGAGTAGTACAATAAAGACATAAATAAAAAAAATACAATGTCTAGTTAAAATATACTAGTACCTCTGGACGTGTAGCTCAGTGGTAGAGCGCTTGCCTAGCATGTGCAAGGCCCTGGGTTCAGTCCCCAGCACCACAGAAAATAAACAAACAAAAACTAGTTCTTTACAGTTAGTTACATTTGGTGATGGTCCTTCCAACCATAAGGAAAACACTTGTCCCATGAAGGGAGAAGGAAGAAGTGAATCAAAGACAAAGGAACACATAAGCACCCGTGCACTGATGTGCGTGTGCATGCACTGGACTCAGCAGTGTGTCACACCATGTGACCAAGCTCAGTGGGCACTGAGTGCTCCTGGGTTGGCTGTTCTATCGTCTAAGGGCTAGCCTAAAGCTTCTTCTCTCCACAGAGCCAGAATTGATTTCACCCTCTTCTGAAGTTCAAATTCACTAGGTTATACCACCTGTCATACTTCTCATCTTGTGCTAAACTGCAGTTACTGGCCTTACCTTACTTCTTTCTCCACCTAGGCTGTAAGCTCTTCAGGGACAGAAACTACCAAATATTTTTAGAATAATTCACCTCTGCATTCAACAAAAAAACCCTTGCACAGGGTTGGGGATGTAGTTCAGTGCTGCAGTGCTTGCATGCATAGGGCACTGGATTTGACCCCTAGTACTAAGAACAAAACAAAAAACCTTGCACAAAAGAAGGGTTTTAAACATTGGCACAGGAAGGCCAGGGATTTAGCTTAGCGGTTTTGCTGCCTGCTGCGCAGGCGCAAGGACCCGAGTTTGATCCCCGGTACCAAAAAACAAACAAACAAAAAAACATTGACACAGGAAGGATCTTAGTATCAGAAATAACAAACTGTTTATGAAGCTGGGTGTGGTGGCGCATGCCTGTAATCCTGACACTCAGGAGGCTACAGCAGGAGGATCACAAGTCTGAGGTCAGCTGGGCTACACAGTTAATACCCTGTATTCATGCTCCCCCTCCAAAAAAAAGAAAAAACACCCTTTTGTTCATAGCGTCTTTCCTTTATACTAGATTTTCAAACACAGGGCTATACCATACCAGGACAGGAGGAAGCCTCCAGAGATCCAGCTTCTTGGTTGCCAAGCAGTGAGTCTTACACTTTGAACAGTAGTACATCTCATTTTCCCCTAGTTCTTCCTCACTAGTGAAAGCACGGAGACAGCTGTCCAGGTTGATAGGCTCAGCTTGCGCTCGTCGACTCTGCTCCACACTGTCATGCTCATCTACAACCTACAGAGAGAGGCAAGAGAATGAACATGGGTTGTGGGGAAATACTGAAAATGCTCATCTAGATATGCCTCATTTTCTCAGTCACTCACATTTATCTCACTTTAGATGGGGAAAAGGAAAATGTAACCCAAACTGAAGTATTTAAGCAAGTACAGCATCAGACATTCATTCACAAAATACAACTTAAATTGTTTAAGCAGTATAGCATCACATATTCATTCATAAATGCCACATCAATAACATCCTGGGTAAAACTTCTATTTATATGACTATAATTTTTTTAGAAAAATTTGAGTACTTCAAAATAACAATAACAAAAACAAACAAAGAACTGCCTGTTTGTTTCACAATTGTGGAATCCTTACAGTTTACATGTGAACTAGGCCTCAAGCCAGGAGTGCTAAGAATAAACAACTGTTTTTTTTTTTTTGGTACCGCAGATCAAACTCGGGTCTTTGCACTTGCACAGCAGGCGGCGGAAACCACTGAGCTAAATCCCCGGCCTAAACCACTTATTTTTTAAGCAGAAAGACAGCATTATTAGTATGCTGCAGGCTTTAAGGAGGCTAAGAGAAATAGTATCACTGAAACACAGATGCCAGATCTGGATGAAGTAAGAAACATTGAGCTGAGACCCTTTTGTCTGTAGTAGGTCTGAGAAGGTGGAAGAGGCATAGCATCAGTACTCTGAAGGCTACATGAGATTTCACACAAGGATATTTTTCTCCCAATGCAGATCCTGGACTACAAGTACAGTGATTACTGGCTCTCTTTCTGTCAAAGGTCACATATACGTCCATCACCCCTCTTACTGCCCTTCCCCCCAGAGGTGAGCTGGTCATCTTTGCCTGAGGCAACTTCCTACAGATCACCATTACTGAAACCCAGGATGGAAAAACTGTGCTGTTTGGATTACAAATTGGCAGTTTTAGCCATTTTGTTTAGAACAGGTTTGTAGATGAAACTTTCTTCCTGTAGGAGAAAATGGCTGAGTTACAAGGCTGTCAAATGCCCATGAAAACTATCAAGGTTGGAGTTGATCATTCAATGAAGGTCTTAGCACTGCACCACATCTGGTTTAAAGAGCTCATTAAGATGGCGGAGGGGGGTGGTTTCTGTATGCTGTAAACCCAGCACTTGGGAGGCTGAGGCAAGAGGAACACAGCAAATTCAAGACTCTGAGATACATAATTCAAGACCTGCCTGAACTATATAGCCAGAGTCTGTCTCAAAAACAAAACAAATAAAAAACAATTACTTTAAAAAGAAGAACTAGGGGAAAATTCTGTTTTTAAAAGAGAAAATATGGCTTGACTGTGGGTCACTGACTTCTGAGCACAAATTCTGTAGTAATAAGATATTAACTCTGTGTCTTTTGGGGTGGTCACCTAAAGGAAAAACTGACTTGCTTCAAAGGAAACATGTGTCATGGTGGTTTGTATAAGGAGAAGAGGTGTATCAAGTGTAGCTCACAGCCAGTTAAACAGTATCTCTATTCTCTCCACCAGGGCAGCTTTATGGCCAACCACAAATGATATATGCTACTAAAGAATGCTGGGTTTTTATTGACTATATTTTCTGTAGGACACAAGCAAGGACTGGGAGGAAGGAAGGCTGATGAAAATATAGTGACAGACTATAATTTATATTATCAATAAATTTTCTCTGATAAAGACTTTTTTTGCCTTTTGGATATATGCTCAGCTTCTGTAAAAAGGTAGAGAAACCTTTTTATATTCTTAATACAAAGGCAGATTTTCTTCTGTCCTCTTCCTAAACAGTATTTTTGTTTTTTAAAAAATTGAAGAGAGTAACTTTTGGGGCCGGGGATTTAGCTCAGTGGTTCCGCTGCCTGCCTCGCAAGCGGAAGGACCCGAGTTCGATACCTGGTACCGGAAAAAAAAAACCAAAAACAATTGAAGAGATTTTTTTCTCATT
Organism: Heterocephalus glaber; assembly: GCF_053883595.1. Taxonomy (NCBI): domain Eukaryota; kingdom Metazoa; phylum Chordata; class Mammalia; order Rodentia; family Bathyergidae; genus Heterocephalus; species Heterocephalus glaber. The sequence continues at coordinate 3,401,145 of NW_028258351.1, read as the reverse complement.
ATATGTAACTTTTTGCTTTTATGAAAAAAAACTAGTGCCATCTTGCCATAAACGTCAGTAAAAATGGGTAATCGTTATTCCAAGGACTATATAATATTCTATCCAATAAATATATCATGCTTTATGTAACTATCCTCTAATGCAGAGCAAACATTAATTGTTTCAAATATTTTTACTCTTTTTTTTTTTTGGTACCAGGGATCAAACTCGGGTCCTTGTGCTTGCGCGGCAGGCGCCGGAACCACTGAGCTAAATCCAGCCCCTATTTTTACTCTTTTAAAATGTCATATAGGGCTGGGGATTTAGCTCAGTGGTTCCGCCACCTGCTGCGCAAGTGAAAGGACCCGAGTTCGATCCCCGGTAGCAAAAAAAATAAAAAAATAAAGTAAAATAAAATATTATATGATGGACAGAGTATTTCCCTAGGAAAACTTCCTAGAAGGGAGTCATTGGAATAAAAAATGTAAAATATACGGGGCATATACTTGGTTCAATTGTGAAGTGAACCGAGGTTATCCTCTGTCTACGTGACTGTCTTAGCACATGCAGAAACCACATGTAGGAAGAGCCCAGATTACTCATGTGTCCTCACTCTCCAGCAAGGCAGGATATCTCAATAGCTCCTTGTTTCCATGGTAGCCTAAGTACCTCACTGAAAGTGGAAGTTGAGCAAGATTTAACTGGTCATACTGTAGGCCCTTCTTCTAATGGGATATCCTACAGAGCTTTTTCAATTGCACACTGGGCTTTTTAAAAAGTATTTACAGAACCAATTTTTAAAATGTTTTATTTTTTTGCTATTGAGAATTGAACTCGGGACCTTGCACTTGTGAGGCAGGCAACAGAACCACTGAGCTAAATCCCCAGCCCTACAGAGCCAATTTTTTTTTTTTTGGGTACCAGGGATCGAACTCAGGTCCTTGTGCTTGTGCAGCAGGTGGCGAAACCACTGAGCTAAACACCTGGGCCTACAGAGCCAATTTTTAAAAAAATCTTTGATAAAAATGTCTTTTGTGGGTCCGGGGATTTAGCTCAGTGGTTCCGCTGCCTGCCTCGCAAGTGCAAGGACCGGAGTTCGATCCCTGGTACCAAAAAAAAAGTCTTTTGTCAGAATAATATCCTGTCAGATTCTGTGATGACAGAGATTTAGGAATCCTTCTATGAACTGCTAGTTTTCCTCTTCAAAGGAAGCATGGCTAAGGTTATTATTACCTTGCTACAGAGAACACAATATGGAACATCAACTTCTCTTCAGCTTTTATCTTTTTAGCTCAGTGATCTTTCATTTGGCAAATATCATAAATTGTACTCAGCTAGAAAAAGCTGTCAGGAGCCTCAGGGTGTGGAGATACACATATAGGTATCCAAACAGGGAATTAGGCTGCAATTGCCAGTTTCTCTACTTCTCAATAGCATAAAAAGAGGAATGTTAATTACTATTACAAACTTATCTAAAGGGAATGCTTTTATTAATAAAGCAAATTTCCAACAATCAAGAGGCATATAAACATAAAACTCACTGTAATTTCCAGTATGACTTATAAAAATTCTTTGATTCTGTTGCATTTACTTCTCGATCAGATTTTTTTTTTTGGTACTAGGGCTCAAACTCAGGACCTCACTGGCCAGGAAGGCTCTGTGCAGCTGAGCTACATCTCTGGCTTCTATCATATTCTTAATACTGTTACTCTACCCTTCAAACAATATTTGCTTGATGAAAAACTGCCTAAGGCAAACAGTCTTAGGTATGGAGTTTGTTTTTTTCTTTTTCTTTTTTTAAGTTCATTGCTAGACATCAAACCCAAGGCCTGGCACATGCCAGGTAATTGCTCTACCACTGAGCTAACCTCCAGTCCTATTCTATATTTTAACATATTCTTTAGTAAACTTAAAAAAAAAAAAAGAAAAGGGGGCCGGAGATTTAGCTCAGTGGTTCTGCCACCTGCCTTGCAAGAGCAAGGTCTCAAGTTCGATCCCCAGCACCTAGGAAAAAAAAAGCTCTGGCTAGAAAGCAGCAGCAGAGAAATGCAAAGTGTGAAGAAGAGCCACTGAGATGTAATGTTAGGTATACAGTCCTGAAACATTTTTATTTTTTTGCAGTACCGGGGATCAAACTCAAGACCTTGCACTTGCGAGGCAGGTGCGGCACCTCTGAGCTAAATCCCCAGCCCAACATTTTAGTTTTTAATTTTTGTAATCACCATGCTCATTAATGATAGCTGCTATCACTGTAGGACAGGAGTTAAGTAATTGTGGTTATCAAGTGCTAGAGCTTCATTGATTACTTAATAAATGGGAAGAAAAATGTTTATTGGTATGTCATGGTCAGAGAATATAATGTCTTAATTATAATGTTTGTTTCAAGATTTACTTGTTATTAATATTTTTGAAATTTAATGCCTCAATACAATTGATCTGCAATGTCAGGGGGAAAAAACCCCCCAAGAAATCATATGAGTATGTTAAGTGGTATAAAATATCCCAATAATTTTTTTTCTGGTTATTTTACATTGTCATTATACAGTTAAGTTGGGAAAAATTTCCCATATAGAAACAACCACCTTATGGTGGCCCTGAGCACTTACTCTTTCCTGTGATGTTTGATAGCGGAGGTGAAGAGCTGTTGGGTCCCAATCCACAGCAATGTAGGCATTTCCAATGAAAGCGCTGTCTTCCCCACAGTCAATTTTACAGCCTCTACAAAATCTAAAAGAAAGAAAAAGGTCCCCAGATGAAGAAATAATTATGAAGGAATCTAAATTTTCTTAATCAGAAATATTCTTCCTTACTACTTTTCTACTTTCCTCTTAGTTTTATAATTTGTCATGGGTTTCTAATTTCACACTCTGACAAATGTAGTAATATTTATTAATTATTATTTCAGGGAATTATGCTTATCACCTCTAAGTCTTTGGTTTTTTACAGCACTTGATAAACATCTGATAACATACAGGAAGATATGAGCTGAAGACAAATAAGTTATATACAAGAATTGGTTATCTGACATCGTCTGCTCTAAAGAAATTCCTTTTTTTGGTACAGGAGATCGAACTCAGGGCCTTGTGCTTGTGAGGCAGGCGTCAGCACCGCTGAGCTAAATCCCCAGCCCTCTAAAGAAATTTTAAATTTAGTTTATTTAACAGTCTGAGGTAGGGTAACATCTAACAAAGCTTATTTTCTTGTTTGTAAAATGGCACATTAAGTAAATGAAAATAAAAATTTATGGAGCTGCATGGAGGAAGACATGACAAGCCATGGTTCCCAATTCCTTTTCAGTCTGTTGGGACTATTCCAATTCTCTAATGGTTGACTTAAGTATTATCAGGTATTTTTCCCCAATCAATCTCCAAAACTCTTCTAAAAACCAAAAAACAAGCCAGGCATGGTGGCACACGCCTCTAATCCCAGCACTCAGGAGGATCACTGTGAGTTCAAGGTCACCCTGGGATAAATAATGAGTTCAAAGCCAGCCTGAACTGCAAAGGGAGATCCTGTCTCAAAAAAACTAAAGCACCAAACAAACCAAATAAACAACAAAAACGCCCAGTCTTCCAACAAGATTTAGTAAGTAGACTATATTTTACTGCCTCACAATTGCCAAACTGATCTATTTTTAGGGGGCAGAAAGTTTAGAGTAGTATGGCCTGGCACAGTAGCATGTGCCTGTAGTCCCACTGTGAAAGGCCAAGGAGGAAAATTTAGCTGTCTATCTTACAAAAAGAGATGAATGCAAACAATTCCTAAGTTTATTTCAAGTTTCTCATTATTCACTATTATTTCCCAAAACTGGAAGTATATGAAAAAGGTGTAATATCTGAAGTTACAATTCTTCTAAAACTTTTCTTTAGCAGAGGTCACTTTACCTATACCATGGGCACCAAGCACAGGAGTTCCCATCTTTCTGCACAACTCGTAGAGTAAATGGATACTGATAGCCCATACTGTCGTCACTGAAAAAGAAAACAAACCAAAAAAATCTAAGAAGTATTTCTGGTTTGAAATCCTTTTCATCTTCTCTAAGTGATCCTAGGAAAGAGCATTTGCCTAGAGAAAAGAAGGAAAAAGCGGAAACAGTTTTTTTGTAAATAGGGAGGGGTAGAGGGGTGGAAGGGAGGGAAAGGGGAAAGGGGAAAAAACAAGAACCAAGATACACCACGTATAGGTACAAATTCTCAGTGATGAATGTGATCATAATGTATACCTAAAATGTACCAATAAACTTAATGAATTAAAAAAAAAAGAGCATGTGCCTTAACAGTATGCTCATGCTGACAGCTCAATGCCACTTATCCTAACCCATTAGCTGCAGCTCTGCACCAGCCACATTAGGCTGTGTTCTTGCTTACAGAAGGGTACACACACCAGATTGCCAGATGTCTCTAAAAGAGTCTTCTTTTATAAGATAAGCTAATCATTAAATGAAACATCAATTATCCTTCAGCCCTAATTTTATAAGCAGACTTAATTCACATTAAACTAAGACCTTTCTACAACAAGAACATTGACATACCACAGAAAACTTTATATTCTTAGAGTAACTTCTTTTAACTGTTACCAATTGTATCAAGATAGCCTTATAAGGTCTCCAAATTAAAATAAAAATACTAATCCTTGCCTCAATAAGAAGCAATGTAACAATTTATACATATTACACTTTAAGTATATACACAACTCGTGGGCAGGGATGTAGCTCAGTGGTACAGTGCATGTTGAAGTGCAAGGCCCTGGGTTCAATTTCCAGTACAAATTACCCCATAAAAAGAACACCGCACACTAATTAACATTTGTCAATCACAGTTCACAAAGCTGGAGAAAGAAAAAGCAATGCAACAAACATAGGTAAAAGCAATGTATTTTACACCTCATTTGGCAGTTGCTAGTGGCTATCACATGGCTGCTGAAGATAATGAAACCACAATAAAGAGTCACTGTAAAGGCAAAAGTGAGTACTGTATCAAACACAGGAACTCCCTCTTTCCACAAAACCACCTATCCAATGAATGATTGTTGATAGCCTTTAACTGTCCAGTATCATGTCCAAAATGAAGTCAAGCGTGAGGAATCAAAAGACAGTGGAACAACAGACCATGTAGCATTCTCAGAGGGAAGTGTGCAGCTATTAAAAAAAAATAATGTCCCTCCTGCTATAGTTTGGATCTTGAACATCTCCCAGAGGTCTATGTGTTGACGGCTCGATCTCCAGCCTGTGGCATTACTGAGAGGTGGTAGAACCTTTAGGAGGCAGGACCTAGTGGAAGAAGTTAGGTCACTGGGGGATATTGGGATCCAGGTCTCTTCTCTTCTATCTTTGTCTTCTCGCTGCCACTTGGTCAACTATTCATTCCCTACCATGATGTACTGCTGTGTTATAGGCCCAAAAGTAATAATGCCAACCAACCATGGACTGAAACCTCCAAAACTGTGAGCCAAAATAAATCAGTCCCCCTTTTGGGGTTTGTTTTTGGAGACAGGGTCTCACTATGTAGCTCAGGCTAGCCTTGAACTAACTATGTAGTCCAGGCTGGCCTCAAACCTGCAGCAACCCATCTGCCTCAGCCTTCTAAGTGTTGGGATTATAGGCATGTGCCAGTATGCCCAGCTTTTAAACATTCCTTTTTCTTTTTTGGTACCAGGGATTGAACTCGGAAACACTGAGCTAAATCCCCGACCCAACATTCCTATTTTTAACCTGGCTATTTTAGGCATTTGTTATAGTAATGCAAAGCTAACACCCCATCCCAAGTCTTCCCATGACCCTGATCCTTAATCTACTTTCTGTCTCTATAAATTTGCTTATTAGAAATACTGAATAAAAATAAAAGATTTGATCTTTTGTGTCTGGCTTCCTTGACTTAGCATTATGTTTTCATGTTTCATGTTGCTACATGTATCAGCAGTTCATTCTTTTTAATAGGTGAATAGTATTCCAACAACACACATACTGTATTTTGCAAATCCATTCCTTTGTTGAGTTCAATACTTCAGTTGTTTCTACTTTCGGGGTACTGTGACTCACTGGATTCTTTGACAGAAATCAGAGGCATTTTATCATTTCATCTATAGATATTTTAATGTGTAAATTCAAAGTTAAGCTCCTATTGTCATTGTAAAAGCCACTCCAAACTTCATGCCTTCATTTACACTGTTCCACTAAAAGATTTCACAAAGGTCACCAAAGATTGTCATTTTATGAAATGCAGTAAACAATTCTGAGTTCTTGTCTTAACTTCTAATTAGAAACAACTGATCACTTCTTCCTTGAAATACTTCCTTCATTCAACTTTTGGTTAATTGCTTTATCCTGGTTTCCCTTATACAGCTGCTCCTTCTTCTTTTCAACCTCTAAATGTTGGAACGCATTAGGAATCAGATCTTAGGCATCTTCTACATCTAATTCTCACTTTTAAGGGACATTATCTTATCCCGGGGCTTTATATACCAATTATCTGATGACACTTTTATTTCCATCTCCAGCAAAGGGCATTTAGTGAATTTCTCCTTGAATATAACAACAGATATCTTCAACCTAACTTGATTCCTGTCCTTTCTTGCCAAAACATGCTCTTCTTTCTCCAGTTCTCCCTGTTTCATTAAATGGTACTATCATCCACAAACAATTGCTCAGGCAGAAAATTTAGCTTGGACTCCTCTTTCTCTCATAATCCATATTCAATTTAGTAGCAAATCCTGAGAAAAGCCCTTTAATTCAATCAGACTCTCACTTCAGATTTAGTATCATCCCAAAGTCATTTTTATTGAATACACAGTCATCAACTAAATTGCTTATTATTTGCAGTTTTCCTTTAAGATTTATTCACCTTAAGTCCTATTTAATCATCAAAAGACTCTACACTACAACAAAGAACTTTTTACTACACAGAACTCTCATTTGCACCATGACAGTAAGTAAATGATGTGCAATTTAACTGAGATATAAATAAGGCACCCACAATCCTAATGATTATCCAAAGTAAATGCATTTACTGATCCAACAGAATAGTGGTAGAAGGAATGAAAACAATACAGAAAATGTTTATTATCTTTATCTAAATTTATGCTTTTGTACATAGAAAGGGGAGGGGAATGGGATAAAATAAAATAAATTTAAAAATAAGTTTATGAAATTATTCCAAGGTAAAATGACGTAGTATGGAAATAATTCAAATGAATTATTTGTTATGGCATGACTCTTTAAAAGTTCATGACAGGGGGCCAGGGATTTAGCTCAGTGGTTTCACCACCTGCTATGCAAGCCCAAGGACCCAAGTTCAATCCCTGGTACCAAAAAAAAAAGAGTTCATGACAGGGCCAGGGATTTAGGTTAGTGGCGCTTTGCCTGCCTCGCAAGTTCGATCCCTGGTACCAGGCCAAAAAAAACCCAACAACAAAGAGTTCACCACAGAGAAGTACACTGTCACTCCCATTTTGAATTTCAGAAGATTGAGATGATACAAATTTCCTGGAGAATTTATACTCCCTTTTTTTTTCTTGTGGTACTAGGGACTGAACTCAGGGCCTTTGCACTCATCTACATCTTCAGCCTTTTTAAAATTTTTTAAATTTAGAAACAGGGCCTTGCTAAGTCATTAAGTTGCCTGTGCTGGGCTCAAACTTTGGATCCTCCTGCATCAGCCTCCCAGGCAGTTCTGGGAGTACAGGCATGGGCCACCATGCCTGGCTTCATACTCTTTACTCTTCTAATAGCAGAAGACAAGGATATTACATAAAGCAATGGTAGGAGGGAGTTAGCTAAGAGATTAGAGAAAGAATTGCTAGACACTAGGATGTCTAGGTGACAAAAGGAAGCTATATTTCTTCCTCAAAACCAAATGGCTGAATTATGTGCTCTCTAAATGGTCCTTCTAAGAGTGATTAACTTGATGGGGAATGGGTCATATTATCACACAGAATTCATATAAAATATTCTTATCACTTTTGGAAACCACAAGTTGAGGCTAATCCTCGAACTTACCAATCCTGAGCATGATTACTAGCTTCCTGAGGTGGGAGTGGGCTGGCTAGTCGAGATACCTGAATCCAGACTGCATCATAAAGATCTTTTTTCCGTGTATGCACAGTACATGGAACAATCAATGGCATTCCAAAGAGGCTGGGCCGATTCTTCTGTGATGACAGGAAATACAGTTCTGTCCTCATCTATATGTATAAATAAGAGAAGAGAGTGAGAAGATGATAGGCCTGATTCTTCTAGGACGGCCAATAACATGCATTGATGTACATTTTCAAATTAGTTTCTACCATACTCTCTTTTTGAAACAGCTGTTGCTTATATGATGACAATGGTTAAAGTAATATTGTTGAAAGGTTGAGGTACTGCCAATTTGAGTTACCAAATTTGGATTTCAGTAACTAATATTTTCAAACTATAATTTTCTTTGATAAGCATTTCCTACACACACAGAATCCATACGTAAAAACTAGTAATAGTGGGCCGGGGATTTAGCTCAGTGGTTTCACCACCTGCTGTGCAAGTGCAAGGACCCGAGTTCGATCCCTGGTACCAAAAATAAAAGAACAAAAAACTAGCAGTAGTTTCATACCTCAAGGCTTTTAAATAATTAAAACCCATTCTTTCTCTATAAAGTATACAAATAAAAAACTTCCTTAAAATATAATTTTCTTCTTTCTTTTTTTAAAACACTTTTATTTATTTATTTTTTGTACTGGGGATTGAACTCCGGACCTTGCGCCTGCAAGGCAGGTGGTGAAACCAGAGTTAAATCTCTGGCTTCTTTTTTTTGAGTCAGGGTCTCACTATGTAATCCAGGCTGGCCTCAAACTCACTGATCCTCTTGCCTCAGCTTGCCAAGTGCTGGGGTTACAGGTAAGCGCCACCACAACTGGCCCAGCCTCTTTTTTGGTTTTTTGAGATCGAGTCTTGTGATATAGTTCTGAACTCACTATGTAACCCATACTGGTCCTGAACTGGCAATCCTCCTGTCTCAGCCATTCTGAGTGCTGGGATTATAAGCAAGTAACACCATCCATGGCTCATAATGCAATTCTCTGATAAGTCTTTTTTTTTTTTTTTTTGTACCAGGGATTGAACTTGGGTCCTTGCGCTTGTGCAGCAGGGGCAAAACCACTGAGCTAAATCCCCGGCCCAGATAAGTCTTGATAGTAGTTATTAAAATAGCAATTATTAAATTGTTGGATACTTGTGAAATACAGCTATTTAATTAATAACAACTCATCCACCTTCCTAAAAGTGGCCAAGTGACTAGTCTTTTTTTCCTTAAGTGCCTGATAGATCAAAATTTAAAAATCTGCTTTGAGTATGTTAAAGAGATTCTTATTATATTCTTTAATATCCCTTATCCAAAATGGTTGGGACCAGCAATCTTTTGGATTTTGAAATATTTGCATAAACTTTACTAGGTAAGTAATTTTTAGGTTGGGGATGTTCAACGGATATATAGAGATTACCTACTAAAAAGAATTAGATTGGAAATGGTTGCTTAACAATGAAATAGTTTAGAATAACAGAATGGGAAATTAAAAATCTGACAAATACTTAGACATCCTTAATTCTTTAAGAAATCTGGTCTTGGGCCAGGGATTTAGCTCAGTGGTTTCGCTGCCTGTTGCGCAAGCACAAGGACCCGAGTTCAATCCCCGGTACCAGAAAAAAAAAAAAGAAATCTGGTCTTGCTATGTGGTGGTACATACCTATGATTCCAGCTAGTTGAGAGGCAGAGGCACAAGCAATGGAAGGAGCATGGCCCTATCAATTCCTTTAGACTATGAAAGAATTTCTGTTGTTTTTGGGGGACGAACTTGGGTCCTTGTGCTTGCGCAGCAGGCGGCAAAACCACTGAGCTAAATCCCCAGCCTGTACCTTCTTTTTAATTTCATTTTTTCTTGTCATTCTCCAATACACACACACACACACACACACACACACACACACACACACACACACACACACACATGCACGCACGCACCACACCACCACCACCACCACCACCAAACCTTCTCCAAAGGTATTCACATTTATATGGCAGAGAAGATGTACATGGTTATGAATACATAGAAGACACAAATTTTAAAACAAGGTAGTATTCAGGTACACTGGCTAGCCTCACAAATGAGGAGTATCATTTCATATACTGGCCCTAACATGTGATACTAATTCCTGGCTTCAATCACTTGCATTAGCATATACAACACACTGAAAATGTGCTCAATGAAGATGTTCCTAAGAAATGGCTACTTCACAAATGACACAAAAGACCAACAGTATGCTGCCTAACACTGAAACAAACCATTTTTCGATGGACAGCAATGATGTAGCCTGAAAAGGGGCTGTCAGGAAGAGATGACATATGACCATTCATTATTCCATTAGTGAAGTTCTTCTCAGTTCCACATGGCACAACAGTGTTTGGCATTCCATTAGGGATGAATAGTGGTCGAGGTATGTCCCCACTGGTAGTTAGAGAGAACATTCCATTTGTAGATGGTGAAGAGGAGAAATCTATAAATTCAAAGATATAAATAGCAACATAAACTTGTGGTACTGTGGTACTTTTTCTTCCTCCACTAGGTAGCCCACACTGGCCTCGAACTTGTGATCCTTTTGCCTTAGGCTCTCCAGTAGCTCCAGTAGCACATGTATGTGTGCTCCATGCCTGGGTTATCTTGTGGTGCTTTTATCTTTGCTCTTAAATATTCCAAGGACCTGTACCTTAAGAGTGCAATCTCTTTTAACATAAGACAGGAAGAAATCATAGTTCAAATAATAATTTTAAATTTATTGGATTTTAATTCCAGATTTTATTGTCATAACTCACACTTAAAAGACTAAATGGAAAAGCAGGAGCAAGTGCTGAAAACAGTCAAATGGAATTCTTACAGAAACCAATATGAAATATTGCACTGGGGCACACAATCAGTTCTACCACTTATTTTCTTTTTCCTTGACTCTAAAATTCTCTATTCCCCTACACATGTTCTGTCAATATGGCCAGTGGCCAGATGTTGCTTTTTTAATTACTAAAAAAATGCATTTCCTCAGTCTCATTAGCCACATTTAAGTGCTCAAACAGCCTGCATGACTGTCACGAAGGGCAAAGATCATAGAAACTTTCCATCATTGCAGAGTTCTACTAGACAGTGATGATATAAATTAAAAAGCACCACTAGCTGGGCATGGTGGCACACACTTGTAATCCCAGCTCTCAGGAGTCTGAGGCAGGAGGATTGCCACGAGTTTGAGGCCAGCTTGGGCTACATAGTGAGTTCAAGGCCAGCCAGCCAGCCTGAACTACATAGTGAAACCCTGTTAAAAAAAAACCCCCAAAACACCCCCCCGACTAAATCATCTTTAAATTCACCATGAATACTGTTTACTACATGCCAATGAGAGGAGGCTTATTCCCTATAAAACCCTTTATATTAGAGAATTAACCTAACTGTAAGCAGTATAAATAAGAACAGAGCATATTAAGAGCCAAAAAGACTCACTGAGTAACAATCCTAACCAGATGCAGTAACTGGATAAAGAGATTCTTTTTCACCTAAATTTATTGTGTTTTCTGATGGTATTTTCCTCTCATATCATGTTGAAATGTTAGAATTAGGCTAAAGAGTTAAAAGAGACCTGAATATTAATGGTATATGAACTAGTAACTACCTACCTAACTTAGTCACTTAGGTTCTCTGAATTTTAGTTTCCTTATCTATAAAAAGAAGAATTTAAGCCAAATGATCAGTAAGATTTTTCCTGGGGAAGACTGTTTAGCTCAAATATTCTCAGCACAACAAATAAAAAAATCATGATACCCTTTAAGCCCATAAAGCTGTTGAGACCATGAGAAAGAGATCCAGTGCTATCTTACCTGTCTGTATAGGACTAGAAGCTGAAATAGGAGATGCCGGGATAGGAATTTCAAATGCACACAAAAATCCACTCACTGAGAGTCGTACTTTCTGGTTGTCCTGAGGGAAGTTCTACAAAGGAAAAAAAAAAAAGGAAGATGAGAAGGGAGGTGTTTCAGAAGAGATGGATAAACTATCTGATGTACTCAAAGAGAATGTTTTAGGAGCTTTCACATAAAAAAAAAGATGACTGAATCATTTTTTTTTCCTGGTACCGGGGATCAAACTCCGGATCTTATGGTTGCGAGGCAGGCGGCGGAACCACTGAGCTGAATCCCTGGGTCAACTGAATTGTTTTTCTTGGCTAACTAAAAGACAAATGCTTGATAAAATAAGGGATAATTCAGTTCTCACTGCCAAAGATAGGAAGTATGTTGTGTATGACTGTCTTCTTTTTTATGGGAGGGGGGTTTATTTTAGACAGGGTCTTGCTATGTAGTTCAGGATGGCCTTGAAACTTGCAGTGATCCTCCTGGTTCAGCCTCCCAAGTGCTAGGATTACAAGTGTGTGCCACCATACCTGGCTGATACCTTTTTTTTTTTTTCAGATTGACATAGTGCTTTATTTAAGCTGTCTGTACGAAAGAAAATAATGTGCATCCCTATCACATCCGTGTAAAAGTATAAGGATGTACAATGTACAAAAACAGTTTCTTGTAGTTATTTCACATCCTTGTGGGTCATATACTTAAGGAAAGAAACAGTTTTAGTATGACCAACAATAACAGTAATACAGTTTCTTGGGTTCACAGTTGCATCTGCTTAAGATCCCTAACGAGATGACCGAATCTTTTATTTTTCTTTTCTCTTTTTTTGGTACCAGGGATCAAACTCAGGACCTTGCGCTTGCAAAGCAGGCGCCGGAACCACTAAGCTAAATCCCTGGCCCTTTTTTTTTGGTACCGGGGATCGAACTCGGGTCCTTGTGCTTGCACAGCTGGCAGTGAGACCACTGAGCTAAATCCCTGGCCCTTGACCAAATCTTTCGAAGATCTAGCAAGGTCAAGAAATGTCACAAACTATAAACCTATAGGGAGGTAACTCAAATACCAATTTAGAGGTTTTCTTTTTATTTAAATAAATTCATTTCATGCTTGCCTGTAATGCACTACCAGGAGTAAGATAAGGAAGTTCTACTGTAGACAGTATAAACAGTAGCACCAAGTGTGTACACTGAGGTGTAGTACAGAGACCCTGGAGTTAGTAAGGGAGGTCCTTACTTTTGTTTGTTTTTTTTTTTTAGGCCCTTACTTTTGTACTCTAGAAGAAGAGCAAGTGGCCCCGCGAGAACAGTCAGCTTTGAAAAGCCAGAAATCAGGTGTGGGAAATGGAAAACATACTGGAATAATGCAATGTAATTAGTGTAGAAAACAAAGCTGTGAGCAACCCTTGCCAACAATCCAAGCCGAAGGGGTTAATTCCCTCCAAGATGGTTGCCTTGTGACAATGGGTCAGACTTCATGACAGTACAAGCTGGAGTTTGCCAAGCTGGAAATGTATTTGGATAGGAGGATTCCAGGTTTCTGGCTATTCTATCTGCCAGAATCCGAAGCTACAGCAATGGGCACCTCGGGGAAGTTTCATAATTTCCCTCTGTGCACCTTTCTGTGCTGTCTTAAGCCTTCATGCCAGATGACTGAGATCTGGGAATGAGAGGGAGGGATTCTCAAAATCGAAGCCAAGAACACATTTTCAGTGACACTGACCGCTTCGGAGGGGATGACTGGGCCCTGAGTGTGGCTGGGGACTGAGGGCCAGCTGTGAGGAGGGGCCAGCCATGGGCATTGTCAGCGCCCATCATTAATCTCTATGAAGTATCCTTGGCCAAGGTCATGGAAATCACCTTAAGATTTTTTTGGGAAAAAACCCAAAACAACAAAAAGCTATGTGCTTAGTTAGTGTATAGTGTCATGCTTTCCCTCTACAGGAACAAATGCCCTGAACGTCAGCCAGTCTCAGCTTTCTCCTCTTCTCACCTGTTTACTTCTTAGAAAATGGATGCAAGACAATGAAAGGACATAACTTCTAGTCTACTTTCTTGTCACTGTGGAACATTCAACAGAATCCCAAGTGAAAAAATGTTAATCTATAGATGTAAGAATGAACTACCATTTACTGTAACTTCCTACTTAACACTAAGGATGAACGTCACACAGGTAGAAATATGAAATATTAGGATAAAATCTAAGTCTGAATATGTCTTAGCTGCCTTAATAAAATGCCCTTTAACCCCCCGTCAGTCCCAGTGGCCCACCCACCACCAGCAGTGGTTTCAGAGCTATAAATCCTCACTTCCAGCATCAAGAGGCTAAGACATCTGCATATGGATGATCCACCCTACTAGAAAGTCACTTGCTCTCTCATACAAAGCAATCTAATACTATGTTGCGATGCAGTCTTCCATTTGGGAGCTGTCAGAGTTGAACTAGAATACATCTCCACGATCGTTCCAGGGAGTGCACGCCCTCCTGCTTGCCCCAGGCAGGGCTCCTGCCCCTTGGCTGATACATTTTTAAAAAATGTTTTAATATCTTCCCTGATTATATAATGTAAAAATTAACTGATAACAATTGAGAAAACTGTGAAGCATGGAATAAAAGGTTTCCTAGAAATAGTTAATATTACCTTTATGTTGGAACCATGTACTTCTGCAAGAAGGATTTGTTCTGATTTAAGCCCACAGAGATCACTCAGCTGTTTTTTTAAACCTGTATACTTTTCATCCATATTCAGTCTTAGCCCATATCGTATGGGGGTAGTACCATCCAACTTGATTACTAGCAAAGAGGAAAGATCTTTTATCAATAAAATACAAGTCACACTGAAAGTCTTGTATAATGTAAGCAGACAGATACATCTGACTTGCAAATATTAAACATTTACCCCTAGAATTTTGTACGTAAATGGTTTAATATGTAAATGATAACAGTACTTAAGAATAATGGGTAAAATCAAGAGTTTTTTGATGTTCTCTGATACAGAACTGTGAGAAGCTTTGCAAGTTTTTACAGAGGTTTCTGGCATGTTTGAAACTAAAAGCACCACCAATGGGCACAAGAATGGGTCCATGTTCCAAGTCTTTCAAACCTGAAATTATGTATGAACGTAGACTTCTGGAGTATAACATGATGACTACAAATCTATGAACTCATCATAAACAAATAACTGTAAATACAAATTCAGGTCAAAAACTGAACCAGGTAAAAGAAAATGGAGTCAAATAATTTTTCTGAACTTTGTGACCTACCTGTTATTTCCAAGTGCATATAACTGTCCATTGGTAGTGGCAATGACAAAAAATTAAAAGGGTCAAATCGTACACTTATATGCCCACACGTCTTGCATTTGACTTGGGATCTTAGCTGTCCATGGAACAAATCCACAACAATAGATCTATTTCTTCTCAAATGGTTGTCCCAGGCCTAGCAAGGAAGAAGATTACAAAACTCTTCTTTTCAAAATTCAAAGGATAAGCATTTCTACACAAATCCAAAAACAATGGCTAAGTACACTGAATTTAAATGTTACAAATATAATCATTTTGCAAAAAAAGAAAAATCCTTAATCTTAATTTAAAATATTCAAGCTTTCTATGAATTTATAATCCATGTATATAATTCAAAATGTATGGCCACCTGAAAGAGTTAAAAAAATGTTAAATAGAAAGTAATTTTTCTGAGGAGTCTATAAAATATTAAATTCAGAAGCTCGGGATACAACAGTGGTAGAGCACTTGGTAGCATGTGTGAGGCCCTGGGTTCACCCCTTTACTGCCAAAAAAAAAAAAAAGAAAATGAAAAAGAAGCAGTAGTAGCAGCAGCAAATAAAACACACCTGTATATTACTTTAGCAATTACGAGACTCTAAATTGCACTGCGTAAAGCTGGGCATGGCGTCATACACCTGTTATCCCAGCACTTGGGAGGCTAAGGCAGGAGGATCACCACAAGTTCGAGGCCAGCCTGGGCTACATAGTAAGTTCAAGGCCAGGATGAACTACATAGTGAGACCCTGTCTCAAAAAAAACAAAAACAAAAAAAGTAATTCACTGGATAATATTTTCTACATCCTGTGCTACTGGTGGCAAACCTATGGCACATATGTAACTTTTTCTTTAAAGGCAACAGATGTTAATGTAGAGTTGTTTTTTCTAAACTACAGTGTTGGTACTTTGTGATAAATAAGTGGGTTTTGAGTTGCAGTTTGGCACTCAGTCTCTAAAAGGTTTGACATCACTGTCCTATGCCATAAAGTCCATTAATGTGAAATAGCAACATTCTTCTATTTCCATGAGTGCTTTTGCTTCAGTATTACTGCATAAGAACAACCCACAGAAATACAAATTCTTGTTTTCAAACAAATACTTTGATCACAGAACATTTTAGTTTGTGTTTAAGTTGTTTGGATTTATTTAGTTTACGTGAATTTGTGGTCATAGTATTTCATCTATTAGAAACTCAAAACTGACAAACCTCTGCAGCTACTTCCCAGTCTGGTCGGCCATCACTGTCCTTCAGTTCCACATACGGCTTCTCATGGACTCGGTTGAGATCTTCATGAAGACCATCCAAGAGGAAAGCCAAAAGTTCTTGGGAGTCTTGTTGTTGGAACCCATTAAATCTGGGAGCATATTTTGCTATGGTCCACTATAAATATAAGGAATAACAGTCATTATCGCCTACCCTATAATAAACATAATTCATAATTCAATCAGAGATATTAATCATAATCAATGAATCTTTCTTAGTCTCAAATGACCAAAAATAAGAGAACCCTTTTGGCCAATACTGACTTCTAATTCTGCATCATATAGCAAAACTGAATTTGTTAGGCACATAGATGTTATTTAAGACAGAAATAGTAAAATAACATTTGGTCACACTGAAAGACTTTCACCTGAAAGACTATGAGCCTAAGTTTCCTGGGGATAAAGCACTCTAGGAGGCTGAAGCAGGAGGATTTCAAGTTTGAGTTGTTTGGAGCAACTTAGCAAGATCTCGTCTCAAAACTAAACAACAGAATAATAAAAGGACTGGGATATAGCTTAGTGCAAAGGCCCTGGTTCAATTCCCAATACATACCACCAAAAAAGGTGGTGGTATTGGCATAAAACACTAGATCACATGTAAGATTATTTACAGAGTTAAATGAGTTAAGGCACATAAAATAAATAGAACAGCACCTAACAAGTGGCAAGCAAATCTTTAGCTATTATGATTATTTATTTATTTTTTTTGGTAGTACTAGAGATTGAACCCAGAGCCTTCACACTGAACTAGATGCCAGCCCTTTTTATTTTTAATTTTGAGACAGGGTCTCGCTAAGGTGCTAAATTGCTCAGACCGAGCTTGAATTTGCTATTCAGTCCGACTACAGATGTGTGTCACCCTGTCCAGCTTGCTTATTTTTACAGTGCTGGATACTGAACCCAGGCCTTGGTACCAAGCTGTATCCCCAGGCCCTTTTTATTTTGAGATAGGCTCACTAAGTTGCCCACGTGGGCTTGAACTTGTGACCCTCCTTCCCAGAGTTCTGGGGTTATAGGTATGCACTACCAAAATGTGAGAAACCTTTGCTTTTTGGGGGGGTGGGTGCTGGGAATTGAACTCAGGGCCTCACACTTGCAGGCAGGTGCTGTACCGCTGAGTTACATCCCCAGCATGCCTTGTTTTAAAATAAAGAGAATTCTAACAATTAAAATCCACCTCATATAGTAATATAAAATTTAAATTCATTATATTCTTTAATCCTTTTTTTTTATTCTACACATTGAATTATCTTAGTAATACTGGAAAGGTATTGGTTATAATTAATTAAACTCTGAGATTTACCTTGCAGTTAGAATACTGCTACTAGTGAAGGATTACCAAAAAAAGGTTTACTTATCATATAAGAGATTTAAAAAAAAAGATATTTGATAAATTAAGAAAATGAACAACATTCCAACTTTTGACTATATCATTGGTCTTTTACTACTCACTACATACACGGCAGTATTGTGTATATATTTGAACAAGTATAAATACTGGACAGCTGGTTTATGCCTTGTGAAGGACCCAAAAACACTGATTAAACTAAACTAAAAAGCTAAACGTAGAAAATATAGAGAGAGTTAAAAGATTGCTTAAACAACTTTTAGAAATTAAAAAGTTTCATACTATTTCAACCTGCTTACCCGAAGCTTTAATGGGGCAACATTTTTCTGAGTTCCACTCCAAAGTTCCTGCACTAAATCACCATAGCATTTAGCCATATGGCCCTTCATACCAATGGGATTTGTCCTAGAAATTTAAAAGGAAAATCTGTTGTTAAAGATGCTCAAAAGTCACAATCACACAGGCACAGAAATGCCTATCACATCAAAATGCCTTTTCAGTTTTGGAAACAAGATTAGTAGCCCTTGGTCCTTCCTTCATATTAAATAGGGCAATAAGATGACTCCTTCCACCCTCTTACCTCCATAAAGAAAAAGGAGACTGAGGTGATACTAGATTTATATTGAAATCATGGAAGGTTTAGCCATCAATGGCTCAAAAAATATTACCTGTTGAGTTCATAAAGATGTCTCCCTGAGATAAAATACTGTGTCAGTGGCTGTGTGTTACTAACACACTGGATGCTTGAGTTCATGAAGCATGTATTTCCCAGGTTACTTAGACCTGTGGCTCCCTTTTCTGTGGGAACTAAAATAAAAAGTATGAGAACCAAAATGTAGCTACAGCAATATCCTGTAAAACAAAATTACCAGTACTTGATGCACTGATTTTTATAACTTTTTTTTGGTACCAGAAATTGAACTCAGGACTTTGAGCTTGTCAGGCAGGCGCAGTGCTGCTGAGCTACACCCCTAGCCCTGATTTGTATAACTTTTTTTTTGGTACTGGGGATCGAACTCAGGACCTTGTACTTTCGAGGCAGGCAGCGGCACCACTGAGCTAAATCCCCAGCCCTATAACTTTTAATCAGCTAAGTGAGCTAATATTTCTTTAGTAGGCTTTTCAAACGCTAAGTTGTGTCATGGAGTGTCTTTAGCAATCATGATCCATGCTCATTTGTCATCCAGAAGTAGCAAGTATTCTTTTTAATTACTATGATTTTTAAAAATGAATTCTCCAAGTATGACTTTAAAAACACATAAATTAGGGCCGGGGATTTAGCTCAGTGGTTTCGCCGCCTGCTGCACAAGCACAAGGACCCGAGTTCAATCCCCGGTACCAAAAAAAAAAACCCCCACATAAATTATTTAATTGCAAGGTTACAAAAATTTATAATTTGATGATGGACTTACCCAACAAGAACAATAAAAGAGTTTAAAATCATCTCTTTAAAAATAATATTGGAGGGGGCTGGGGATTTAGCTCAATGGTGCTGCCGCCTGCTTCACAAGCACAAGGTCCTGAGTTGAATCCCTGGTCAACCACCCCCTCCCACCAAAAAATAATATTGGAGACTTACCCTTGTGTCTGTCTATTTTACTACTGTTTGCTATAAAGGACATCTCCTCAGGCCAACTCATATCTTTGTTTCGTACTGGAAAAACAGATAAGAGTGTGTTAATTTTTCTCCATACAATTCATACCCATATGTTATTAAAAAAAAAATATCCTAGGGCTGGGGATTTAGCTCAGTGGTTCCGCCACCTGCCTTGCAAGCGCAAGGTCCTGAGTTCGATTGCAGGTACCAAAAAAAAAAAAAATCTTGTGCCTAAATGAGAAACAAAAAGAAAATCAAGTGGCCAGGGATGTGGCTCAGTGGTGCTGAGCCTGCCTGGCAAGTGCAAGGTCCTGAGTTCGATTCCCTGTACCAGGACCAAAAAAAAAAATCAAGTACTTTTTAGTAACTGGCCTGAAAATATTCCTATTCTTTATTGTGGTCTTTAAAAAAACTTGATAGAATTAATAAACTACTACTTTCATTTTTACTTGGAAGTAAAATCCTACGCAACTATCTATGGAAGTAATTATAGTTCAGACACAGCTGGGCATGGTGATGCACACCTTTAATCCCAACACTCTGTGAGGCTAAGGCTGGAGGATCACAAATTCAAGCCCAACCCAGGAAACATAGAGATCCTGCCTCAGAAAAATGCAAGAAAGGGCTGGGGATGTAGCTTAGTGCAAAGGCCATGGATTTAATGTCAAGTACTGCAAAACAAACAAAATCCCCCCCAAAACAAAAAACCCAACTCAGACACAAAGACAAACACACAGACAACAGGAAGTCTCAGACCCAATGGAATTTCTTAAGCCTAAAACATCAGAAATATGACAATTCTTTCTTAAATTGTAAGTACTGTTGAAGTAATCTATTCTTTTTTTTGAGACAGGATCTCATTGTGTAGTTCAGGTTGGACTTGAACTCACTATGTAGCCAGGCTGGCCTTGAACTCACGGCAATCCTTGTGCCTCAGTCTCCCAAGTGCTGAGATCACAGGCGTGCACCACCATGCCTGGCTCTATTCTTTTTTGAGTGTGGGGGGGTGTCTTGGGCTGGGGATGGCAGGCACAAGGTCCTGAGTTCGATTCCCGGTACTGAAGGGGGAAGAAAGCAAAAAAAAAAGGCTGGGGATTTAGCTCAGTGGCAATGTCCTGAGTTCAATTCTGATACTGGATCAAAAAAAAAAAAAAAGACACAGAGAGACAGGGTCTTGCTATGCAGTTCAGGCTGGCCTTGAACTCATGGCCATTCTCCTGCTTCAGCCTCCTGAGTGCTGGGATTACAGGCATGCACCTCCACGTCTATTCATTTTAATGCAAAGGTGACTAACAATGTTTCTATGAATCTTCATGGGAAAAGTCATACTAAGTTTTCAAAGACATGTGCAGGTGTACAAATTTATCTGGAAACATACATGAGTAACCAGTATTGATGACTAATGAAAGCCTATGCCATTAAATGTATGAGAAAGTTGGTCCCTGACTCAACCTTAAAGAGACAGCCAAGAAATTTTTAAAAACTTCATAAACCTGCAATAGAATTCATTTGTTTCTACTCATTTTTCCCATATTTTGCCAGCCTATGATAGCAAACAGGTTGTCTTTTAAAGCAAACTAAGTAGTATAGTAGGACTACCTAAGTTCAATGGATTTGCTTTATCACAAAGAAAATAAGGATCAAGTAAAAGTTGGTTTGGGAAAAATTATAAAATGGATTATTAGTGAGTAATTCTTTAAATTCTTCCCCTAAAAACTGAATATAAATGCATATGTCTACCTCATACCTTCAATTACCAGGTGCTGTTCATCCTGAATTTTTAAATATTCCAATCTATGATCCTCATCATCCAGAAGAGTAAGGTAATTCTGTATAAAAGGAAATGTTTTTGTTAACTTGGTTAGTAAACTTGAAACAAATACAGAAATAAAAATAAATGATAAAGGGCCAGGGATTTAGCTCAGTGGTTCCGGCGCCTGCCTCAAAAGTGCAAGGTCCCGAGTTCGATCCCCGGTGCCAAAAAAAAAAAAAAGATAAAAACTCTTGCATTTACATAAATGATGTCAAAGACACTTGGCATATCATAGTTATTAAAGAATATTAACAATTTAGGTGGCAAAACAAGGGAAAGACAATGTACATTTCCTAGTTTTACAAACATTCTCTAAGTCCCTAATTTTGGGGAGAAGATCGAATATATACTAAACCAAAGTTTACTGAAATTTAGATTTTTTTTGAAGAGCTGATAGAAAAGAAATTTCTTTAATACCCATAATGAAATGTAGTACAATTAAACATTTTTGTTTAACCTTGCACTAGCTAAAGTGTTTACAAAATTAATTCCTTTAATTCTCACAACTACCTTGAGGGAGACACTATTTCTCCATCTGACTGATTTGAAAATTCACACAGAATTAAGCCATCTGCTTTTAGCTACACAACTGAAAAGTAGCAGAGTCAGGATTTATTTCCTAGTAATGTGGCTCCATGAACTGTACCCTTAACTATGACACAATACTGCCACTTAATGGTGACCAAAGGAGGATGCAGGAAAGAATGCACTAGAGAATAGAGAATTGTTAAGACTACTTATGATGCAATTTTAGAGTCTAATTTATATTGAATATGTAAGGAAGAATATATAAGTAGTTACTAGCATTGCCTCTGAAGAGAATGGAAAATAGTGTTCAGAGGATGGAAGGAGGAATTTTTCACTATAAACTTTGTGGTTTTCTTTTGTTTTTTTTTGAGACAGGGTATGGTAGGTCCTCTGTAATCAAGCCTGGCCCTGAACTCATGAACCTCCTGCTTCAGCCTCTTGAATGTTGTGAATTATACCACCACATCTGCCTTTGTTTAAAATTTTTTAACATGTATAAAATAGTTTCAAACAAATCCAACATCAAATCTGCTTAGAAAAAGAGAAAGATATTTCTTATTACTTTAAAATAGAATAATCTTTACAAAATAGGACTGGCCACGATGATTAACTGTAACTATGGATCTCAGGTGACAAATATCTACATGTACACAAATAATAATTTAAAAGCTGAAGTTTTAACTGAGGTGCTAGCTAGAGCTTTTAGCATAATTATACAAAAATCTCATGATTTAACATTTAATCAGATTCTTCATGAGTCTGAAATGCCTCTTACCTCACTATTATACAGCCACAGACGCATATCTTCCTCTTTGATGCGCAGCCTTTGAGACAGATACTCATGAATTTCCTTGATGGTCTGCATTCTACTAAAACAGCCTGTATAGGCTAACACTCGCTTTAAAGGAGCATTTGGAGAAGGTACATTTCCTATGGTTAATAGTAACCACAATAAGAAAAAAGGCAGATATTAAAAAAAAAACTCTAAGTAATGGAAACCATATTATTTGGGAAAATACTGATAAGAAATGAAAATTATAGATTTAATAATTTTATAAATGAAGTATACCATAAAACTTTAAAACGAAGACAGGAAACCCAAGTGTTTTAAACTCTCAACTTTGAAAAAAGAGCAATAATAGTACGGAGGCCCAAATAACTGACAATATTTGGATCCCAATAAGAGTGGGACTGCCTGGCAAACTTGAGGCCCTGAGTTTGATTCCCCATACAAAAAAAAAAAAAAGAGTGGGTACGGCAAATGGCACTGGTACATGGCTACATGGCTGCCCTCAGGTCATGACAGCAAGATAAATAAAATTCAGTTTAAGAGTGGGGGAGATAAAATTGGACTGGATTTGAATTCCACTGACAGATAATTGGATTTATCTAATCCACTTTCTTAAAATAAACTATCTCTGAATTATTAATCCTATTACTTTTAGTCATTAAGTGTGCCAATTACCTGGCACATATATATATATATATATACAGTTATATAGAAAAAAATTTTTTTAACTTAAAATTCCAAATAAGTATAGATTCTACATGGCCAATTTAAAAATGAATCCAAGAAGCTTTCCCTGACCAAATAAATAAACTTGTCCTACTGAAAAGTGGAGGAAAAAGTCATATAGCCTACCTGCCCAATCAAACAACAGCGGAGATGACTGAATTCCTGAAAGGCTCAAGGTGGAAACAAGAATAGCAATAAAGTTGTTCCTCAAAATCTTCAGGGGATCAGTTTGAGGAATTCCTCACCCCTAGGATATCACAATCTATGGATGTTCAAGTTCTTTATACAAAATGGCACAGCATTTACATATAACCCATCTATATCCTCCCATATACTTTTTTTTTTCAAGTACTGGAAATCGAACTCAGGACCTTGTGCTTGTGAGGCAGACATGGTGCCACTGAGCTAAATCCCCAGTCCTCATATACTTTTTATTGTCTCTTGATTACTTATAATACCTAATTCAATGTAAATGCTAAGTAGATAATTGTTACCCTGTATTTTTTTTTTCCTGGTACCAGGAATCAAACTCAGGGCCTTGCACTTGCCAGGCAGATGCTACACCGACCGCTGAGCTACATTCCTGGCTCTCCCCTGTATTGTTTAGATGTTCAGTACAGATGGTTTTATTCCTGAATTATTTCAAATTTGAGATTAGCTGAATTTGTGGATGAGGAATCCATGGACACAAAGGGCCTACTGTATGGGCAGAAGAGTGAAGGGAGACTATATCAAACCTAATCACATATTTCAAAAGAGAAGGAAAAAAGAGAAGGGGGTAAAATAAAGAAAGTATGAAAATCAGATAAGTTGTTAAAAAGAAAACTTGCTAAAATCCTGGTTAATTGGGCGGGGTGGGGGAGTGTGGCTATGTAGTTCAGGATGGCTCTGAACTCATGGCAATCCTCTTACCTCAGCCTCCAGAGTGCTATGATTATATGTGTGTGTCACCACACCAGACTTTCTGGTTAACTATTTAAGCAAAAACTCAGACAAAAGCTATAGCATTAAAAAAAAAAAAAAAAAAGGTCACTTCTTAAAAACAGAACAAAAACCAAGCTGGATGCATGGCACATGCTTGTAATTCCAGCACTCCAGGAGGGTAAGGTGGGAAGAATGCAAGTTTGAGCCCAGCCCTGGGAACTAAATGACTTAAGACCCTGTCTCAAAATTTAAAAATGAAGGGCTGGAGATGTAGCTCAGTGCAAAGCCCCTGGGTTCAATCCCCAGTAATATAAAATAGCAAACAAACAACCAAAACCAAACAAAACACACTTTTATCTAATAAATAAAATTCATTAAGGAGCCTTAAAAAATAAAATAAAATAAAATAAAATAAAATAAAATGGGCATCTCTGTCTATGGGAAGATATATTTTCTTGAGTAACCCCAAATAAAAATATAAACTTAATATATCAATATAATTTCTCTAGGGTCCAAGTATACATTCCAGGTAATTTTCTACCATTCAGTAGTGATTTAACTTTATTCTTCCCATTAACTATGCTTTTTAGTAAATATTCACATACCAAGCAAAGCCATTCTTAAAAAATAATGGCACTGTCTGTATACATGCATGCATTATGCATGTATGTATTAAGTATGTATTCATTCATTTATCCTTTATTCATGGTACTGGAGATCAAATGCAAGGGCATTTTACCACCAAACCAAGCTACATGTCCAGCTTTTTAAAGTTTTAAATTTTGAGGCGTCTTGCTAAATTGCCCAGGCTGGCCTTGAACATTTCACTCTTTTCATTCCCCTACCCTGGTAGCTGGGATTACAGGGATTACAGGGATTATAGGAGCGTGTTACCACACTCAGTTTCAATTGCTTTGTTTTAGTACTGGGGATCGAACTCGGGACCTTACGCTTTCGAGGCAGGTGGCAGAACCAGTGAGCTAAATCCCCAGCCCTTCAATTGCTTTTTTAGACCTTCCAAGAAGAATTCACTCACCCAAGGTAGGCTGAAAAGAATCTAAGAAAATATTTTCCATATCCTTGTCTATAGAAAAGATCATATTTAAGTCTTTACAACTGTGGCAAGGGTTGCATATACCCATTACTTTAAAAGGCATGAGTCTAGAAAACAGGTGTAATAAACCAAGTACTTGAGAAATATGAACATTATGTTATGGAAGAACAAAACTCAACCATGATCAATTTTTAAATATAGCAAAGTCAACATTTTACTATCAGCAAGCAAAGGATAATTCTTAAAAGAAAACAAAAGAGCAAATTTCTCCAAATTTACATCAGAGGATTAGTTATAAGATTACAGCAAGAAAGCATATTTTTATAAATTCAAAATGATTAATGATTGATTTCACAGCTAATTAATTAGTGAGGAACAAAATTTCAAATTAAGAACAAATTTGGAGAATCAGAACTACCCAGGTCTAGGATTCAGAAGTGTATGCAAATATACTGTCCAAATCAGTCTCTTTTGTCCTATGCCACAGTTAAGAAAATTTACTTTGGTTCAAGATGGTTTTTAGAGCATAGCTCATTGAATAGGCAGCCACTTACTGTACATAATTTTGTACTTTTGAATAGCACCAACAAAATGAGGGTAATTTACCAAAGCAGCAAAAATCTAGGATCAGCACAAGAGTTATAAATACTTACTAGAAGTGTAGCAATACATTTTGCCTCTTATCATTCAAAGAGAATAAAAAATGAGAATTAGCCATGGAAGCAAGGCTAATACTTGCATACAAAGGAAAATTAAATCATAGAGATTTTAATTCACTGTTCCTTTGATTTTGATGTTTTCCGCAAAGACAAAGTTTGGTTAGGTAGAGGGCAGTGTTTTGGTATAATTCTTACCAAACAATATATAAAATATTTTCATATGTAATCTGAATATACTGTTTTTTTGTACCGGAATCAAACTGAGGACGCACGTGGTGCCACAGAGCTAAATCCCCGGACCTGAATATAATCTTTTAAGGAAGACATAAAACTAACCTTGCTTAAATTCAGAGGGCTAGTACTGATACAGTTGGTGGTTTATAGGTAGCCTTTGCATAGTAAGGTTAACATTGTTAACAAAAAATGTGGGACTTTGTAAATGGATGATCTCATTATTTCTTTACTGCTGAAGAGTAACTTCAAGTAATTGCAAGAGAAAAGCACAAAATAAGTATTGCTCATCTGTAAAATTTTACTGTAGGGCCGGGGATTTAGCTCAGTGGCACCATGCCTGCCTCGCAAGTGAAAGGTCATGAGTTCGATTCCTGGTATCGCAAAAATAAATAAATAAAAAATAAATAAATAAAAATAAAATTTAGCTGTAGAGAGAAATCAAAAAGGAATATTTTGCGTGTTATACATTAAAATGGAAACTTATTTATATGTCATTTTATAGGCATGGTATTTTTCCTTGTCATTTTTCAAAGCAAATGTATAGCTTTCATTTTCAAAATTATATATCTGCTTTGTATTATCTGACTCTATAAAGCATTTTTAGATCTAACATAAGAGATATATCACATTTTGGGAAAACAAATCCAAAAGAAAAAAAAAGAATGCCAAAGGAATTCTTGTAAGTTTGAATGGAGTTGAAAAGACCATTCAATGACTGGTAGCTTTCAACTTGAAGTCTAGCAACAATTAACAATAGTTTATCTCAAAGAAAGTATGTAAAACACATTTCTACTTGTTTGCATAAATTTACAAACTAGAAAAAGAAAACAACCCCTTTTTCAGTTTGCTACTGGGATTTTGCCTCTACTTAGTCTTGTGCATGACCACAGATCTAAGCCCCACAAATGATTTTTCGATTCTGTATGAAAGCAGATGAGAATGCAAGCTAGTATAGTGGCACTAGAGTTTGAGCAACTTGGTTCCTATTTTTTTTTTATTTTAAGGAACAGATGGTATTCTTGCTGCATTCTTAAGTTACCTCTTGGTAAATGCTGAGGGAACATTCTCAGGCTCATCATACCCATATTCACCCAGATGTTAGACTGCTGTGTCCGAGTCGCAGGCTGCTGTCTCAGGAAAAGGAGATACCGAGGAAATAATTCCAGCTCTGGAATGTCTGTTTTGCTATTCTTGATCACCTGTTATTAGAATGATAAAAAGCAATTACTCTAAAAGAAGAAACAAAACTTGGCATTTTAGGTTTTTTGTTTTTTGAGTCAGGGTCTCGCTATGTATTCCAGGCTGGCTTTGAACTCTATACTATATAGCCCAGGCTGGCCTTGAACTCGAGGTGATCCTCCTGCCTCAGCTTCCCAAGTAGTGGGATTACAGGCATGTGCCACCATGCCTGGCCAAAACTTGGCATTTTAAATTCAACTTCTGAGGTTTATCTTTAAACTATACTGTTCAACAAGTTAACTACCTATATGTCATCAAATTACTGAAACTCCTGTACATTTAAATTATATAAGTTTAAATACTCTCAGGCTTCTGCCCCTAAACTCACTTTCCAAGATTAGAACTCCTTATTGGTATTTTCTTCCTGTCATTTAAAAGAAGGTAACAAAATTAAAGGGGGAAAAGAACTTTAAATAGTATCTATGACTTTACCACTCTCACACTGTAACTCTCTCACATATTTCATGTACTGTATATAAATGACTTAGTTTTGTTTTGTTTTTTTGGTACTGGGGATCAAACTCGAGTCCTTGTGCTTGCGCAGCAGGTGGAAAAACCACTGAGCTAAATCCCCGGCTCTAAATGACTTAGTTTTTAAGGACAAATTATACAGTTGGAGTTACAAGCCAAAACCTATGGAAGTATTCATGTCATTATCATTTACATAATCTTGTTGCCACCCAAAGTTTGGCAATTTACACTATTCCCAGTAATAGATGAGTGTACTAACTCTTACAAAATCCTATTACTGGTATCATTTAAAAACATCTCTATTTCATTAATACATAGAAGAAGCACTGTAAATCTACACTGAAAATAAGTTTTATTTCTTGTATTAGTAGTGAGGATAAAACTTTTCATAAAAAAAATACTATCCACTGATTTTTCTCTATGATTAAAATAACAAAAGTGGTTGTATAAGACTGAGGTTTCACATAGTTGCAACAAGATTTTTAAGTACAGTAGGCCCTTGACATACCACCTCAATTCATTTGTGAGGCCTGGCTGTAACTCAAGTTGGTCAACTGAAGGCTCAGGCTCCTCTACACAGCCTTCAAAGTCTCTCTCCTGTACACAGGCAGATCTCGGGTTCCTGAGAGAGACACTGGCCTAGGATTTCTCAATTAACCCCACACAGGAAAGGATGCTGTAATGTTCCTTCTAGAACTCTTTAAGGGTTGAATCTGTATCTGAGACCATCTGGAAACACAATGGCCGGCATTCGGGTCATAACTGAAGACTTTGTTCATAAGTTAAAACTAAAATTCTGGTCATGACCCAAGTTGTCCTTACCTTTTTTTTTTTTTGGTACCGGGGATCGAACTCAGGTCCCTGAGCTTGCGCAGCAGGTGGCTAAACCACTGAGCTAAATCTCCAGCCCTATGACCCAAGTTGTTTGTACATCAGACTGTTTGTAACTCAAGGGTCCATTATAGCTCCTTCCAAATATCCTGCTTATTAGCCCCATAAACACAGGAAAGCATTTGTATCAAAATATAGTTACTGGTTTTAAAATTAGTACATTATCAGTTTTTATATTCTAACAGGACAGAATGGTTAACCACTCAAATTCTTCAAAACAGAAAATCCTGGGCTGGGGATTTAGCTCAGTGGTTTGGCCGTCTGCTGCACAAGCGCAAGGACCCGAGTTCAATCCCCGATACCAAACAACAACAACAACAACAGCAACAAAAACCCCAGAAAAATCCTACACAACTGTTAACAATCTCAGCCAGTCAGGCTTCATTTTTAAAAATCCTCCATGTGTTCTGATACGCTACAGTATGGAAAGTTGAAAGACTCCATTCGGGAGCTTTTTAACTTGTATTTCAATAGTGAGCGATAGGAGCTCTCCCTGACACTACTGTTTAAGACTACTGGAAGAAATAAAACCTGTCCATCTTTCTTAGGTTTTGATCACTGCAAAGCCAACTGCAACTGCTTATGGTCTTAATTTAAGCATGATTTTTGAAAAGAATAATATTTTGGCAACTACAGCTTTTAAGACTGTATAAAAACAACTCTGGCAGCCACGTGTGGTAGCACAGGCCTGTAATCCCAGCACTTGGGAGGCTGAAGCAGGAGGATCACCATGAGTTCAAGGGCAGACTGGGCTACATAGTGAGTTCAAGGCCAGCCTGAACTGCATAGCGAGACCCTGTCTCAACAAAACAAAAAGAAAAATACAACAACAAAAAACCTCTCTGGCAGAATCTTAATTGATAATTAAGTAGGTTTTATAATATATATTTTTCCCCAAGATTAAGGAGAGATTTTTTGTGATGAAATTAGATCTTGAAGAGATTCTCATAAATATAGAAACACACCCATTCATTTACATTCTAATTGTTGTGTATGAATTTGTTAACTTCAATATCTCTCAGCAAACAACAGATGCAATATAATCCCTTCATTTAAAAACTCAAAACATATCTTTTGATGTACCAATTCCACTGATAGGAATTTACCTTAAAGAGATCATCACATGTTTGGAAAGACAATACTGAATAGAAAATTGCTTTAAATAATTTAAAGCTAGAAGTAAACAAAATTTCTAACAGGTGATTGGCTAACAAGTTGCAATTTATGTTCAGATGCATATGTGCATACATGAAACATAAAGGAACAGTATGTGATAATTAAAAGTGATGACACAGACCTGAATTGATTAATCTGTGAAGCTATCCAGAGTACATATGTGAGGCTGGGTTTGAACTCACTACGTAGCCCAGGTTGGCCTCAAACTCATGGCAGTCCTTGTTCCTCAGCCTCCTGAGTAGTGGGATTACAGGCGTGCACCACCATGCCCAGCTAATTATACCACTTTTAAAGTAACTTTATTTTATCTACAAATGTGATACTTATCAGTGAACACTTTAAAGGCAATATAGAGGGAAAAAAGAAAGTAAAATTCCTGTTACATCTTTCGACCTAGAGATTATTGTTAACATTTTGGTGTACATCTTCCAGATAACCCTCTGCACCCACTATTACATAGATGGCTATATGTGGATAACTATGAAATAGAATCAGATTGTACTTGATGTGTTATGATTGTCTTTACTTTTGGTACCAGGGATTGAACTCAGGACCTTGTGCTTGTGAGGCAGGCGCAGTGCTGCTGAGCTAAATCCCTGGCCCAATAATTCATTTTTAAACCTTCATATAGCAAATATTAGAGCTAATAATTTATATATTTTTAAAGCAATTTTTCCTGCAATCAGATGAATTCATCATACCCAGAGACGAAAAAAATACTACAAAGTCAGTAAATCATTTCATTCACTAAAATTATGACTTAAACTATTTATCTGACATCAGTGTAAAAAACAATCTTTTTTTTGGTTTTGTTTTGCTTTTTGTTTGGTACCAGAGATCGAACTCAGGTCCTTGCGCTTGCGCAGCAGGCGGTGGAACCACTGAGCTAAATCCCCAGCCCAAAAACAATCTTTTTTGAGGCTCCGTAATTACTCATGAAGTAATTAAGACGATGTTGATAGAAGCAACAGTTAACATTTACTGATCATTTACTATGAATCAGATGGTGTGCTAAACCATATGCATTATTTAATACTCAAAACACTTTATGAGTTTTTTTTTCTTCTTCTTTGTGAACCCAGGGCCTTTATACTGAGCTTTATCCCCAGTCTATTTTTAAATTTTTATTTTGAGACAAGCGCTTGCTAAATTGCCCAGCCTGGGTTTAAACTTGCTATCCTCCTGCCTCAGACTCCCAAGAATGCTGGGATTACAGGCATGCCCCACCAAGCCCGCCTTAACAGTGTTTGTCTTTTTTTTTTTTTTGGCACCGGGAATCAAACTCGAGACCTTGTGCTTTCGAGGCAGGCGCCGGAACCACTGAGCTAAATTCCCAGACCTTATTAACAGTGTTTCTTGATATATCAAAGAACAAAACAAAACATGTTGTTATAAGGTATTTTACTGCATCGATAATGTAACAAGTGGAGTCCAGGGTAATGACTCCTACTGTTTACTATATAAACACAGTAAGTGATGCTATATAGGTAACTTATTAATATTTTAATGTTATATACTCCAAATCCTTTCAATTATTTTACAGCATTTTATTCCAAATCACTGCTTTGAATCCCTATTATATACTGTTACATACTGTGATCTATGTGGCCCCTTCTTTAAAAAGATAAACCACAAGAATCCATAAAAAAGCTACAAAGAAATCAATTCCTAACTGGATGCCTGTGTAATTAATGAGAACAGTAGTTTCGGAAATAACTTCTAGACCACTTACTAAACTTTTTGAACTGGCCCTCTGCCTTCCTTTACCTCAAGCCTAAGGTCTACATTACCTTAGATGATATCTTGCTCATGTTGGCTAGCTTTTTACATGGCCTAATCACAAAATTCCTTAACTTTATTTAGTCCAGTGACTATTTTTCTACTCCATGTTATCCACTCGATTCCACAGACATACCAATTATACGGTTAGTATCTAATATAGTATTTATTAAATATTAAATGAATGCAACTGGGGATTTAACTCAGTGGTGTCACTGCCTGCCTCGAAAGTGCAAGGTCCTGAGTTTGATCCCCAGTACCAAAAAAAAAAAATTGAATGAATGAATGTGAAGGAACCAAAAATTACTTGTTCAACTACTGTGAACAGGTTTTGTGTACTGTCCATTATAGGGTAGGAAGTAATTTGAGTAATAAAAGACCCCCTTCTATGACTCATCTTTACATAATGCACTATTAACTATACTTACTGGTCGGGGCAGGGCCAGGTTTGCTCCATACCAATGATAAAGTGCTCTCCATACAGGTTCTGGGACCATTTCATAATCTCTCCCATGGATTAGCTGTGGAGTTCGTTTTAATCGTCCTCCTTCTAGTGTTAATGATGTAGCCTTAGAAAGAATAAAATGTTAAGAGTTGATTTTCAATACTGTAGTCTCAATACTGCATTAATAAAACCTAGACATAGGAGAACAAATACATATGTTAATGCCATTTGACACCTAAGAGGGTGTAGCCCCTAAACAATCCATTTAAGAAAGGGAACTGAAGATTCAAACCCAGTTGGAACTACATAGAGAGATTCTGTCTTTTTTTTTTTTTTTTGGGTACCGGGGATCGAACTTGGGTCCTTGCGCTTGCGCAGCAGGTGGTGAAACCACTGAGCTAAATCCCAGGCGAGAGACTCTGTCTTGAAAGGACGGAAAAAAGGGTACTCGAGGCAAACCAGGCCTGGGGATACAGCTGAGCAGGGCAGTCAGTGCCTGCCTAGCAAGTGCAAGGCCCTGGGTTTGACTCCTGGTACCAGAAACAGAAAACAAGATCAAGGCAAATCATTTGGAAAAGTCACTGAAGAATAGTAAGACAAATTTTCACAGATTTCTTTCAAACGATAAGGGCTACAATCTTGGAAAAGCATTTTCATATGTGAAACAACATTTCCATGCTAGGTATACTAAGGATTGAAGAATAACAATATAAGTAGGGCATGGTGGTGCACACCTGAAATCCAAGGACTCAGGAGGCTGAGGCAGGAGGATCTGTGCAAGTTTGAGGCCAGCCTGGACTACACGGCAAGACACTGTCTCAAGAAACCAAAAAAAGAATAACAATATATCCCCAGGATCACTACACAACTTCAATGAGAGGTTTTATTTTATTTTTTTGTGGTACTGAAGACTGAAATCAGGGCTTTTGTATGCACTGAGTTCCATCCTTAGTCCTTTGTTTATTTTGACACAGGGTTGCTAATTTGTCCAAGTTGGCCTCAAACTTGTGGTCATCCTACTTCAGCCTGCCAGAGTGCTTAGATTATAGGTGTGCACCACTACGCCCAGTGTTAATACAAGTATTAAATCATAGAATAGTCTCACAGAAATATACTATATAAAAAGATTTCCATCTACAACAGCTTAATTTCAATTAACCATAATGTTCTACTATGTGTTAAAATCCATACAGTGAAATTATTAGCAAGTTGGTAAAGAACCATTTTACAATTAGATGTCAAACTACCTACCTTTACTGGCTCTTGAGTTACTAATGGCTGGTTATCAATAGCTCCTGGCTTCTGAGGATTAAGGTGCAATAGAATATTCCCATTGGCTCCTAGCAAACATTGGTTATTATTGTCAGAAGTGTTATGTTGTCGAGCAAAGCACATATCTGGCCCAGGTGTGGCAGAATACAAAAATCCTATATGGGAAAAAAGCATGTAATCTTTTATTTTTAGTTACCATACATAAATAGGTTTGAAGATATGAACTGAAATGTTCATGTATTAGGACAATACTATTATTCTGTTGGCAAGTTAGTACAATTCTAGATTCTGATAAATGTAGAAGATAAGAAGTACACATATATTCATTTCTGAACAACAGACAATAAAGTAGAAAGTAAAATTAAAACTTAGAAAAACTGGTACCAAATGAATATTTGGCCACCTTCTTAGACAATCTAATAACTCGTGATAAGAATTTCATGTCCTCTCACAGGAAGAAATGAGGTACAGCTAGGTAGCTGGGCTTTTACATAGTCTCCCTTAGTTCTTTTACCTGCAAACATATTCCAAATACTCTAGGTAGACGATGGCAACAGGTAGCCTCTAAGATAAAACGAAGGAAATAGAACAAGAATTCCAACACAAGAGAGCTGTGTCCTAATATATTTTATTTTATTTATTTTTGGTACTGGGGATTGAACTAGGGTCGTTGTGCTTTGGAGGCAGACAGCGGAACCACTGAGGTAAATCCCTGGCCCTAATGTATCTATTTTAAAAAGAAGGCAAGACCTTTACAATGGGAAAATACATGCAGAAAAATGATTAATGATGACTTCACGGTATTTTAAGATACTTCAACTCTTGACCTTAGGTAAACAGTCTAATCATGAATCACTCTGTAATTTTCTAGCTGGGTTACTGCTCAGCTTGTAGGTTACACAGTTATACAGTGAGCACATACCTAACAGATCTTTACATTGGGCTAAGAAATAATTCTGACTGGGGCTGGAGTATTGCTCGATGGTAGAGTGCGTGCCTATCAGGTACAAGGCCCTGTGTTCAATCCCCAACACCAAAAGAAAAAAGGAGAGAAAGGGAGAGGGAGGGAAGAAATGAGGGAGAGAGAAAAAAGAGAGGCATTTTGGTGCTAAAGCTGTCAGGGTACTTCTAGGAAGGCTGTGTTTCCAGTAATATCAGAAAACAGCAATAGTAGATTCTACAAAGAGCTCTGAAGGGAAATGCTAGCTGTGCCAATTTGCTTACTCAGTTCAAAGAAAACAAAGTCTCAAGGAAGAAATAACAACAGAGTACTTCTGAGGGTCCTGCCACTTTATCAACAGAACAAAGAGGTCATCTCAATTCATTTGGGTCATGGGAATACCAAAGCATCTTCCTCAAGAATACAGAATGACTAAGTTTTAGGTAAGTATAAAGGACAGAAGAAAATTATGGAAAGCATTATGAATTAACAGTATTTTAACAAAATAATCCTCAAATTTTTGCCTAAGTGTCCATAGAATTTGTTTTGAGGAGTCATATAATCCTATGAAGGTACGTTAAGGTTAAAGAGTTCTGGAAATGGAAAATTTTAGTTTTTCAAAAATTGCCTTGCCATATCTAAATTTACTGACACACAGATGTAGTAGCAATATGAAGAGAGATGGTATGATTAATGAAAAAAGTGAAAATATTTTCATAGGGAAACTGATACAATATAGAAAAAAGTTTTTATTTGGAAAGCTATTAATATATTCAAGAATTGGGCTGGGTATTTAGCTCAGTGGTTCCGCCGCCTGCCTTGCAAGCGCAAGGACCCGAGTTTGATCCATGGTACAAAAAAAAAAAAAAAATATATATATATATATATGTATATATATTCAAAAATATATATAATCAAGAATCTTATAATTGACCATTTCATTCCACCTTATTTCTGCAAGTCAAAGCCTGTTGCTGAATATTCCATCCAACACATTGTTTACCACAGTAGACTCAGTTAAGAACTAACCCTGACTAAACCTCATGGGAATCAAGTCTTATTTACCGCTGCCAGCGGTTTCAGAAGCTTCAGATGCAGTAGAAATGTTGTCTGAAGACTTCTCTTCTGTGGTATTCACATAACTGAAGCTGCCTCCATTTCTATCTTCACTCTGCTCCATAGGATGTACTGCTGCTGTTCCAAATGAAAAGTTTCCTCCATTCAGAACAGATGATGGCTCAATTACAACAGGGTTGGCACCCTAAAATCCAAAGAGAGTAAGAAGTAAAATTTAATAATCTGATTACCAGGTAGCCTTCAAAAAAAGAAGCTGGGTGTGGTGGCACACACTTGTAATCCTAGCACCCTGGGAGGCTGAGGCAGGAGGATCAAAAGTTCAAGCCCAGCCTGGGAAACAGTAACTTAGTGAGACCCTGTGCCCTGTCTCAAAACAAAAAATAAAAAAGGGCTGGGAATATAACTCAGAGTGAAGGTACCCTGGGTTCAACACCCCCCCACCCCGCCCAAAACGAAAAACAAAACAAAACATCACCCTTAACAATTATCTATTATTTCTCATTCTCTAATCTTCCTGGAGCTAGCCACATTTAAAAATACTTTAGGGCTGGGGATTTAGCTCAGTGGTTTCAACACCTGCCTCAAAAGTGCAAGGACCCGAGTTCGATCCCTGGTACCAAAAAAACAAAAAAAAAACCTTTAATGTGTAAATTTTAATCTCTTTAAGGGGAAGAATGAGAAAATATACACACATGTAAAGTAGTTTGGGAGAGACTATGAAGGGCTCTGTGCCACCTAATACTTTTTCTGTTGGATTTTTTTTTTTAGGAAAACATTTATGGATTCTTTTTTTTTTTTTGTATTAAATTCTTTTATTGGTACATTGTAGGTATACAACACAATTACATTTCTCATTGGGAACTGTACCTTTACATAATGCATCTTAGTTCTTATTTTTTCCCCATTCCCAGCCCTCCCTTCACGCCCTCCACCCTTCCCTATTTACAAAGACTTTATTTCCATTTTTTCCATTTCTCATCGTTTTTCCTTTCCCTTCTTTCCTTTCCCCTGCCCCTCCCACTACCCCTACCCCTTTGGACCTTTTCTTCCTATTTTACATTTTCGATTATTCATTCTAATCATTGGTACATTTTAGGTATACAATATAATGACATTCATCATTGGAAATTTGCACCTTTACATAGTCTCTCTTGGTTCTTATTTTTCACCCTTGCCCAGCCCTCCCTTCAACCCCTCCATTCCTCCCTATTTACAAAGATTTTGTTTCTATTTTTCCATTTTCTCATATTATATGGATTTTTTGATATTAAAGAATTGAATAATATTCCTTCTATTTTTAGTAAGCTCATAAGGTCATTGTAGAAAAATATAGAAAATATGATAAGACACCCAGACTGGGCTTGAGCCTGCAATCCTACTGCCTCACCCTCCCAGAGTGCTGGGATAACAGGTGTGTGCCATGAAGGCTCTGGCACTCTTATTTTATTTTATTTATTTATTTATTTTGGTACCAGGGATCGAACTCGGGTCCTTGCGCTTGCACAGCAGGCAGTGAAACCACTGAGCTAAATCCCCGGCCCTTATTTTATTTTATTTATTTATTTATTTATTTATTTTAAAAATTTTTTTCTGGCACTCTTAATTAAAGGGACTGGAATTCCTTCAGAGCTGACTGCTAGAAGATCCATAGATTGATAGTATTTCTCTGGTTTAGGGCTCAAAGAAGAGAAATTAGGTAATAAAATGCAGATCAATGTCTCCCTGTTTTGGTTAAAATTAGTGATGCTTTAATATCCTTAAATAAAACCAAAGCATTAACTATGCTACTGATATGCTGTGACTTGGAGTTTGTATTTTAAATATGCTGTTTAGTTAGGCTTCAGTTACTTAATAAGCAGTGCCTTCAAGACTCACATTCATTGACCTTTGTCCTTTGGGTTCCCCCCACCCAGTATTGGGGATTGGCCCAGGGCCTTTGCACTAAGCTACATCTCAATCCTTTCTATTTTTTGAGACAGCTTCTCACTGTCTCTAAATTGCATAGGCTGCCTACGCTTCAACTTGCAATCACCCTGCATTAGCTTCCCAGAGTGCTAGCGTGATAAGTGTGTGCTACCACGCCTAGCTCACTAATAAAAAAATTTTTTTTTTTCTTGCAGTGCTTGCAATTGAACACAGGGCCTCACGCATGTTAGATGAAGTGCTGTACCACTAAGCTACATCCCCAGCCCAACTATCAGTTTTATCCAGTATAATTCATGCCAGAGTTTGTGGAATGTCACTAAATTCTACCCATGGGATTCCCTATCTCCTCTGGTACTGTGGGATCCAGATTTGCTGGTTAATCCTTTTAGTCCTTCTATTTACATTCTGTCACAAATACCCTGATCTCTCTCTTTACAACACTTACAGATACTTATTCTCATAGCACCATCCCCCTCTCAGCTTTTTATCACTATTAAATATCAAAGGATTTCTCTTCTTTTTCCTGACTTTTGGGTCTATTTTCAGAAAGATGAATTTCTAAGTAGGGAAAGTTTCACTCATGGTCAGAGAGGCAATGAAAAACCAGGAGACTATTAAGTATGAAAAGCAAAGACTAGTAGTTAATGGGTATGTGGGAAGAAACCAACATATCTATGTTTCTGAATTTACAGGAAATCATTCCTGTAGTATTTCTTATTATTAACAGCTCAGTCCATATATTGGATCTATAGATATTATTGGCAAGCAAAGAGAATGATAAAAATATCATCGGGCTTTAATTTGTTAGGATGAATTTTATAATAATTTAGCAACAGAATGATTATAATAGTCTTTGAGGCTGCAGTCTGCTCCAGATTGCAGACTCTCTGCTTTCAAAGGACCAGTGAGTAATACCCTTTAGACCTGGAGAATATGCCCTTTTCTTCACTTCCTTCCCCATGCTCCAAACTCCCAGTCTTTGGCTTTCTTTTCTATTATAAGAATCTCTTGCCCTGAGTGTCTTCTGCTTCAAACTGTCACTACCATCCAGGTTCCTTCCTTTTTCCCCTCCTCTGTGTTTTTTTTTTTCTTCATCAGTACTAGGGATTGACCTCAGGACCTTGTGCTTGCCAGGCAGGACTGGCACCACTGAGCTACCCACCCCCCATTTTTACTGTTTTCTTATTCCTTCTATTTTTTTTTGGCTTTCTGTGAAACAGCTAACTATTCATTCAACTAATCTTATCACTATGTTCTGTCTATGTTCTGAGCAAGCCAGTCACAGTTATATGAAGTCACTGGCTCTTTATGACTGTGTTGTGTGTTTCTAACTGATCTGAAATTTAAAAATTTTTTTCCTAAAACCAAGGTATTTTGTTTTGTTTTTATTGATTTCTGGGCCTAAAACTATCCAAAATTACTCTAAAAGCCTATGTTTTTAGGAAGATAGGTTTCTAGATGATTTATTTTATCCATTGTGAGAAATTTCCCCCTTTTCTTACTCATCAATTTCTAAAGGGGACTATGGGGTACTTCAGTGAGAATTCTACTTAGGAAATTTTACAATTCCCTCTGAGTTGTATGAATATGGTAATATATTCCAAAATATGAGCCAGGATTCATCTTTTTCCTATTAATGATATGCCTTCACATACATGCTAAAAGTACTAATAATCTTAAAGAACTAACAGTTTTATTAATTTTATATTTTGGTAATGTGAAACACTGGTTTTGGAAAATGGAAGGCAGTACGGGAAAATGGAAAAAGTAGTAAGGCAAATACTACTAGTACTAAGCTCCAGAGTTGTAGATAGGGTAATAAGGTAACTGACTAAAGTAATACAGTTTTAGGCAATTTTATAACCTACAAGGTCCTCAGAGGCTTCATTTGCAAACTTAAGAGAGGCGCTTTAAAGCACTTTTTAGCCAGGTGTGGTGGTGCACAACTGTAATCCCAGGACTCAGGAGGCTGAGGCAGGAGGATCGCTGTGAGTTCAAGGCCAGCCTGAACTACATAGCGAGATCCTGTCTCAAAAAATAAATGAATGAATGAATGAATAAATAACTTTTTAGCTCCAAAATTAGTTTCACAACCACTAAACAGTAAAATCTGTACATGAAAAATAATAGCTGCTGCCTCTTAACAGGAAGACAGAACATATCCACTACAACGATGATAAAAAATTTCACCATTCCTCCTTATTTAAATTTTTATAGGAGATTCGACACAGAATGAAAACAGGCTGGCTCAATAAAGAAGAAAAAGATTGGTAGGATATCATAGAAGAAAAAAAAATCAAATATTCAAGCTGAAGTAAATCACAGAAAATCTGGGGTAAGCCATTCCAAGAAAAGATGGCTTATTTTTCCTGCTCCTTTGGTCTTGGATCTTTCCGTTTAGGTATTAGCCATCTAAGACACACAGCCTGTGCTCAAGAACAATTAGTAATTCATACAAGCAAGTATGACATTTTGTGAAGAGAAAACAGTTAACTAAAGCTAACTGATATTTCAGGTAGGCAGACTAAGCCCAGAGTAAAGTCAAATTAGCCAACATGATAAAAATCCTATTTAAAAAATAAGTCATTTTTCAGAGTTGCCATATATATACTGGAAAAAGAAATTTAAATCACAAACTAATCACTACTGCTGCTGCTATAATTACTGCTATTACTACCACCATTATTGCCTCTAACCTTAGTGAGCTAAGTACTTCACATATGTTAACTTACAGATATAACTGATTCCACTGTTCATATGTGGAAACTGAGATAAAGGACAAGTCATTTGTTCAAGGTCATAAAAAAGTGTCAGGGCTAGGACTCCCATAGAGTGTGTCCAAGCTCACAGCAATGACTTTATTTTGTTAGTTTCTCATAAAAACAGTGAATGCCTCCTGTATTTAGTATTTACTATGTGCCAGACACTGTTGAAAACATTTAATATGTATTAGCTCATTTAATTCTCATAACATGCTCTGAGAAAGGTCACTACTATTATTCTCATTTTAGAGATGGGGAAAACAAGACCAGAATGTGCATTTATAGGAGTTACCTCTTAGTTTTAAAAAATTCTATTAGTATATTTTTGCAATACATAATAAATACATTCATCTTAGGAACTGGCACATACGCACAGCGCATCTTGATTCTTTTTCCTTCCTCTTCCCCCAGCATGTTTTCTCCTCTTTCTCAGATCCCCTTCCCATCTCCACAAAGTCTATCTCCCTGTTTCCTATAATTTTTCTTTCATTTTGCACTTTATTTATAGTTTGGGTTTCCATGTAAGGTAAATTATGCTATATTTAACATTCTGTGTCTGATTTATTTCACTAGCTTGCATCCATCTTCCTAGAAATGACTCAAATTTACTCTTCTTTATGGCTGAGTAATAGTGTCTCTCTCTCTCTCTCTCTCTCTCTCTCTCTCTCTCTCACACACACACACACACACACACACACACACACACACACACACACACACTTTTCTTTATCCATTTATCTGTTGATGGGTATATAGGCCACTTCCAAGATTTGGCTATTATAAGTTATGCTGCTGTAAACATGGATATGCATATATCACCGTAACAGGGTATCTTTAACTCAGGAAGATACCTAGAAGGGGAATACAGTGGTCCTTCCATTTACAAACATAATTTGTTTTATGATTTTGGGGAAGATGGCTACGTTTGTGTTTCAGTGGGGAAAACGGCCACAGTCGTGTTTGTCACCCAATGTGAAGTTTGAAAATGCAAGCAAAATTTTGTGAATAGCACTGTTTACAAACACAGTTTGCAAACAGAAGCATTCATGAATCAGGGTCTTACTGTACATGGGTCAAATGGAATGTATATTTTTAATCTTTTGAGGAACCTCATACTGATTTCCATAATGGCTGTACTCGTTTACATTCCTACCAACAACGTAGAAGGGTTCTTTTTTTCCCCACAGCCTCTCCAGCATTTGTTTTTTGAATTCTGCATGATAGCCATTCTTTCTGGAGTAAGATGGAACCTCAGTGTTGTTTGGATTTACGTTCTCTAATGGACAAAGAACCTAAACATTTTTTCATGTACCTTCTGGCGATGTGTACTTCTGAGAAGCACATTTCCATTGCCTATTTTTTTTATCGAGTTACATTTTGGAGATTTTTTAATTTTTTTTTTAGTTCTTTGGCTATTCTAGATATCAAGAAGTTATTTTTATTTATTAAAGATTATTTCTTAACAGATATTTTCAGAAAGGATTTCTATTACTCTACTTACATTTTTTCCACATCTTATTAAATAAGCTATCATAGTTTTCCACTTCCTTCCTCTCTGGACAAACCAATATTCTCAGGTTTCTCACAACAGTCTTCATTTTGAAATAGATTTTAAAGCCTACATCTGACATACACATACTAGATAATACAGGGTGTCAGAGTAGGGAGAGGCATATGGAGGGCTATGGCAGGCATGAACAGATGAAGTTCATGCTCTTGTCAATGCACCCTATT
This sequence comes from Heterocephalus glaber, assembly GCF_053883595.1. Taxonomy (NCBI): domain Eukaryota; kingdom Metazoa; phylum Chordata; class Mammalia; order Rodentia; family Bathyergidae; genus Heterocephalus; species Heterocephalus glaber. Next base: position 3,359,331 of record NW_028258351.1, on the reverse strand, counting down.
TACAGAGGTCACACATGTAAGATGAAGACCTCCACTGTGCTTCTACAGAAAAACACATCTAAAATGAAATTAGACTATTCTTTCAGCCTATACTCAGTTAAGACATTAATAACTACTAATGCCAAACTAAGAATATAAAGATCAAAAAGTATTTCAAAATAAAGACTGATGTTTTATTCTAATATTTTCATTTTCTTTTTTGTTTTGTTTTGTTTTTGTTTTTGTTTTTTTTTGGTACCAGGGATCGAACTCAGGTCCTTGCGCTTGCGCAGCAGGCAGTGAAACCACTGAGCTAAATCCCCGGCCCATTGTTTCTGTTTTTTGAGACAGGGGCTCACTAGGCAGTTCAGGCTGTCCTTAACTCGATATGTAGCCCAGGCTGGCCTCAAACTTGCAATGATCCTCCTGCCTCTGCCTCCAAGTGCTGGGATTATAGGCATGCACCACCATGCCTGGCATAATGTTTTCATTTTCTAACTACACTCAAAATTATCTACCTATATAGGCCTACCTGTAAGTCCTCAAAGTCTCTTGCCTCCTTTTATTCCTTCAGAGACACCAAAGTCCATGTTAGCCACTTAATAAGTTTTACATTGGAAAACATACTACTAAATTCTACGAATGGGAAAAAGAATAAGGAAGAATGATAGAGTAGATGATGTAAAAAGTCTATCCTACCACCAATATTCTGACAGTAGGCAGTGACAGAAAAGAAAAATATGAATCAAATTATTAGAACTTTAGGATTTTGATAAATGACAGTAAGTCTATATACTAATTAAGTTTCCATGGATGGAGACATTGGCATTATTATTTAGTTTTCTAATTCTGAAAAAAACTGTTTTACTTGATTTTTTAAAACTTATTTTTATTAATACATATCTGCAGTACATAATAATTACATTCATCATGGGGAGTCAGTACATGTACATAACACATCTTAATTCTTTTTTCATCCCTTATACCTCCCCCTAGCTAGGATATTTAATAATGAGAATTTTTCTTTAACTCTTTATTTGAAACAATGGTAATTACCTTGTAGCAATCCTGAATTCTAGTATTATTTATGAAGTGAAATTTCTTGAATAGTAAATTAACACTTCTTACAGAAGGGTCTTCCACTATTTAATGGAGAAGGTGAACTAACTAAGGACAATACAAATGATGCAGTTTAGAGAATCCAGGCTTTAAAAGTTAGTCCTGAAGTTCAATCCAGGATGTACCCTGAGCACGATATTTAGGTCACCTTTTCTCTCGGCACCAAGTTCCTTTCCCACAGGTAAAAATGGATATAATATCACCTTCCTTACAGAGACAGCATGAGAATTAAGTGAGCTATGAAGCACATTACACAAGGTGCCCCTGTGCCCAGTATTACCTTTCTTAAAGGGAAGACATTTATGTGGAAGTGTTTGCACACAGCACATCCTGTAGCAAATATCACACAAACTTTAACGCTTTTCCCTTCAAATCTTTCAGTTGAAACATTTCATTCCTGGCCAAAAGTCACACACAGTCTGATGGAGTTGAAATTCTTATAAAAATGCAGATTAACAGGAGTATGACTCACGTATTTGACGTATTCTTTCCATTGTTGCCACCACTGCATGGAGATGATAAACCAATTGTGTCCTGGCTGCAGACCATACCTGCTTTCTCGTTCTAACCATCCTCTGTGCATACAAAAGAAATTCAATACATGAAATGAAGTTTTGTGAAACAGGCCAACAGCCACAATTTATCATTAGAAGTTTTAGAAAGGGCTGGGAGTGGTGGTGAATGCCTTAGAGGCTGAGGAAGAGGACCACAAGTTCAAGGCCTTTATTTTATTTATTTATTTTGGGTCTTTGACAGAGGTCCTGCTATGTAGCTCAGGCTGGCCTCGAACTTGCAGTGATCCTCCTGCCTCAGCCTCTCCAGTGCTGGGATTACAGGTGTGTGCCACCACCTCCGACTATCAAATCCTTTATTGTAAAACACGTGATTTATGGGGTTTTTTTTTTGTATCGGGAATCAAACTCAGGACCTTGCACTTGCGAGGCAGGCACCGGAACCACTGAGCTAAATTCCTGGCCCTTTAGTGGTATTTAGTACAATGAAAATGTTGTGCAACCATATCCTTTGTTAAATTCTAAAACGTGTTCATACATTCTAATGAAAGAGTCATCCATTAAATAGTCATTCCCTATTATTCACTTTCCCCAAGGCCTTAACACCTACTAATCAGTTTTCTATACCTACGGAATCACCTGTTTTGGCTATTTCATATGAATGGAATACACTAGGCAACCTTTATGTCTATCTTCTTTCATTTAGCATACTTGTGAGGCTCATCCACATAACGGCAGGTACCGCTACTCTATTCCTTTTTATGGCTGAATAATATTCCCTGCAACATGTATACTACTTCTTGTTTATCCATTCCTCTACAGACGGACATACAGATTGTTTCTACTTTTTTGGTTACTGTGAGTAGTGGTGCTAGAAACATGTTGTGCAAGTATTTGGGTATCTATTTTCATTTCTTTTGGGTTGTACCTAGAGGTGGAATTGCTGCGTTACTTAGAAATTCTATGTTGAAGAACTACCATGTTTTCCATGATGGCTGTACAATTTTACATTTCCACCAAAATGAGGGTTCCAACTGCTCCACATCCCGTTTTTTATATTATAACCATCCCAGAGGGTAAGAAGTAGAGCTTCATTGTGGTATTTCCCTGGTAACTAATTACACTGTACATCTTTTTAAGGTGCTTGGTGATCATCTGAACATCTTTCACAGAGAAATTTATATTCAACTCCATTTTCATGCTTCCATTTTTTTTAAATTAGGTTGCCTTCTGATTGCACTGTAAGTTTAGATATTCTGGTTATTAGACTCCTATCAGATATATGACTTGCAAATATTGTCTCATTCTATAAGTTGTCTTTTCAAGTTACTAATTATGTTTTTGTTTTTTGGTTTTTTTGTGGGTTTTTTTGGTACTGGGGATCAAACTTGGGACCTTGTACTTCTGAGGCAGGCAGTGGAACCACTGAGCTAAATCCTCGGCCCTAGATTGTTTTTTAATATCCAAGTTTTAAATTTTTTCCTTTTTCTTTATGTTGTACTGAGGATTGGAGCCAAGAGCACTTCACTGAATTACATCCTCAGCCCTTTTTATTTTTACAGACAAGGTCTGCCCAGGCTGGCCCCAAACTCAAAATCAGGCTTGCATTACCATAATTGGCTCAAAAGTTTTTAATTTTGATGAGGGCCAATTTATGTTTTTCTTCAGTTGTTCATTCTTTTGGAGTCACATCTAAGAATCCAATGCAAAGTTCAAACTGTTCTGAGGGAAGTTTTGTTGGATATAGAGCTCTTAAAAGAGTTTTGTTGGGCCAGGGATTTAGCTCAGTGGTTCCATCACCTGCCTTGCAAGCTCAAGGACCCAAGTTCGATCCCTGGTACCAAAAAAAAAAAAAAAAGTTTTGTTTTATTTTTTCCTTTTAGCTCTTTAGAAAAAAAAAATCATCCCTTTCAATTCTCGATTTCATGCTTTTTTTTTTTTTTTTTGGTACCAGGGATCGAACTCAGGTCCTTGTGCTTGCGAGGCAGGCGACAGAACCACTGAGCTAAATCCCCGGCCCGATTTCATGCTTTTTGATGAGAAAAATACCGAGAAATTTCTCATATGTGACAAATAGATTCTTTCTTGCTACTTTCAAAATTGTCTTTTGACAATTTCATTACGTGTCTCAATGTGCACCTCTTTTAGTTTATCTTTCTTGAAATTCGGTAAGATTTTTGAATGTGTACGTTGATGTCTTTTATCAAATTTGGGACATTTTTAGCAATTATTTCCCCAAATATTCTGCCCCTTTTTCTTTCTTCTCTCTCTGAGACTTTTATGTTGATACTGTAAATAGCTACACTGAAGTCTTTGGATGCTATGCTCAACATTTGGGACCACCTACGAGATACATTCTACTAATGCCCACTCACCTCCCATACATGGGTCACATTTTCCTGTTTCATTCCATGTCTCATAATTTTTTTCCTGTTGAAAACTAAACACATTTGATAATATATTTTACCAACTCTGAATTCTAGAAAACCCCTCCCCCTCTTTTATGCTTTCTGGAACAAATGTATATGTGTGTGGAGGGGTACTGGGGATTGAACCCAGGGCCTCTGTACTGAGTTACATCCCCAACCCTTTTTTATTTTGAGACAAGGTCTCACTAAGTCTCTAAAATGTCCAGGCTGAGCTCGAACTTGCAATCCTTCTGCCTCCCAGAATGCTTTGATTATAGGTGTGAGCCACCATGCCTTGTTCTTTCTGGACTAATTCTACAGTATTTTCTAGCATAGTGTCTTGCAGTGTGAGCCTGCTCAATTTCTTCTTGATTTCCTTTTCTTTAATTCTTGTGTTTATTTTTAGGCCTACCTAGCTTTCTTAGAGTGAACCTAACTTATGGTCAGCTAATGATTGGGTGAGATTGTGCCGTAACACCTTAAAGCAGTCACACTTGCTGTTCTACTCCAAATCCATCCTACCTTCAAAGAACTATGATGCTGACTTGTTGGATGGGAGGGATTAAAAGTAGCTCCAGAATATATCACCACAGACTTCCATTATTCTTACTAAGGTTTAGATTTTCTTGAATGTTTCTCAATTTGCCTTATTTCTTTGGTTAGTTTAGAGCCCTGAAACAGCTGTTTAATAATTTTATACAGGGCTGGGGATTTAACTCAGCGGAACCGCACCTGCCTTGCAAGTGGAAGGTCCCAAGTTCGATCCCCAGGACCAAAGAAAAGAAATTTATGCAGCTATATAGTTGCTTTTTAGGGAAAATGTGGTAAGCTCTTTACTCAGCCATTCTAGAATTCATGACACTGACACCCTACTCCCCGCCACACACACCCCGTGCCCCAAGATTGAGCCTCCGGCCCTTTGCACTGAACTACAGTTCCAGCCCTTTTAAATTTTGAGATAGGACCTCACTTGCTAAATTGTGATCCTCCTGCTTCAGCCTCCCAGTGTGCTGTAATTACAAGTATATGCTATCCACACCCAGTTTATGTTACTGATTTTTTTAGACAAAGTACTGACTTTAAGTTAGAGACAAGTATTTGTTTCAGTGGACCACACAAAACAAACCTGACTCATCTTTAAAAATCATCAGGCAGGGCCGGGGATTTAGCTCAGTGGTTTCGCCGCCTGCTGAGCAAGCGCAAGGACCCGAGTTCGATCCCCGGTACCAAAAAAAAAAGGAAAAAAAATCATCAGACAAATGAATTCTTGTAAGTAAAAATGGAGGCAAATGAAACTAAAACTACAAAATAAAACAAAAAACCCACAAATGAAATGAACCAATCAAAACTGATTCTAAATGTCACTGAAGTACATTCTCAGACATTTTTAATTTTCTAAAAATTTTAGACAGCTTCTTAGTTGCCCAGGCTCAAAGCTGTGATCCTCTGGTCTCAGCCTTCCAAGCAACTGGGATTAATTATTAATGCTTTTAATGAAAGGGGTCCTAGATTTGATTTTTATAACTTCCAGGTAAATTTAGATAATTTCCTCAATTTCTCTCTCAGTTTCCTCTTTTATAAAATGAGGTGACATTAGTTTCATGCAAGCATCCTGGGGACTAAGTGAGATAATGCAAATAGAAGCATTTGGCAACAAATTTACATGAAAATACAAGTTTATCGCCATTTTAAAAAATAGGAAGCTATGAGGAGGCTGCAGAATAAGCTAAGAAATCAAATACAGTCTACATAGCATTCTATCTCTATGCTAAGTCATACTGACTTCATAATATATTACCATGGTACAAAATTAGACTGTATTGTTAAAGGGGAAAAAAGTCACTATAGCTACATAAAAGCCTTTAAGTATTTCCTTACAATGTCTTATTTATACACACCCATGCACTTAAATATTCTTTTTGATAGGTAAAAATTACAGAAAATCAAGGCAAATTTGTCAGTAACATCTGAAAATTACAAACTTTCTCCTGAGTATCAAAATTCAAAACATTTTGCTTTTTTTTTTTTTTTTGGTACCAGGGATCAAACTCAGGACCTTGTGCGAGGCAGGTTCGGTGCCACTGAGCTAAATCCTTGGCCATATATTTTGTTTGGATATAGGGTCTCATTGTACAATCCAGGCTGGCCCTGAACTCAACTATGTAGCCTAGGCTAGCCTTGAACTTTTGATTCTTCTGCCTCAGCCTCCACAGTTCTAGGAGTACAAGCATGCACCACCACATCCAGCTCTTACTTTATCTTCTTCAAGAAATAACCATTTAAAAACCCAGTTAAAAACTTGGAAAATGTATTTGCTATGTAACTACCTTAACTAACACTGCCTATTTGAATACTGACTATGTGATCTTGGTCTCAGGTATTTCAAATAATTATTTCAGTAAAATGCCCTACACCTAGAAATCTCAAGGCAGGAGAAACTACTAAGATGTTTGAAGGCAAAATATTTTATACTTTTTGTCTGTGTGTAGGATAGGGAATTGAAACAGAGAGCACTGAGGTATATCCTCAGCCCTTTGTTGAGACAGATCTTGATAAGTTGCCCAGGGTGGCCTCAAATTTGGAATCCTCCTGCCTCAGGCTCCCGAGTAGCTAACAGGCATGTACCCACCCATCTTAACTGTATGCATAATACTTTGTTGTTTTGTTTGTTTGAGACAGGGTCTTGCTATGTAGTCCAGACTGGGTTTGAGCTCACTATGTTGTCTAAGCTGGCCTCGAACCTGCAGAGATCCTCCTGTCTCAGCCTCCTGAGTGCTGGGATTACAAGAATGCACCACCACACCTGGCTCTATATGCATAATACTTTTTAGAAAGGGTGAGTTGACCAGATACATACTGAGCATTTATTCTAAAAGCAAAGATTAGTATAGACTCTGTCCTATTTCTGAAACTTTCTATATAAATGTGTAGTATGATGGTAACAGTACTAGAAAACAGTGAAAGATGCTCAAGGTAATAAAACAGAACTACAGCAATAAAAACATACAGACTTTTTAAAGTAACCCAGATAATTCACTTTAAGTAACATATTCTAAGAAAATGCTTGAGCAATTAATTATTCAATTATTCCAATATGCTTACATTAAAGAAAATGAAGATAACAGGACAAACAGGGCTACCAGCTAATAATTTAAAATTACATTAGGCTTTTACTGATATATAAAAATACCATTTTATTTGATCTTGAGTATATAAGAACAGGAAATAAACAGAATTTCAAAATATTCTAATTTTTTGTAAAAATTTTACAAATATCATTGTGGGCATGCATGTAAGTACGTGAATACAAAAAAATGTCAGTGCCAGTTATTTATAAATACAGAGGTTATGGGCATTTGTGCTCAGTTTGTAACTCAGTATTTTGTAATTTTTGCACATGAAACATCAAGTGTTTTTCTGCCAAAGAAAAATGGCTACTTTCTATAAAATATTTTAACTTAAAAAATGTAGTATTCATGCAATTTTAATGTAAAGTTCTGTCTGCCCCTTCCTGGCCCCTGTGCTAGGGATTGAAGCCAGGGCCTCACACACACTAAGCAAGTGTTCTATCACAGAGCCCCAGCACAATTTTAATATTAACAGAATGTGACTTCTAAATTAATCCAGGCCCTTGGCTAGGAAGGGATATTTATATTTCAGGTGTTAGAAATTTCAGCTATATAATGAAACAATATACAGTCTGAAGCTACAAATTTACCTAATAATCTGTCCTTCTTCTTCTGGAGTAGCTGGTCTTAAGCCCAGAACTATGTGACATACCTACAAGGAAGGAAAAATAAAAAGATAAATCAAACTTTATTGACTGGTGACAATGACTTGACTACATATTTTATATTCCATGCATGAGATCCACTTTTTAGACTGGAATTTGAATTAGCAGTAGTTTTCAACTGGTGAATTATCAATGATTCACTCAAGCAAGTTTTAACTTCAGTCATGTGTCTAGAAAAAGTTTTTTCTTTTTTTTTGGTACTAGAGATGGAACCAAGGGAGTGCTGAGCTACATCCCCAGCCATTTTTATTTTGAGAGACTATCTTGCTAAACTGCCCATGGTGGCTTTGAACTTGTGATTGTCCTGCCTCAGCCTCTCAAGTGTCTGGGATTACTGTAGGCATGGGTACACAAGGGTATGTGACTTGCTGGGTCACAGCGGGTATATGTACATTCAAGTTTCCTAAATACTATCAATTTCCAAAGTAATCATACCAACTTATATTCCCATCAGCAATGTGTCAGAGTTTCACTTGCTTGTTATCTTCAATAATAGTTTGTATCACTTAAAAATTAATCATTCTAGTGGGTATCTAATATATTATAAGTATGGTTTTAATGAGTATTTTTATGATAACTAAAGAAGTTAGCCAGCCAGGCATGGTAATACACATCCCATCTACCCAGGAGGCTAAGGCAGGAAGATCACAAATTTAATGCCAACTTAGGCAAATTAGTGAAACCCTGTCTCAAAATAAAATTAAAAATAAAAAGGGAGGTAGTTTAGTGGTAGAGCACTCCTAGGTTTAATCAAGCTGAGTGATGCAAGAAAAAAAGTCATTTTTCATAAATGTATTAGGTATATGGATGTTCTCTTCTGTATAGTACTTATTCAAGTTTTTTGCATATTTTTACATTTGGATTCTGTGTTTTTCTTGCTGATTTCTGTTCCTTGTATGCCCTTTGTATGTCTTTTGTTGGATATAGATATTGCAAAAATCTTCCACTCTGTGATTATCTGTCCATTCTCTTAATGCTATCTCACGTTAAAAAAGAAGTTCTAAAAAAAAAAGTTCTTCATCTGTTGAAGTCCAACATAATACTTCTTTCCTTTATATGATCATCTTAAGAACTCTTTGCCACTTCAAAATTAAAATATATTCTTATAGTATTTTTTTCTAGAAACTTTATATTTTGCTAATCACATTTAAATTTTAACCTACCTGAAAGTATTTTTATGTATCATATGAAGTAGGAATAATGTACTTTTTCCCTATATTTACTGAAAAGATTTTATCTTACCTTCTGCATTGTACTGCTGTTTTGCTATAAATATTGTGACCAAAAATGTCTAGGTTTATTTAAGGACTCAAGACTGTTCCACTGATAATAGTTGTTTGATTTAAGCCAATAACACATTGTCTTAATTACTTAATCACACTGTCTTCATTTGTTTTATAAAGTCCTAATATCTGGTAATGTAAGTTCTCAAACTTTGTCATTTAATATTATCTTAGCTAAAACAACAATAAATTTTGGGGATTGTGAGTACACTATAATCAATTTAAAGGGAACTGGTATCTTTACAGTACTGAGTCTTTAACCTATAATATGGATTATTCCTGTGCATCATTTTCTGTTGCTACTGTAAAAAAATGACCATAAATTTAGTGGCTTAAAAAACATTAATAGCAAGAGCCTCACTAGGCTAAAATCAAGACATCAGCAGGGCTCCATTCTTTTCTAGAGGCTTTAAGAACAAAATCTTTTGACGTATCTAGCTTCTCGTGGCCATACATTCTTTTGCTTAAGCCCCTTTATTCCATCATCAAACTCGGTATCTTATGACCCTTCTGCTAATGTGTTCTCTCTCCTTTAGAAAAAAAAGGTTCTCAGGGCTGGGGATGTAGCTCAGTGGTGCCATGCCTGCCTAGCAAGCGCAAGGTCCTGAGTGCGATCCCTGGTACCGGAAAACAAAAACAAAAAACAAAAACAAAAAAAGAAAAAAGAGGTTCTACACTTTTAAGGATGCATGGTGGATTACATTTAGACTCCTCTGAATAACCTATCTCTGAGTCTCTAACTTGCTATACCTGCACAGCCATTTTGACAAATAATATAATATTATTCATAAGTTCTGAGGATTACGGCCTGCATATCTGGGGGATAAAAAGACCATTACTCTGTCCAGCATATTATTTTTTTTTAAGAGATAAGGTCTCATGATGTTGCTCAGACTGGCCCTGATGTCCTGAGTTCAAGAGATGCACCTGGGCTGGGAATTTAGCTCAGTGGCACTGCACCTGCCTTGCAAGTGCAAGGTCCTGAGTTCAATCCGTGGTACCGGGAAAAAAAAAAAATGATGTACTGCCTCAGTCTCTTAAGTAGCTGGGAATACAGGCATGTACCACTGCACATAGCTGGCAGAACATAAACATTTGATATTTTTGAGATATAAGAGAGAAAACTCTTATCATATTTGGCATGGTTCCTGTGCAAAAAAAAGTAATGAAAATGAAAGATAGTATATCAGGAGTCTTTCAGAACAATTCTATTGACACTTGTACATACTAGATTTAAATTTGCCCCTTTTTGGTGGTGCTGGGAATCAAACCCAGGCCTTTGTGCATGCAGGCAAGTGCTCTACTGCTAAGCCAAATTCTCAACCAATATACGCGACATTTCACAACTCAAAACACTCAGCCAAGAGTGATTTCTGGAAAAAACAAAAGCATAATTCAATACTGTATCACCAAACTTATTAGCTATGTCTAGCAATTTTAAGCTAAAGACCGACAATATAACATCTGGTTACTCATATTTTAATTGAATGTATAATTTTAAAAGAATATCTGAACAGAGATAAAGCAAGTATAGTAAATGTAATAATAAAATTTATGTAGGAAATTGATTATAGATGTCCCCCCTCCAAAAATCACTGTTTTTCATAATGAAATGTTAGAAACACACACAAACACACACACACACACACGCAAATCTCAAGTATATACTTGTTTATAAGAGTCATAGAAAAATAGTGCTATTCCAAATTCCTGATAAGAATGAGAAAATAGGGCCAAGGATTTAGCTCAGTGGTTCCGGCGCCTGCCTCGCAAACGCAAGGACCCGAGTTTGATCCCCGGTACCAAAAAAAAAAAAAAAAAAAAGAACGAGAAAATAGGGAAGGCAATACCCAAAATCAAAATGCTTTACTATATGACAGCTACATGATGACTCAAATACAATGTGTTATAATGTTTATATACTGAATGAGATATAAGTAACCTTAAAATAAGCAATAGTATAAGAGCCTATAGAATCTACTACTGAAGATATTACTTCAAATAAGGTGAAAAATAGTTGACTAATTTTCATGTTACCAAGGAAGTCAGTTCTGTTTACAGCAGTGATTTATTTTCATATATATTTTATAAAGCCATCAACTTGAATCCCAGATGAATATAACTGATTGATATAAATGGATATTATAAGCCTATCAGATTGTGTTTTAAATATACAACTTTTAGTCATTAGCTGTCAAGAAGAGACCAACTTCATTTACTTCAACACAGCTGTCTTGCAGAAGTTATTCTTTATTCCGAATGGAAGATCATGATAGACATAAACCTTCCAAACCATTCTGACCTTCACAGGGGAGCTTTTACAGAAAAGCAAAAAAAAAAAAAAAAATAAAGCAAAGCAAAATAAAAAGAAACTAAAATAAATAAACTTAATAAATAAACTTAAATATGAGGTATTAAAATAGAAAAATGTAAGATATATAAAAAGCAGAGTGAGAATGCTAGTTTCAGTAGAAAAAGTTAAAATCTGGCAAGGTCAATAACTTAATATTCACTCACGGTAGCCTACCTAACATCCTTCTTATTGTTCCCTCTCTCCTTTCCCTCCTTCCCTCATTTCCCCTCAATCTTTCTTGGACCTTCCAAAGAATAAAGCTCAAGAAACAGCTTGCATCAGGGCCGGGGATTTAGCTCAGTGGTTCCGCTGCCTGCCTTGAAAGCGCAAGGTCCCGAGTTCGATCCCCGGTACCAAAAAAAAAAGGAAACAGCTTGCATCACAGCTAAGATGATCCAGATGATTTCCTAGCTTGAGACATTGTATACTCTGAAAAATTTACAAGTATCTACTTATTCTTCCTCTTTCCTGATCACAATGCCTTATCAGGAAGGCCTTAATGCTTGCCTAGTATACAGGAGGCCCTGGGTTCAATCTCTAGCTCTTGAGGGTGGGGAGACAATGAGGAAAAATAACAAATTATGATGGCATTTGTAAGCAGTATTATTCTCTATATGTATGCTGTCCAGGCATGAAATATAAGATAAACAAACAGTATCATCCAAATTCTGCTTTCCAATCTCCCACATTATGATTCTGAGAAGGGGCAGCAGACATTTCATACTCTATCTTATCAACTTTCATGGAGTATATGGGATAACATGGTTCCGTTTTTACATAACACACAGTTTTGCAGTCTACATGTAACAACTCAAGCTATTATATAATGGAAAAGATGTAAGAACTATTGGTACTACTCCTTACTATTCCTATCATTTATCTTAACATACCTGGAAGAGGAGATTCAAAAATTCATTGGCAAGAACATTTTTCACACTCCAGATCTGATAATCTTCCAGCGTAAGATGGCCCATCTGAGATATTAAAAAAGATTTTCACATTAAAAGCCTTATTTTTTAATAACATTTAAATAAGGCTGGCTTATTAAACTTACTATGTTCTGGGAAACAAAGCAATAACTTATAGGAGATGCTATGTGTTCATCTGAAAAGTACTCCAGCTAGCATAAATTTACAAGTGACAATGTTTACATAAATTCTATCTGTAATTTTGTTCAAGCAGTCGGTGTAACAAAGCACTTATCAACCATCTTTCTTCTCCAGTAAGACTTGGGAATTATTTCTGTTTTAAGTTACTTAGGAAAAATCATGAAAGGCAGTGAGTGGGGAAAATGAAATATTTACTAATTTTGAAATAAAAAAGCAAATTTTCTGGATTATGCCTTTTCAACTTCAACATGGGGGTGGTGGTACTGAAGATTGAACCTCAGGGTCTTGCACATACTAGGCAAGCACTGGTTGTAAAAGACCAAAGAATAAGTCATAGTATATTCATAATGAAACACTATCTAGATGTTGAAATGCAAATAGTTTTGTACATAGCATGTTGAAGATAATAAGCATTTGTGAAATTTAGAAAAATCTTGATTTAACATTAAAAAGAAAAGGAGATCTGCAAGTTCCACAACACCATACACCTCAGCTACAGGCAGCAAAAATTATATAAATGCTATATAATCTAACAGACTCTAAGGTATAAATATGTTCTGATTTCAACCCACGGTTTAGTTTTACACTGAACCATCAAGGACTGAAATTCCAGGATGTAACAGAGAGAAACTATAATGAAAAGAAGCTACATTTCAAAATGCTACTTTTTTCCTTGAAGTAATAATTGTTAATGATTTTGCATCAATGACAAAATTAACAGCCAGTACAAATTCCTTTTAGTTTTACAGCAGTTAGCATTTTGAACAGACAGGGAAACCATAGTGAAATATGAAGACAATGATATCAATGTGGACACCATTAATCCACCTACTCTTGAAATCATGATTCCAATTTCTATTGCTATGTTGAGTTTGCTTCTATTCTCAACATAAATGGAATCATACAGTATGCATTGTTTTATGTTTGGCTTCTTTTGCTCAATATGTTTGCATCACCATAACTTATTCAAATAGAAGAAAGATTATTAACTATAGATCTCAAGGGCTATGTCTACTTAATTCTTTTATTCGAGTTCATAGAGTTGTTTTAAGATGGAATGAACTATCTTTAGAGATAATGTGGCAGTATTTTAACCACAGTTTCAGATATTGACTTGGTGGGGATGATGCAGAAGTTATTTGAGCATGTATACAAGCTATATATTTCAACTTAGAGTCCATAGTATTTTTAGAAAAAGATAAGTTAGTCATAGCTAGACTCACCTTTGTGGTGTCATGTGCACTCAATATGCCTTCTACAATGTGAGAGAGATCCATACATAGTTCCTTTTAAAACAATCCAAATGAGTAATTAGAAAATAATTAGTGGATATAATTTTTATTTTATTATTCAGTAGCTATAGTACACTGTATGTTGGTAAAATATTTTAAAATTACCATAAATAGATTTCAATATTGCTTTAAAAATTAAGAAAATTTTCCTTTGTTCTTACTTTACACGGTATGTTTAGTTTGTTAAATTTTTCTAAGTAAACTCTCTAAACAATTTTGCATCATTAGGTATATTTTGAGTAGCATAATGCAGCAACTAAAAGCAGTAATAAATTCTTTTCTTGGTTTTAAATTATTTGCTCCATTTTCATATTCAAAATTTATATGTCATAAAACATAAGCAATCAAAACTTACAGGGATGGGGCCAGGGATTTAGCTCAGTGGTTTCACCGCCTGCTGCACAAGCACAAGGACCGGAATTTGATCCCCGATACCAAAAAAAAAACAACAAAAAACTTACAGGGATATCATCAGTACGGTTGTCCTTCCAGACCTCTAAAAGTGCAACCACCATGTCTCTCAGTTCAACCCTGGAGAGAACGCCATCACGGTCAACATCAAATACCTTGAAGCAAACTAATGAAAAGAAAATCTTATAGTAGGAAATTATTTTTATATTGTTTTTTTCCATTTTGAGCAGTTTTCAGCAGGAGCAGACTATACTGTATTATTGCATTTTTTTGGAACTTGTAGGACTTCCTGCATAGATTTCATGAATCTATTACTAAGTCAATATCCAGGTTTGGGGAGACCTTTATATCCACCAGAGTTAATTTACTTATAAATTTTTAAAAGTCTGTTATTGTACAATATTATAATCCCTTATTTTGAGGAGGATCTCAACCAGTCCCTCCACCCTTTCTTCCCTTCCTCTCTTCCTGTACTGAGGACTGAATCCAGGGAATCTAGGGCCTTGGACATGCTAGGCAAGTGCTCTTTCACTGAGCGATATTCTCAACTCCTTTGAGTTAATTTCTACTACTCAAAACTAACCATTGCAGAGTTGTTTCATATATACCTAAAGTTATGACATTTACATTCAGAACTGGTAACAACAAGCTGATGGAAAGATAAGCTGCTTCTACTTTACCTCTTTAATAAAGAAATTTTTAAAACTTTAACTTTTAAATGCAATAATTAACCTCAAATGAGAAGAGATTTCAGCCTCCTTATTTAATATTAAGTTTTAAGGAAAATAAATCATTTTATTACAAAGCCAGCTTTGAACGACAGTATATTAATGAGAAACAAAAGGGGAATCTGAATTTTTAAGATTTAGATTAAAAATGATGTATTTCATATGCCTCCATAATAGAATACTTGCATCAATAGTGTATCATAGTACATTACTAAGATCAAAATATTAAATAAAACCTCCAAAACAGGCAACATTTGTGAAGCTCTATTTTAGAAACAATGATCCTAGTAAATATATTTGAGTTAGATTCCAATTAAATGTAAACTGCATTTTCTCAACTATGGTTAAGATTTAATAATGCAATATATTTATGCTTATAAATTATGCTATAACAACATTTTAGCTAGGTTTAAAAGACCATTTTAGAATTTAATAAAACTGTACTGATTATAAATTTCATTTTGCCAATAAAACATTAATGTGTACAACCAAAAGAAATTGAGTTATACTTCAAATTATGCAAGACTAAATTCTCTATATAAACTAACAGTAAATATTTCCCAACTGCTAAAAATTTTCATCATCATGAATTACAAATTCTTCACCCAGTTATTAACAACAAGGATCCCAAGCTACTCTCAACTAAAAAAAAAGAATAGATAAGGTTTTATCAACCTTAATAAACCCCAACATGGGATTAGTATTTGACAACCTGACATTATGAACACTCAAGCCTTAACCTACAGATGGCTCTACATGGATGAAAGGTATATAACTTGCAATTTTACTGACAGTTCAACACACTTACATTTTTGTCTTTCAGCCAAGGGCCCCCTGCAACAGGCTGATAACCCACAAGATATCTCCTTAAAATCTATGTGATTATCACGATTTTCATCGAAAGCATTAAATAAGCCTAAAAAATAGAAAAAGACAGCATAAGTCACAGCCAACAAACTTCCTAATGTTAGTACTGACATGTTTATGAAAAGGGGACTTACTATATCCCACAAACTGGCTGAATTAAAAAATTTAAAAAGTTTATCACCAGCTCCCAATGTCTCAGAAAGTACTTTTCCTCTCTTGGTAAAATTACAATTGAAACTTATGATCCTAGCAGAAAATAGAATCTGTTAGTGTTTGGTTATGTCAGTATGCACCTCTGGTATCAATTATAATGGCTTAATATATGCCTATATATTTTTTAAGTTGGCAAATAAGTCAGGGATGGTGACATGCACCTATAATTCCAGGACTCAGGAGGCTGAGGCAGAAGGATCCCTGTGAGTTCAAGGCCAACCTGGACTACATAGTGAGTTCAAGGTCAGACTGAATTAAATAGTGAGACTCTGTTTCAAAAAAAAAAAAAAATTTGACAAAATTAGAATCAAGAAGAGTCATAAATTATAGTAACAGTAAAAAGAAAAAGTAAAAAATGAGAGGAAAAAAAAGTTGGATCACTTTGAATACCCAAAGACACACCTATGGTATCATTAATAAGCTTCTTCATAAAGCAAAGGGAACTACACTATAAGAGATCCTCTACTACAGTGTACTTTGTACTATTTAATCTTTCATATGTGAATATTTTATATTATTTATTTATTTATTTATTTATTTTTGGTACCAGGGATCGAACTTGGGACCTTGCGCTGGTGAGGCAGGCAGCAGAACCACTAAGCTAAATCCCCGGCCATATGTGAATATTTTAAATTTCAGGAATGAGAAGGAATTCATAATGTAATCCTGTTTTTTAAACTTTTTCTTAAAAAATAGAAATGAAACAATTTTGTTTTAAAATGAAAATGATATTATCAATTTCCAACTCTAAAAAAATGCAAATATAATTGCATGGTTGAAGTAGAAACCCAGAGTGCTACCTGCTGTGGCTCCCTTAACAAGTATTTCTGAAGTATCCTAGGAATCTGAAAAAATACAGAGAATTTCTAAGAATCTAATTCAGTGTCTTATGTTTAAAGAATAGAAAACTAAAGCTCAGTAATTTACCAAAAGGTGAAAAACTTTATAATCAGAGCTGAATCTGGGGGCATACACCTGTATCCCCAGCTATACAGGAAGCTGAGACAGTAGGACTGCAGTATGAGGTTAGTCTGGGGAACTTAGACTTTTCAAAAAAAAAAAAAAACTCCGTACTCTCTGAGTTCAATCTTGAGTACTGCAAAAGCCAAACACACCAAACTTTATAACCAGGCTGTGACTGTAGCTCAATGGCATAGCACTTGCCTAGCATCTGTAAGGCGCTGGGTTTAATCCCCATCACCACAAAACAAAGCAAAAAAATAAAACTTCATAACCAGAAGCAGAACCCAAGCATTCAGATTCCAAATATGATCTTTATGATACCATCCACACTTAGTCTTTGTACTATTAAAACAAAAACAAAAAAGCCACCAGACCTGGTGGTACATGTCTGTAAGCCCAAGACCCAAGAGACTGAGGCAGGAAGATCATGAGTTCAAGGGCAGCCTGGACTACATGGCATGACGGTCTCAAAAAAAAAAAAAAGTGATAGTTCTTTACTCTTTGGGGGACAGGGATATGGTGATAAAATCTTACCGGGGGGGAAAGAAAAAGAGCCACCCTAGCTGAGGAAGAAGTGAGGTCATGTATGAAAATCTGGAGCTCCGTCCATTCAGTGCACACCAGCCCTGTCTGTGTATACCACCTGCTAACAGACCCCATTAGGGCACACTCTCCTAACCACCGACTTGGTCAAACTCATTTATAAGGAGGATATTCAGGTACAATGAGCTAAACTGATTAAACTGATTTATGAATGATTACACGGGTAGAATATGAAGCTCAACACTGTAATTCTAATTTCCATTTTAATTTTTCTCCACTACACTAATTGAAAAAAACTTGCAAGCCTACCGGAATATGACTTTTTTGGGTGGTACTGGGGATTAAATCCAAGGCCTTCACACTGAGCTACATCCCTATCCCTTTTATATTTTTTATTTTGAAAAGGGGTCTCACTAAATTGTCCAGCCTGGGGCTTTAACTTGGAATCCTCCTGCCTCAGCCTACCAGAGTGCTGGGATTACAAGTGTGCACTACCAAACCTGGTTGGAAATATGACCTTTTAAAGTTAAGATGTGTCAGTTACAAATAAGCAATGGGCTTGAGTGTTTATTTACCAATGAACATTTGTAGAAAATGGAATGATTCTTACCTTCACTTAGAGATGGACGTATAGGTGGTGAAACAAGTGGGCCAAAGGTCTCTAAATCAAATCGTCCAGTACGGGACTGAGCCTTCAGCAACCAATAGCGTTTCTCCAGATCAATGATGTCAGACTCCTCCACTGTGAGTAAAATCAATTATAAAATCTCAGAATGCGGGATGGGGATTTAGCTCAGTGGTTTCGACGCCTGCCCCACAAGTGCAAGGACCAGAGTTCGATCCCCAGTACCAAAAAAAAAAAAAAATTGTGTAGAAAACCTCAGAATGCTGTTCTCAGCAGTTAGTTCATCCAGATAATATACCTTCTAAGGAGATACAGATACATAGATAAAGATATCCTTTTGCTTTTGTTTTTCCCCAAGGCAGGATCTGTGTAATCCACATTGGCCTTGAACAAATTTCACCTCAAGTGCTAGGATTGAAGGTGTGCACCACCACGCCCAGCATCTTTGCTAATTTTCAAACTCCATCTTGGATTTAAAGTTTCTATGTACATCCTTTTTCTTGAGTAGACAGCAAACATTACAAGAGCAGGTCCCAGGTCTGATTTATCTTGTCAATATGGTAACTTACACACTCAATACTTACTCAATAAATGGAAAAACAGAGGGTAGAGGACAAGTAACAAGTCAATCAATGATTGAGGAGGTGGAATAGGATTGATGATGTGTTAGATAATAGTAGAATCATGAAAGTATAAACATCCCTCTTCATTCATCAGAAGGTGTATTAAAAATTTAGATAAGCTTTAACCACAGTCACATTTTATATGTATTTTTCTCTTTCAAAGAATTAAAGTGAAATTTGGAAAGAACACACAAGATATTTAGTCTCAACAAGGCAAACAAAGTGATACTATTAAAATATAATCCTGGGAATGACCCTTTCTAGCCATCATCAAGTAACTAGCACCAGATTTGCCCCCCTTGCCATAAATAACTAGGAAAATGAACAAAATACAGTGGACCCTTGACTTATAAACTCAATTTGTTCACGAGGGCTGGCTGTAACTCAAGTTGGTTGTTAAGTCAAGACTATTTTTCTCATAAGATATAATAGAAATAACTATAATGCATTCTGAACTTCTCAAAGCACCCCTTAACTAACCTTTCCATAATAAAAAGTGGTTGTATAATGTGCATAATTTACTAGAAACACCAATAATTTTCCTAGTGTATTCACCAAAAGTTATAAAATGTGCCTAGTTTACCAGAAACAATAATTTCATACTGTACTCACCATTCAAGGTGACATCATTGGCTTGCAGGAAGGAGGGATGAAATGGAAGGTGGTTATTGTTTGGAAGGAGAGACCCCTTCCGTAAGAACATCAGGAATCTGGCTCTCTGGTATCCTTTCTCTCCCCAGGAGAGTCTATAGCCCACTAGGACCTGCTTCTGGCTCACTAGGTCTCAACCTTTTCAGAACTAAAAACTGGTCTAAGGTTGTCTATTTCTGTTTTTTAACATCGTTCAGTAGTATGACATGACATTGTCATTAACCAAGTGAATGCAACAATTGGCTTTTTCTGTCTGGGTGGGTCTTTTCTACACGTTTGTAGCTCTGTCCATTTTTTCAGGCTTTCCTTTATTTCAGAACTTTGCTGCACTGATTGTTGATGCTCCCCCTCCTCGTCAGAAAGCTCCTCAGCTGCCATTCTCTGCTGCTCAGCCAGAAGTTGCTGAAGTTCCTCTGTAGACAATTTCTGAGTAGTGTTCCTCCCCCAGTTGCTCAACATCACCACAGTCTACCTGGAACCCTATGGACTCTGCTATAGTGACAATGTTATCAACCACAGTGTAAATTGAAGGCTCAGGATCCTCTACACAGCCTTCAGTCTCTCTCCTGTATAATTTTAGGCCACACTTTCTTCTAGGCAGATCTCGGTGTCCTTACAGAGACATTGGCCTGGGACTTCTCAATTAACCTCACACAGGAAAGGATGTTGTAATGTTCCTTCCAAAACCTTTTAAGGGTTAAATCTGTATCTGAGATCATCTGGAAGCACTTTAGGAACAGTTCCTTGGTGTATATCGTCTTTAAATTAACTATAACCTGCTGGCCCACAGGCTGCAGTAGAAGAGTTGTATTAGATCAAAGGAACCATGGGAATTCTTCAGCCAATTCTTCCAAATTTCATGGATGAGAAAGAGCATTGTCCACAATGAAGAGAGACTTGGATGGTAAACCTTTGTCCTTCAGATATTTCTTAACAGTAGGACAGAAAGCCTCCCTGATCCACTCAAGAAAAAGTATTCTTATTACTCAGGCTTTTGTGTTAATCTCCACATGACCCCTAGCCTACTCTTCATGACTTTATGTTTTCTGAACACTCCAGGGGTCTCAGAGTGATAAATCAAAAGGGGCTTTATCTTGAGGTTACCACTTGCATTGGCAAATAGCAATAAGGTTACCCTATCCTTCACAGGCTTGTGGTCTGCCATTTTCTTCTCTTCCTGGGTAAGATATGTTCTCCTGGGCATTTTCTTCCAGAAAAGGCCAGTTTCATCACAGCTGAAAACTTGATGAGAGCAAAAGCCATTTCTGTGTCATCATTTTGAAGTGGTGTATGTAATTTTCAGCAGCCCTTTTATCAGCACCGGCTGCTTCACCATGCCTAGTTATGCTATGAACCCCAGTTCTCACTTTAAAATTATGAAACCACCCCTTACTGGCATGAAATGTTTCACTATTATCACTCATTGATGGATTGTCCTTTATGAGAGTTGCATATAAAGCCCTAGATTTTTCACAAATTGGAGACTCAGGCTATAATGTGCCATCTGCCTTTCATTTATCCACAGTAATAAAAGCCTTCCTGCCTCATCTCACACTGTTAATACTGACTTACTAATTTGAGTAACACCTTCAGCAGCACTAGTTTCTTTACATAAATCTTTTCTCTGTAAGATTGTTGAGGTGGTAGATATTAACAAGACTGGTCACATAAACAGCACTCTCATTTCTCAGCAATTTCCTTCTTCTTTTCGATTGTGATTGCTTTCTTTACCTTTCCTCCCTCCCTTAGCTTCTTTTCTAGCTTTTTGGGGGTCATTCTGATAGCAGTAATCATGGCGATTATATAAAGCACTGACTGAAATCATGTCCACAAACACGTACATCTGGGCTCAGACTGATGCTTACATATGCTTATATATGCTTTTCTGGCATCATGAGCCTTTGTTTACTAGCACAAAAGTGGCCAGCATTTGGGTCATAACTCAAAACTTTGGTTGTAAGTTAAAACTAAAATTCCAGTCATAACCCAAGTTGCTCGCATGTCAGACTGGTTATAAGTCAAGGGTCCACTGTATATAAAATCACTGTTTCTAGAATTAGAGAACAGGCAATACAGAATTGTGATTCCTGAGATGAAGGAAATGAGCGAGGTGAACATTTCCACTGCTCTGATTTTCTGCCTGTAGTCACTTTCCAGATCTTAGTCAAGAGTAAGGAAACTAATGAGAAAGATTTCACTGAATTAAGAACAGAGTTTAGTTCTCTCTTTTGTGGTGCTGGGATGTTAAATCTAGGTCCTTGTGCATGTTAGGCAGGTTCTCTATCACTAAGTTACATCCCTAATGATGAGATTTTATCAGCTATTTGTGACTTGCTTGGTATGGTTGGATCTGAGAGATTCATTTTCACCAATTTAGAAATTTTTTGCTATTATTATTTCCAATATTTTTTCTACCTTTTTCTGAGACCCCACTCACACGTATGTTTGGTATTGCATTATAAGTCACTGAGGTTCTAATAACAGAACTGGGTAACTGCAACAGAGTCCAAAGGCACACAAGCCTGAAATAATTAGTATCTGCCTCTTTAAAAAAAATGTTTGACCGTCCTTGTGTTATAGACTTTGAAATTGCAAACTGCAAGACATCAAGAGTGTAAAAAACCACAAAACAACAGGACTTCAGAACCACTGAGCCATGGGACACCACTGAGAGACTCAGATTGAACACTTTGCAACCGTGAAGCCTTGAAACTGCAAGAATGTCAGATATCCACCCCCTACACAAATACTCAGACTTTTATTTAAGAGCATTTTTTGGGTTAATAAAAAAACTGAGCAAAAGATACAGAGATTTTCCATATGCTCTTACTCTCATAGTTTCTTCACTTGTCAACACCTCCCACCAGAGTGGTGCATTTGTCACAACTGAAGAGCCTACATTGACACATGATTTTCACTCAAAGTCCATAATTTACATAGGGTTCACTCTTGGTGTTGTATATTCTATAGGTTTGCACAAATGTATAATGGTATTATACATTATATTGTAGTATCACAAAGAGTAATTTCACTTCCCTAAGACTCTTCTGTGTCTTTCCTATTTGTTCCTTCATCCTCATTAGCCCCTGGGCAACCAGCGATCCTTTTTATTGTCTTAAGATTTCTTTTTACGGCTGGGGATTTAGCTCAGAGGTTTCACCACCTGCTATGCAAGCACAAGGACCCAAGTTTTCAATCCCCGGTACCAAAAAAAAAAAAAAAAAAGATTTCTTTTTACTTTCAGTCTCCCTCCAGTCTCTGCAAAATTTCTATATGACAGAATTACTAGGTAGAGAAGATAATCTTTGATTTGAGACTTCATCAGATTCAAATATGACAGGTTTCTCTAAAAGTTTGGCTGCTCTCTCTCCATTCTAGCAAAGACTGTCCTCTGGCAGGCTCATTCCAATCTCAGCATCTGGCCATCATCCTGAAAGTATACCATATCCTTCAATCACCTAGCAAGAACCCCTCCAGAGTTCAGTTTTGCTTTGATTTTTAATATTTCCTTGCATCTATACACTTTTAAAGAAAAGCAAGGTTTTTTGGTTTATGAGGTTATTTCATGTTACTACAATAGGACTGGAAGTCTTTTTCTCCTATTTCCCAAAATGAAGCAGAACATTTGTCCCTCTAGTTATTAACATGAATCTGAAAATTCTCACTAATGCAATAAAGCATAAAAATATGAATAATTGGGGAAAAATAAGCAATGTTACTTGTATATAAGCAGAATATATATCAAAAAACTCAAGAGGAATAAAAAACTCAAGAGAATTCATTGTACAAATTATAAGTGAGTTTGACATCTGTTGGGATGAAAAATATACAAAAATCAATGCTTTTTCTTATAATATCAATAACATAAAAAATATGCAAGAAAAAGTATATCAAGAATAGCACCTCTCACACAAGATGCAGATGTCCAAAAATAAATAAGTGAGATTTTTCATAAAGAAACTTTACAAATATTATTAAAGATCTAAATAAATGCAGAGGTATAACATGGCCCCAAATAGGGCCTAGAGATGCACAGCATGGCCTTAAACAGAGTAGTTACAGAAGATCACACTGAGAGTACGACATATGAGGAACAGCCTAAAGGAGGCAAAGGGACAAATATAAAGGAAAGAAATTTTTTTAGACAAAACAAGTACAGAAGCCTCAAAAAGAGAGTATGACTGGCAAATTCAAGGAAGAAAAATATCCGAGTGACTAAAGTAGAGAAGGTGGGGAATGGGAAAGAATAATAACAGTACAGCAAAAGAGATAAAGTCAGAGGTTTGTGGACACCAGATTACACAGGCTATTGTAAGGACTTCAGTTTTAAGGAAAATATTGAACCACCGGAAGGCCTGAAGCATAGGAGTAAGGTGATTTAATAACAGAATCACTTGACTACTAAACTGAGAATGGGCAGCAAGAACAGAAACCAGAAGACCGGTTAGTCCTGTCTATTAAAACTGGTAATATGTACAATTAGAAAACAATAAAAAGATAACCAATTAACAAGTACCAGCCAGCCAACTTGCAAGGAACAGGAGAGGTTCAATTTCAATAAAAATTATTTCAAAAGAAAAACATTGTAGAAACGCTGCTTCAAAACTTTTCAACACTCTTCCCTGACATCTACATGGCTTACTCCCACAACTCATTTAGTCTTTATTTAAATGTCACCTTCTCATATCACCCAAACTATTCCATTCATCATACATATTCCTCTATCCTCCCCCGCTCAATAATACTTATCAATGTCTCATAAATGTAATTTACTTGTCTTGTTTATTACCTCCCAACTAGAACATATGCTCCTCAAGGCCAAGGGTTTTGATGTCTTTTGTTCATAACTGTATTGTAACACTCAGGATAATACCTGGCACAGTTTGATCATTCAATAAATAAGTTTAATGAATAAATAAAAATTTGTTGAGCTTCTGTTTCTCATATGTATGTCTATATCACATATATTTCTGCCCTAGTAAAAAATAAAAAGGTCCTGACAATATGTAACTGTAGAAGTACAATGACTCTACCTAGATTCCATCTTACAGAATACTCTCCCAGAGTTCTTAATTTGGGCACTCTAGAGTCCTCTTAACCATCTATAAAAGCTGTGAAAAGGGTTCCAAAAGTAATAATACAGTTAATCCACACTTTCATCATTCAAAAGGAACTAATCATGAAAGTAATTATAAACCATGTCTTAAGGTTTTAAGATAACTTATAAAGAAGTTAGATATGGAAATCAATATTATTTTTATTAGGTTTCTGTACTGTACATTATCTATGTCATTATAATCTTAGGAAGGAACAAAGGAATTAGCACCTGTTATTTTATTTGCACTCAAGTGAAATCACTAAACCAAACATTTTTTCTGTCTTATAGACCAAGGTTTCTCAACCCTGATGACACTACTGACATTTGGAATCAGATAATTTTTTGGGGGTGTAGGTAAAAGGCTGTCTACTGCATTCACTACAGTATATTTAGCAGCACTCTGGGCCTTATCCACTAGATATTGGTAGTAGTCACCAAGTTGTGAAAGCTAGAGTATCTCTAAAACACTGCCCAATGTCTCATAGGGATCAAAGTGCTCCCAACAGAGAAGTGCTGCCACAGGTACATGTACAAGCACGGCTTGCCCAGTGACTATAAAATAGCTTATTTTTATAAATATATTTATTTGGATTAAATAAAATGTTAAACACTAGAAAGTAAATTTCCCAAGACATCAAAAGCTCAAATACTATATCTGATTCTATACCACTCATTCTAAACCAAATTACTATTGAAAACAACTTATTTGGAAGACAGTGGTACTAAGGATCTGTGTGGTCAGATCAATCAAAATTCGTCAGTAAGCTGGTGTCAGAAGTATTCTGTAGATTAAAAAATTAAGAAAAAAAATCTTAAAATTTAAAAAGCAAATTGTGGACAATAAAGTTTTTGGCTTATACTATTTTCATTTTCAACAAAAACACACATAGGTTTCTTGTATCACAAGAGAGTTTGATAACTAACTGCATAACTTGCAATCATATCGTGACATTTTATAAATTTTAAATTGTATTATTCCTGTCAATTAAGAAAATAAATATATAATTGTAACTTACAAATTAGAAATGCTACTTTATTATTGTAATTAGAGGGGAAATAAAACATGAGTAGTGGAAACTGTTAAGTCATTTCCAAAGTCTTTGATACACTTTTTTTATACACTTGTAATTGCTTTAAATTTAATTATAAAAGTGATTTTACAATTTTATTATTGGACATAAAACATACAAAAGAAATCTGTACCACAACTGATGCTACCATCATAAAACAATTATTATAATTCTACTTTTTGCCAGTCTGCTTAAAATTTGTAACTCACAATATAAGCTTTTGTTTCCATTACTTGTTGCTTTTATTATACTAGTAATATATTTTGTTGCATGAAAAACACTGAAAATGTAGAGCTTCAAAAGAAAACAGAAAACAAAACATAGTCACACATTTTTATATAACTAATTATAGTACTTTAATTTAACTGAATGTCACCAAGTTGTTCAGGAAGATTTTCAATACTTTCATTCCATAATCTACACTATATTATAAGATTTCTCAAATTATTATACAAAATAAAACAAATCCTAGTTTGTATTTTTAAACAATCAACAGAATAAACTTGTTTTTAAGATTTTGCCACAGGGCGTGATGGCATATGCTTGTAATCCCAACACTCAGGAGGCTGAGGCAGGAGGATGGCTATGAGTTCAAGACCAGCCTGGGCTACAGTGAGTTCAAGGCCAGCTTAACTACATAGTAAGACTCTGTCTCAAAAAAACAAAAAAGGATGTGAGGGTGATCTGGCTGCGACATCTGTCACCCCACTGATCACCAGCGCTGATTTGGCTAATCTGGCTGGCTAGGTGGGGATCCCCTTCCTCCCTCATGGCTCCATGTGGGTCCCTCCTGAAGCTGCTTGCTCAGTTGAAGAGGATGACCATGTGCCCATAGAGGAGGACTGTTTCCTCTGTCAACGGTAGATCATCAGCAACTCTATGATACAACAAACAAAAATCTTTTTTTTTTTTTTGGTACCAGTGATCGAACTCGGGTCCTCGCGCTTGGCTTGTGCAGTAGGTGATAAAACCACTGAGCTAAATCCCCGGCCCAACAAACAAAAATTTTCACAGAAATATATATTATGTTGTGTAGGTTTTTTTAAACCAATTAACAAATACACTACATTTTAACCTCATCAGACATTTGTAAAGCTCCAATTACACTGCAATAGGAACTAGTTTTTGGGGTTTTTTTGTACCAGGGATCAAACTCAGGACCTTGTGCTTGCGAGGCAGGTGGCAGAACCACTGAGCTAAATCCCCAGCCCACTAGTTTTTAAAATATACAGAACTTCAACTTAAGAATGTTGCTTTCTTTTTTTTTTTTTTTTAACTGAAGCATCTATTTTAAATATCCTCAGAACTCAGGCTGTGGGTGGAACTCATAGGGAGAGTACTTGCCCAGAATACATAGAACCCTGAGTTTGATCACCAGTGCGCACAATATAGAAAGAAGTAAAAGAAAAAAAACAAAATTCACATAACTGTATTTATTTAAAAGAAGAGAGCATTTTAAAATTTTAGCAACAGGGAGAATACCAAAGAGCCTGATATGTAAATTGAGATTGCATTATTGTCCCTTATTCCCTAGGTAATATGTCTGTCCACTCCATTTATGAGGAGGAAGGAGAAAGAAAGAATGGAAAGAAGAAAAAGAGGTTTCCTTTTCTCTAGAAAAAAATTAGCTTTCTCAAGTTCTAGACTTTCTTTCAAGTAAGGGATTGGCATACTCAAAAAATCTGAACCTGAAATAAAGGTAGAATATAGTAATCCTGACAGAAACCATGTTCTTCTTTCTATATTTCTGGGTATTAAGTATATAATAGGTATTCAATAATTACTTCTGACTAATTGGTGCTTATACAACAGTACAGTAGAACATGGAAAAATTACATTAATGATGATATTTCTTAAACTTTGAAAAGTATGTTTATCATCTTAAACACAATTCCTTTGCTAGAGGAGAAATCTGGAAAGACAAGTAGAACACACTTGGAAAAAAATGATCAGGTTAGTTATGCTCATCAAATAAAACCATGCTTTAGGGTTGACTTTTAAACTTATATATCTATTCATTTTTTGGATAGACACTATAAAATTTTTAATTAAACATCTGTGAAGAGTAAGCTAAAGTAAATTATATATACAATACTTATTACCAAACATTTTATAAAAACTGGCAGCAGAATTGCTATAAAGAGGAAATTCAACTAATCTTATTTTCACTTAAGGCAGTAATTCCAGTAATTACTGTTTCTATTTGCAGTGGTAAATCAGTATCCAAATTTAAACTCCATTGGCTAAGTAAGAATGAATTTATCACCCACCTACTGACATAATGTTTTCTGGGTCATGACAGCAGCACACCATAAGCTCAACATTCTAAATCGTTCTTGGCCTGCACTTTGGCCCATCCTAATCAAGCCTCACCTCACAAAGACTCCAGCTGCAGAAACAACTCTTTAATGCCAGAAAGGGACCCTCATCAAAAAGTCAGGCACAATACTCAGGTATCTTCATATAGTAACCCAGTTCTTTTAACATTTTTGAGGAAACAACCTGCTCTCAGAAACAATGACCTGAGATCTACTTATAAGCCTTACATATTACTAACAGATAAGAGGATAATGAAGGTGAGACACACAGATTTACTAGGCAGGTTTTAGTCTAAGAATCACAGAAACATCTGTTTTCCTATTAAAAGAAGGCTTTATTTAACACTGTAAAGTAAAATGTTGGAAAGAAACATAAAAATACATCTACTTTCAAACGAGATAAATGTTAAGATAGATTGGGGCAATATAAATTTCATCAGTGAGATATGAAGAGATAATACTCAAAATGAATTATACTGCTATAAAATTCACCAAAAATATGACATTAACTGCTTCAGAATCCATAGTCCACCAAAAAAATGGGCTGGGGAAATAGTTCAGTGCAAAGGCCTTGGGTTCAATCACCAGCACCGGCCCCCTCCCCAAAAATAGAAAAATGAAAAAAAAAACCCAATCATTTGTAAGATACCAAAGGAAAAAAGGAAATCAGAAAAAGTGAATCTACAACATAGTCTGACATAAGTCTAAAGACAGTTCACCACAACCACAACTACCACTTTAACTCCTTTTATCTGCAGTTACAGGCTACTCAAAAAAGATTAAAAAATAAAATCACTGTGAATCAATAAACTGTCTCTAAGACCCAAGATGATAATATAAATAGATTTCATATATCTAAATTTTGCCACCTATGAGCCATCTATTCTTAAACAAGTTTAACCTTTCTTTCTCCCCTTCAATTCTGAGGATTGAATTTGGGGCCTTTACACTGAGCTACACGTCAGCCCTTTTTAAATTTTGAGACGGTCTCAGTAAGTAGCTAAGTGAGACCCAGAGTGCTGGAATTACAGGCATGGGCAAACAAGCTTGGCAAAGTTAAGCTTCCTATAGCCTTGGTTTCTCATTTGTAGAATGATATAAGATGAATGTCACAAAAATGTCACAAGAGACGGCACAAAGATTTACTGAGATAATGCACATGGACTATATAGTGCCTTACAGTGCACTTACTACAACAAAGTGCTCATTCTGCATGTAATGAATACAAACCTTTCATCATGCAAAATATTGAAGGGAAAAGCACAGAAGCTATTGTCAAAAATCACATAATACACAATACAATTATCTACCAATGAAATTAAATTTTTAAAAGTAAAAAAAACCTACTTAATATTCTGCAAATATTCAGTAAAAGTATTATTATATGACTGACACTGAATTAAAAACTATAGATATGACTGTGAACAACATAAATATATAGAGAGCCTAGCAGAATTTTTAAAACCGGCCATTTTAACCTAGTATGGAAAGTACAATGAAGGAATAGACATCAAGTATTCTCACAGCCCATACATGAAGAGGCCCTCGAGGTTGTGACACTTAGAGAGGTAAATGAAGACTATAATATCAAAGGATCAACCATGAAAAGAAAAAGGAGTATGGCAGAAGGATACTATAAGGAAAGATAAAGCATGATGTTTTAAATCTGAAGGCAAAGCCAGGCATGGTGGTGCACACCTGTAGTCCCAGTGCTTGAGAGGCTGAGGCAGGAGGACTGCCATGAGTTTGAAGCCAGCCTGGGCTACATAGCGAGACCCTGTCTCAAAAAAAAGAACCTGAAGGGAAGATAGAGTAACCAGACAGAAATGTGTTATGTTTTAATTCAAAAACAAGGCAAATGTTAACTTATAGAACTTACACCATACTTCAAAAAAAAAAAGAACTTATATCATAAAATGAAGATAAAAGGTAGAAAAGAAGGAATTTTACTTTATTAAACATGACAGTTTAACCTACAACTAGTAGGCAACTCAGTCACAATGCAGACATTTCAAAGGCTGGCAGTCTTTGAAGACTCAGAACTATCAGTCTGTGCTTGGTTAGGGCTATTCATGTACTATGGAAGCAGATGGGACAAACATTTAAAACTGTGAAAAGTTGATTGAAACTAAATATATTTTGAGTTTTGGTCTGTCTCTCCAAACTCTAACATTATGTGTGCTAAATAATTATGGACAAAATGATTAGGATTTGGGGGAGGGGGAAAGGTTGAGGATAGGGAAAAGGTGGAGGGGGAGAAGACAAAGAATGTAATAATAGCTACACTAACTTATTTCAAACTGTCCATCTCCAGTAGAAATGAATTTAAAGACTGCCATTTAAAAATCCTGTTTATACTGGGAAAACTTTTTATTTCTGGTACCGAGGATCGAATTCAGGACCTTGCCCTTGCAAGGCAGGTGGCAGAACCATATACTGGGAAAACTTTTTAATAAATTCTAATCTTAAAGATGTTTAAACAGGAAATTATAAGAGAAGAATATAACAACAAGATTCTTAAAAACTGGTCTAAGATTCACTAAACCATGGGCTAACGATTGAATTTGGTTTCTTAATTTACACAAGAATAAGATAACAATAGTCTAGGATTTGCAGTTTTGGA